>NC_056734.1:888523515-888853515 GCF_019279795.1 Protopterus annectens
GACCACACCACAAAAGGAGGGTGTATCCATATTCATAAAGGATACCCACACCTCCAGGTTGGTGGCAACGCAGCTTCGGAAACCATCCAGGTGCAACTAACCATAGGCAAAACTGCTCTACAAATTGTAGCATGCTACAGGCCACCCTCTCAAACTCAGGAACCCCACACAGCCTTCCTGAAGACACTGGAGGGTATAAATGTATCTCCAAACACCATCATATTGGGTGACTTCAACTACCCGAATATAGACTGGGAACATTACTCAAGCCCTAACTTTCTAGCCCAACGGTTCCTGGAGTTCATAAATTCAAATGCCATGGAACAGCTAGTCACTGTTCCCACGAGAGGAGAAAATATACTAGATCTCATTATCACAAACATGGGGACAAAATGCTCCACACCGAAGTATATCCCTAATTGGTGAGATCTGATCATAAACTAATCTCACTGGAAATCCACATCCCGCCCCACCCCAAACAAAAAGACCACAGTGAAGAACTTCTAAAGCAAACTTCACACTACTCAAGACTGGTGTTGTATCCTTCAAGGCCCCTGAGCCAGTGGAAACCACAACCCAAGCTGCGGAAGCCCTTACAAATGCCTTCTATGAACACCTCCAGGACTGCATGGATCAGGCAATCCCAAATAAAACCAAGACTCTTTCCACAAAGGGCAAACGTCCAGTCTGGTGGACCCCAGCTATTAACAAACTTTACAATAAGAGGGGAAAGCTATTACATGATAGAACAAAATCCATAAAGGAAGTCACCCTGATCATTATTAGTAAAAAATACGAGCACTCATAAAATCAACTAAGGCCAATTTTGAGAGAAAAATTGCCATGGATTCAAAGGACAATCATAAGGCCTTTTTCAGCTATGTTAGGAACCTGGGTGGAAACTCCCAGATATGCTCAGAATTAGTCCAAAATGATACAAAAATCACTGAACCCACAGACATTGCCAACATACTGGCAGACAGGTTCAGTGCAAACTTCACCCCTCTCCCCTAAAGGAGAGATAACTATCCCAGCGGAGTGTAGCCTCCCAGACATCTCAAATGCGCAGGTGAAAGCTGCTCTCTCTAAAGCTAAAAACACAGCATCAATGGGACCGGATGGTGTCCCCGGCTGTGTGCTACACGAGCTAAATGAGGAATTAAACCCGCACATAAGGCAGCTGTTTAATCTCAGCCTTACCACAGGATACGTGCCCAAGGAGTGGCGTATGGCAACTGTGGTCCCACTCCACAAAGGCGGTGCCTCTATGGACCCTGGTAATTACCGCCCCATAAGCTTAACAAGTCTAGTCTGCAAAGCTATGGAGAGGATTATAATGGAGCTCATAAACAAAGATATAGAGGACTTGCAGACATTGGACCCAACCCAGTTTGGCTTCGCAAAGGGCAGATCATGCCTTTTGAACTTGGTCGACTTCTTCGAAACAGTCACCAAGGCCATTGATGAGGAAAGGCAGTCCATACAGCCTACCTTGACCTTGCAAAGGCTTTCGACACAATACCCCACTCGGGTATTGTAGAAAAACTTACCAGCTTAAATGTAAACCCATATGTCACAAGATGGGTTGCAAACTGGCTTAAGGACAGAACCCACAGGGTTAGAGTTGCTGGCGCTATGTCAGACTCCAAGCCGGTCACAAGTGGTGTCCCACAGGGCTCAGTCCTTGGCCCCCTATTGTTCGGCATCTACTTCTCAGAAGTACAGGCCAACATGGGAGGACTTTGGCTGACAAAGTTTGCAGACGACTGCAAACTGGGCGCCATAGTGGAAAGTGCATCTGACATGGATATCCTTCAGAAGGGACTCACGGAAACAGATAGCTGGTGCCAGAGCCATGGCCTGAAGTTAAACACCAAAAAATGTATAGTCATACCCTTCGGGAAAAACAAGGTAACCCCAAGCTACCATATAGGTGGCAATCCACTAAGCACAGAAGAGGGGACCTGGGGACCCAGGTTGACAGTGGCCTTTCTTTTGACACTCACGTTGCTAAAGTGGTTAGAAAGACCTTCTACATTGCCCACCTGATCATGAAGGATTCACATCCAGATCTAGTGAGGTCATTGTCCCCTGTACTCTTCACTTATCAGACCAATGATCGAGTACAATGCCCCATTCGGGATGTATCTCACCGACATCTGCAGCAATTGGAGAGACCCCAAAAGTTCCTCACCAAAAGGATAAAGGGACTCCAAAATCTGTCATATGCTGCCAGATTGAAGAAACTCCAGCTCTATTCAGTTGCATACCGTCTGCTCAGAGGTGACATGTGCCTGACATGCAAGGCCACGTCCAACCCGGAATTAATGGACATGCTCCACCTCAAAAAATCCAAATCCACCAAAACCACTAGCTTAGCGACTTAAACCTTAGCACGGATATAAATAGGGCGTGCTGGAGGGATAGATTTATCACTCAGAGACTCCCTATGCTGTGGAATAAAATCCCGGTCCATGTGAGGCAGAGCACCTCGCTGGCTCTGCTCAAGAGAAATCTTGACCTGTGGATGGGAGATCGTAGGTTTATCCCGGGAATCATCTTTGTGTCACTGCTGGACAGAGGCACAACAAACTAATGGGCACAGTATTTTTCATATAAGGAGTGGCGTAAGCCACAAAATTTGGGCTAGGCTTATAAATGCCTTAGGGCAGATAGCCTAGTATAAACCTATGAACCTATGAGCCTATACATATATATATATATATATATATATATATATATATATATATATATATATATATATATAGATATATATATATATATATATATATATATATATATATATATACATATATATATAAATATACATATATACATATATATATATATATATATATATATATATATATACATATATACATATATATATATATATATATATATACATATATATATATACATATATATATATATATATATATACATATATATATATATATATATATATATATACATATATATATATATATATATATACATATATATATATATATATATATATATATACATATAAATATACATATATATATACATATACGTATATATATATATATATATATATATATATATATATATATATATATATACATATATGTATATATATACATATATATATATATATATATATATATATATATATATACATATATGTATATATATATACATACATATATATATATATATATATATATATATATATATATATATATATGTATATATATATATATATATATATATATATATATATATATATATACATATATACATATATACATATATATATATATATATATATATACATATATACATATACATATATATATATATATACATATATATATATATATATATATATATATATATATATATATATATATACATATACACATATATATATATATATATATATATATATACATATATACATATAGGTTCATAGGTTAGTACTAGGCTATCTGCCCTAGGGCATTTATAAGGCTAGCCAGAGTGTGTGTGTGGCTTTCACCACCCCTTAGGATGAGAATACTATGCCCATTTAGGGTTTAGTTTACGTGCCTCTGTCTAGTAGTGACACAGAGATGACCCCTGGGGTAAACCTACGATCTCCCATCCACTCATCAAGACTTCTCCTGAATAGAGTTAGTGAGGGGCTCTGCCTAACATGGACTGGGATTCTGTTCCAGAGAGTAGGGAGCCTCTGGGTTATGAATCTGTCCCTCCAGCACGTCCTATTTATTTCTGTGTTGAGGTTTAAGTCTCTTGCTCTCGTGGCTCTGATGGATTTGGATTTTTTGAGGTGGAGCATGCCCATTAATTCTGGATTGGACATGGCCTTGTACGTTAGGCACAGGTCACCTCTGAGTAGGCGGTATGCGACTGAATAGAGCTGGAGTTTTTTCAGTCGGGCAGCATATGACATATGTTTAAGACCCTTTATCCTCTTGGGGAGGAACTTTTGGGGTCTTTCCAACTGCTGCAGGTGTCGGGTAAGATACATCCCAAATGGGGCATTGTACTCAATCATTGGCCTAATAAGAGATGAGTACAGGGGCACAATGACCTCTCGATCTAGATGTGAAACCCTTCATGATAAGGTGGGCAATATAGAAGGTCTTCCTAACCACTTTGGCAATGTGAGTGTCAAATGAGAGGTTACTGTCAACCTGGGTCCCTGGGTCCCTGATTACCTCTTCCGTACTTAATGGATTACCACCTATGTGGTAATTTGTGGGTACCTTGTTTTTCCCAAAGGGTATGACTATACATTTTTTTGCGTTAAGCTTAAGGCCATGGCTCTGGCACCAATTATCCGTTTCTATGAGTCCTCTCTGAAGGATGTTTGTGTCAGCTGGAGTATCAATTATGGCACCCAGTTTGCAGTCATCTGCGAACTTTGTCAGCCACAATCCTCCTATGTTTGCCTGTACCTCGGAAAAATAAATGCCAAACAAGAGAGGTCCCAGGACTGAGCCCTGTGGGACACCACTTGTGACTGGCTTAGAGTCTGACATAGCTCCAGCAACTCTGACCCTGTGGCTTCTGTCCTTGAGCCAGTTTGCAACCCATCTCGTGACATATGGGTTTACATTTAAGCTGGTGAGTTTGTCTATGATGTCCGGAGGTGTGGTATTGTGTCAAAGGCTTTTAAGGTCAAGGTAGGCTGTGTGAACTGCCTTACCTTCATCAATGGCCTTAGTGACGGTTTCAAAAAAGTCGACCAAGTTCAAAAGGCAGGATCTGCCCTTGACAAAGCCAAATTGGGTAGGATCCAATGTCTGTAGGTCCCCAATGTCTTTGTTTATGAGTTCCATAATGATCCTCTCCATAGCTTTGCAGACCAGGCTCGTCAAGCTTATGGGGCGGTAATTTCCAGGGTCTGTAGAAGCACCGCCTTTGTGAAGTGGGACCACTGTTGCCGTATGCCACTCTTTGGGTACATATGTTTGGGTTTAGTTCCTCTTGGAGTTCATGTAGCACACAGCCCGGGACACCATCCGTTCCCATTTATGCTGTGTTTTTAGCTTTAGAGAGGGCGGCTCTCACCTGGGCATCTGAGATGTTAGGGAGGCTACACTCTGCTGGGATAGTTATTTCTCCTTTTGGGGGGGAGGGGGGTCTGATGGTTGACTGTGGTATGGGACATGTGTGTGTATGGCCCTACAAACATGTAAGCCAATATGGTAATATACAATGGAGCAGCATGTAACATCAGATAGGATGATGACAACTACCACAGTCTGTACACAGGCCAAGGTACATATTAACAATACACACACTGTCGACATTCACCATAAGTACACAGACATCAGTACTGTACAAACAACCACAGTATGTCCAGGTTATGTCATCAAATATAACCCCTACTCTACATACCATGTGTAGCAGTCTGATATCTCACTGGCTTGTTATCAGACATGATGACACTAATCATGGTGTACAGCACATATGCACCTTTTAATGCATGACATATGTACAAAGCGTGGCTGGAAGCGCATACACAGGGCCAATATTGACAAGTTGTTGTGATAACATCATACATTTACTGTTGCAACAGGGTTTGTTGCAAAATATGTCCTATGAGGGATATGAAGACAGTAACTGTCATGGCTTTCACCATCTACAGACTGCAATCCTCACACTACCTTCTGCAGTTCACAGATACATGTTCTGTGGGTAACACATGACACCAAAGGCACCACACACTGCCCAGTCTGCAGATAACCCTACAGATGGGGAGTCCTCATAAACATACAACTGACATGGCAGGTATTAATAAATGTAGGACAGCCATATCCACACACACCCTGTTAAACCAACATTACTCTGAATGCAGTATAGCAGGACTTACAGTCTGTAGTCAGGTCAGGCACATCCTCCTCCTGTGTGTTGGCCTGTTTCCACAGTGTATGTCGTCAGAGGTAAATCCCCACTCCATCTGAGATGCTGTTTGCCAAACAACAGAATGGGTTCCTGCTCACAGTGAATGAAATGAACCAACACAAACATGATGTTCCTAGACATTGGAGTGTGTTTCCATACAATTGGCTATGGGAATGTTACCACAGCTGTTCCACATGCAATTAGCTAGGGGAGGGCTGCAATTCATGCAGAGGCCATCAGCTGATCATGAGCATTACCTAACATACACATGGTGCTGCCTAAGAAAAGCAGGTATAGATCTCCACATCCACCAGCGACGGTGTGAGAGAGGCAGACAGAGTCATTGACAAGTCAGGGAGGGGTGGGAGAGTTAAACCTAATCATGTTTGTGTCACACACCTACCAGCGTGGGGTATCAAACCCCTGACTATGTAGTGCAATCACTGTCTTATGCAGTTGTTGTGTGCGCCACATAGGTTATCTGTTGTGGAGTCCGCAGAACATATATGTGATGGTGAATGACATCTGCAACAGCGATATGGTAGCTATACACTTGCCTGTCCACATGAACAGGTGCCAGCATCAACACAGCCATACTCTCACAGGGATGCACAAACATTAACACACTTGGCAGGCCAGGGATACAGCTCATCACTAGTGAGATTGCCACAACACATTACTGTGCAGGTATCACATGCACCACATGGGTCATACAGAGGTTATATGGGCAAAGGGTATGGGGAGGTGTCTGACATCAGACAGCATAATTCGATATGCCACTGGGGGTTGTAGTGAGTGTGGATGTGATCAAATGAATCATACAACACACACACGGACACACAGAGTGCCAGTCTTCACATGCATGGGTGCATTTCTGCATGGGTATGTGGTGGTCGACTGTGTCAGACGGCTATACAAGGCTAGGTGACGGGTATAGCTTGGCATCAGGCCACATGACAATGGTCTGCATTGTGGCTCAGGCCTGTGGTTTCTGAATTTGCCCAGACAGGTGGGTATTGTATCCACCATCCAGTCACCTGGGTGGCTATTGCGTGTGGGCAATGCTGTGCATTGCTTGCCATGTATGTGTTCCCTAGTCCATGATATGGACAGTGTCTGGGATGTGCACACCTCCACACCACCAAACGCTGGAATCCAAGAATGAAAAACAATACACAAATTGTTGAACAGAGAAACAACTTTATATAGCAACACAAAGCTTTCGGATAAAAACCCTTCTTCAGTGCTTAGCATAAAACCATTAGTCAAACAACGTGCTTTATATAGGAGCCTAAAAGTCATATGACAGCAGCCATAGTCATATGACCAACAAATTCTAAAACAAAAATTTTTTAAAACAATAATAAAAATATAATAAAAATATGATGAAAACATATATACATAGATATGTGCATGTATATAATTCACACATAAAATTAACACATCTGATTATAATTTGATACTTTGTATCTTCGCTAAAATTGGTTTCAGGCTAACAGTAGAATTCAGACCTGGAGAACGGTCTGCTATGAGCCTTAGTATCCACTCATACTCCTTAATCTCCAAAATATTTTGTTTTAGAATTTGTTGGTCATATGACTATGGCTGCTGTCATATGACTTTTAGGCTCCTATATAAAGCATGTTGCTTGACTAATGGTTTTATGCTAAGCACTGAAGGAGGGATTTATCCGAAAGCTTTGTGTTGCTATATAACGTTGTTTCTCTGTTCAACTATTTGTGTAATGTGCACACCTCCCACATGCATGTGCAGTGACATATGGAACTGTTAAACACAGAAACCTGATCTCACCACAATGTAGTCAAGTAACAAACTGAATCACAAATAGTAATCCAAAAAATGATCAGCAGCCGTGATGGTAGTATAAGAATCTTCTTTAATATAAACACAGTGGGTAAGAGGCCGCCGTGGTCACAGCCACGCTTCTTCAGACAATGAAAAACCCCACACACACTATTTAAATAGTGCAACAATTAAAAACCAAACCCCATGTAATTAGATGCATCAATTATTATTTAAAACGGCACTGTCAACAAATAGTTAGTAAATCTTCATTCATGATGTATCCTTATAAAAACGGCTAGTATAAAACTGGTAAACAATTCAATGTATATCTTGCAATTATAAATGCTTATAAAACAAAAATATACATTTAACAATTCATAAGTTATCCAGAAACTATGCTTTCATACCTTTACAAGTTTATATGCTAACACCCATTTCAATAGGAAAAGCTCCGGTTACTATTCAGCCAAAGTTAAGTATTCACCAGAAACAAAATAACTGTCACTAAAACAGTATCTGTGAAGCAGTTTTTCAAAAAGAAGATCTTTTCTTTTCTTTTCTTACTTATGTTAATACCATAAATACGCAGTTGTTATAAACGGTATTTCTGTTTCTTGAATTAAGTAAGGTTTCTTAAAACTGTATTAATGGGTGGAAAATATATATGTATAAATAATCGAGTAACCCAGTTATGGTGAAAAACTCGATTAAGACCTAGCAGCATACTTCATTCATATTCAAAATAACATATGCCTTCTCGTATAAGTCTTGCTATTCATAGTCCATCTAGATATAAAGAAGCCTTAGAGTATGAATGTAGCCAGTTATCAACGTTAACTTTACTAAACAAGGAGTTACGTGCATGATGTGGCAACTAGACTGACTAATCTTTACAGAGTTAATCAAGACCCTATATCTAATACTCAGATACTATAGGGTATAAATGTGTATAAATATAGAAATTAAACCCATAAATGAACAGAATTATGTACATGTGTACCTACATTAGTATCTACATTTAATATAATAATAACTTTATTTATCGAGTGTGTCCTTCATAAAACCAGTTGTCTTATTTAAACTTACATAAACCTAATAGCACTATTTCTAAAAAACTTTTCATTTTATTAAAGAATATATGTAAATATGCAATAATATACATATATGTATATTATGTCCATTTATTACTTAATTTCAATTGTGACTAGAATATGTATGTTTATAACAATTACATAGGTTTCACTATAAAAATTCAAATTATGTGATAAAACTAACTAGCAAACAATCAAATAAATACTTTATAATAGCAAATTTGATAAATATATATATTTTTTAAATTTATTTATAAAAAACATATATATATATATATATATATATATATATATATATATAGTATCAATATCTTTAATGTCAAAGTTAATATTGACTATGACATTAACATTATTATAGCTTTTATCTAAAAAATTTTTACATAATAAAAAATCCATAAATTTAGTTTTAACCATCAGAATAAGTCATGCTTACCTGTAATATATATAAGACCTAATTTGCTGATATTATAACTAGACTGCCAGATTATACATAATATAGCGAAACTTAATAAAATATTTACTATACACTCATCAGGGCTTGATATTGGCATTAACGCTTTCTATTCTTTAGAATGGGCTTGATGGATATAGATGTGTTTAGGCCTGGATGATTGTGTGCATTAAACTTTAAGATCCATCTTAATTCAGCTAAAGCTAGATTATTAATATTATCACCACCCCTAGGATTCATGGTTATTATTTCCAATACCCTAAACAGAAAAGTGTGTTCCTTGTATTTTACTATGTGTTGAGCCAGAGCATTTGTATCTGTTTCTCTCTTTATCTCATACAAATGATCATAAACTCGGTCAGCTAATCTCCTTTTTGTCAATCCTATATAGAATGCTGTGCATTTTGTGCAGGTTGCTAAATATACCAAGTTTTTTGTCTGGCATGTAGCTAAAACATTAAAATAAAAGATAAAATCTAATGTAGGATGAATAAACATCAAATCAGGACAAATAAATTTGCATCGATTACAATTACCACATGGAACAGTTCCCATATTTAGAGTGGGTTTCTTAACATTTGAGGCATAGTCTTTGCATAAAATTTGTTTTAGGTTGGGACAATTTTTATATAGAAAAGTAGGATAACTACCAACTAAGTCAATTACTAAAGTATCAGTCAATAGTATGTTCCAGTTTCTCCGTATGATGTTTTCTAAACTCTTCACATCACTAGTATATTTTATAATATAGGGCATTTTCATAGTATTACTAACTGTTTTAGGTCTAAAAGGAATAAATTCCTTAAACCTTCGTGGTGTAGGCTCTGTAGAATGTATAATGTTGTTCTTAATAGAGCTAACTAACTCAATGTTATAGCCTCTATTCAAAAAAAGTTGTTCTAATTTATCAGCTTCTTTCTCTAAAGTTACCTTATCTTGACATAACCTAGTTAGTCTAATAAACTGACTCTTGTCTATTCCTGGGAACATGTGCCTTGGGTGCATACTACTAAATTGAAGTAGTGCATTAGTCCATGTAGGTTTTCTAAAAATGGAAGATGTAATCTTTCCATGTTCATTAAGTGTTAGAGAGACGTCCAGAAAATCTACTTGTTTCATGGAGGCTTCCACTGTGAATTTTAAATAGGTGATGGTAGTTTCTAAATGATGTAAAAATTGTGTAAATTCCTCTAGGGTACCTTGCCATATTAAAAGGACATCATCTACAAATCGCTTGTAGAACTTAATTTTTTCAAAAGTAGGACTATTAAACAAATGTTCCTTTTCCCAATTCAGAACTACCAAGTTTGCATACGTATTTGCGCATGGGGTACCCATAGCTACTCCTCATGTTTGCAAATACGTAATACCATCAAACATAAAAAGATTATTGTTAAGCACTAAATCCAGCAGTTGACAAATCAGGATTATTTTCTCTGTAGAAAAGTCAGTATCTCTAACTAGTAGCTCTCTAACAGCTTCCAGACCCAAATCATTGGGGATGGACGTGAAGAGGTTTTTTACATCGAGGGTTATTAAAATATATTCATCAGTCCCAACATTCAGTGTTACATCTTTAAGACTATTCAGCAGGTCATAAGTGTCTTTTAAAATAGATGGAACTGCATCTACTATAGGCCTAAGAAACTTTTCAAGCATAGTGGAAATTGTTGCAGTGACCCAGTTACTGCCTGAAACTATAGGCCTAAGGGGTATAGGTTCCACTTGTTTATGGATCTTTGGTAAGCCCTTTATTATGGGAATAGTTGGAAATTCAATATACAAGTATTTATACACCTCTGGGGTAATTTGTCGACACATAAGTAAGTCATGTAAAGTTGCATGTACATTAGCTATTATAGAACTAACTTTTTTCCGAGAAACAATGGAATAAGTTTCTCGATCAGACAACATATTTAACATCAAAGAAATATAATCCACAGTATTCATAATTATGGTTCCGCCTCCTTTGTCAGCAGGTCTAAAAGTGATGTCAGAAAGCTGTTTGAATTTTCTTAAAGATGTCATCTCATTAGATGTTAAGTTCACATAAGCTATTCTTTTCTTACTAGCAGAAAACAGTTGATAAAAATCTCTCTCACAAGCTTTTAGAAAACAATCTAAGTTAAAAGATAAAGGAGGTGAGAAGTTGCTTTTGTACCTTAAACTCACAGAGTCAGAATATAATGGTTCACTACCTTGCGTAACTGTAGTATTTTTAAAAAACAATTTCAATGCTATGCTTCTACAAAAAATACGTAGCTCACATAATACCTCAGCTAGATTACTACATTGTGCTGGTATAAAATTCAAGCCCTTATTGATCAGGCTAATATCAGATAAGCACATATCATGATTAGATAAGTTAACAAATAAATCAGTCACATCCTTTGCCTTCGTGTCATCCCATGTCTCTCCTCGGATATTTTCCGTTTTCTTGGCCCTCTGCTTTGCGAGCGTCCTCTCCCTTGGAATTGTGATTTTATTGGATAAGGTAAAAAACGACTTGCTTCTTGGACGATTTTTGGTTTCGCACCTAATTGATTGTCATTGTGTGTACTGACAAATGCTAACTGATTAGGAGGTGGTGTAGCAGAATAAGCAGTTAGTTTAGGAAATTCAGTCTCAGCAGAATTAACAACGTTACTTTCAGCTGTAGACGAAAGAGGCATGGCTGAATTTCCAACAGACAAAGTAGCAACATCATGATGAATAACATCATCTATAGTACGTATAGGAGAAGCTGGTTTTGGTTCTCGAATTTGTGCAGTGTTATGCCTAGGCCAAACAAAGATCTGACCTGTTTGAAAATCATTATAGTCCCTCTGTAACTTTTTTAGTTTAATCTGTTTCAATTTCTCACTAAAGGAATTTACTTGTGAGAAAATGATTTGTAGTCTGTTTTTTGCATAGTCTGATTTATACTTATCACACAAACTTTTATAAATTGTGTCTATTTCAATACGTAATTTAGTTTCAAGTGGTAAAAAATATTCATTTAAAAGTGACATGTACCTGAAACCTTGTTCAATATTTAGGTCCTGCCATTTTTTTAGGAGGACCGGATGATTAGTTCCATAAGACGGCATACAAAAGACACGCATTCCTCTGGGTACAATACGGTGGTGTAAAGAAGCTTCAAGGTGCTGCCTTTGCCAGGCATACCTTTGCAGCAAATATAGTTTATCTTCAAAATCTTTGACAGTCAGGTTAAAATCAGCAGTATTTTCTTCAGGTAAAATGGGTATAGATACGTTCGAAAACCCACCTAGTTCCAAAGCCAATAAAGGGTTAGTAACATGATGTAACAGTCCTTTTGGTATAGCTGAATAATCCCTCGACTCAGGTCTATAATCAAGTTCCACAGCTGGGGAATCCATCGCGTAGAGCAGTTACCACACCAAGCAAAAGTTATAAAAAACCAAGAGGTAACTGCAGCTTCAAGAGATCAGGTAACACAAAAAAGAAGTCCAATGTTAAACACAGAAACCTGATCTCACCACGATGTAGTCAAGTAACAAACTGAATCACAAATAGTAATCCAAAAAACGATCAGCAGCCGTGATGGTAGTATAAGAATCTTCTTTAATATAAACACAGTGGGTAAAGGTAAGCGCTTTCGCGTGGTCACAGCCACGCTTCTTCAGACAATGAAAAACCCCACACACAGTATTTAAATAGTGCAACAATTAAAAACCAAACCCCATGTAATTAGATGCAGCAATTATTATTTAAAACGGCACTGTCAACAAATAGTTAGTAAATCTTCATTCATGATGTATCCTTATAAAAACGGCTAGTATAAAACTGGTAAACAATTCAATGTATATCTTGCAATTATAAATGCTTATAAAACAAAAATATACATTTAACAATTCATAAGTTATCCAGAAACTATGCTTTCATACCTTTACAAGTTTATATGCTAACACCCATTTCAATAGGAAAAGCTCCGGTTACTATTCAGCCAAAGTTAAGTATTCACCGGAAACAAAATAACTGTCACTAAAACAGTATCTGTGAAGCAGTTTTTCAAAAAGAAGATCTTTTTTTTTCTTTTCTTACTTATGTTAATACCATAAATACGCAGTTGTTATAAACGGTATTTCTGTTTCTTGAATTAACTAAGGTTTCTTAAAACTGTATTAATGGGTGGAAAATATATATGTATAAATAATCGAGTAACCCAGTTATGGTGAAAAACTCGATTAAGACCTAGCAGCATACTTCATTCATATTCAAAATAACATATGCCTTCTCGTATAAGTCTTGCTATTCATAGTCCATCTAGATATAAAGAAGCCTTAGAGTATGAATGTAACCAGTTATCAACGTTAACTTTACTAAACAAGGAGTTACGTGCATGATGTGGCAACTAGACTGACTAATCTTTACAGAGTTAATCAAGACCCTATATTTAATACTCAGATACTATAGGGTATAAATGTGTATAAATATAGAAATTAAACCCATAAATGAACAGAATTATGTACATGTGTACCTACATTAGTATCTACATTTAATATAATAATAACTTTATTTATAGAGTGTGCCCTTCATAAAACCAGTTGTCTTATTTAAACTTACATAAACCTAATAGCACTATTTCTAAAAAAACTTTTTATTTTATTAAAGAATATGTGATAAATATATATATTTATCAAATTTGCTATTATAAAGTATTTATTTGATTGTTTGCTAGTTAGTTTTATCACATAATTTGAATTTTTATAGTGAAACCTATGTAATTGTTATAAACATACATATTCTAGTCACGATTGAAATTAAGTAATAAATGGACATAATATACATATCATATGTATATTATTGCATATTTACACATATTTAACACATCTGATTATAATTTGATACTTTGTATCTTCGCTAAAATTGGTTTCAGGCTAACAGTAGAATTCAGACCTGGAGAACGGTCTGCTATGAGCCTAAGTATCCACTCATACTCCTTTATCTCCAAAATATTTTGTTTTAGAATTTGTTGGTCATATGACTATGGCTGCTGTCATATGACTTTTAGGCTCCTATATAAAGCATGTTGCTTGACTAATGGTTTTATACTAAGCACTGAAGGAGGGTTTTTATTCGAAAGCTTTGTGTTGCTATATAAAGTTGTTTCTCTGTTCAACGATTTGTGTAATGTGCACACCTCCCACATGCATGTGCAGTGACATATGGAACTTTACCTGGGTGTCGGGGCCACTTTGTGCACACAGATTATCATCAGATGTGCCAGTCTTGGCCACTTGTGGCAGGAATTGGTAATGGACAGCAGGTTAACCCTGCACCTACATTGATAGCATGCTAATGGCATTCCCTGGCGTCAGTCGCATATGTCCATACAGGGCATGTTTTCAAGCATATATCCTTTGTGGGTCACATGTGATGGCACCACAGGTGTTGCAGGTGCCCAGTGGAGAACATACGGAAGGTGCACTGTCTGCATGTATGTGCCTATTGGACAGATGGACAAGGTGCCATAACCTCTGTAGGCCACTGCAATTACTCCATAGTGACTATCAGTCACCAATATGCAGTTTACTACACACATATTGGCTGTTGTCTCGCCATGTGTGTGTATGTGACATGGGTTGAGAGCGTGCTCTGGGTAATACTGGGATTGCTAACTGTGATTGCCTGGCCATGATGTCACATGTATGGGTATGGATTTGCACCCCAGCCTCTTGGCTGTTTCACATTTGTTATCCCTGAATAGTGGACATTGTGATATAGGTCCACCATAAAAGACATTTGCAAAACCCGCCCCACATTGGTACCAGATGTCACACACTCACCTCCACACAGGATACCAGTTACAAACACAAACACACACACACACACACACACACACACACACACACACACACACACACACACACACACACACACACACACACACACACACACACACACCTGTCATGTCTGGGAGTTGAACCCCTACTTAACTAGTTTATTACACTACAGCACTACGCAGTTAGAGTACACGCCATGGAGATTAGTGGAGTAATCCTTCCCCAAAGGTGTATTTCACATTGGATGACAGCAGGAATGCCAAAGTAGGCCATTGGACATGTACTGAGTGTGACTAGCCTAAAATGCATTGCTCCCCACACAGACATTGAAATACACACAAAACATCCACAACCGACATGTGTGGATATAGAACCCCTAACAGAGGTCTATATCACACTATAGCATGGAGCTGTTACAGGACGCACCACAGGGATTACTGGAGAACTCCTTCCCCACAGGTGTATTTCACATTGGATGACATCAGCAGGACTGCCAAAGTAGATCATTGAAAATGTACTGAGTGTGACTAGCCTAAAATGCATTGCTCCCTACACAGACATTGAAACACACACAAAACATCCACAACCGACATGCATGGGTTTAGAACCCCTAACAGAAGTCTATATCACACTACGGTAGTACGCAGTTATGGCACACGCTACAGTGATTAATGGGCTACAGATTCCCAGAGGTGTATTTCTAGGTGGATGACGTCAGCAGCCTTGCCAAAGATGAGCATTTGAATTGTAGGGAGTGTGACTACCCTAAAATGCATTGCTCTCTACACAGACTGGGTCAGAGGGAGACACACACACTTGTCATGTCTGGGAGTAGAACAGCTACCTACATAATTTATCACACTACAGCAGTACGCATTTACAGGATGTGCTACAGAGATTGCTGGGCTACAGCTTCCCAGAGGTGTATTTCTTGGTGGATGACATCAACAGCCTTACCAAAGATGAGCATTTAAATTGTAGGGAGTTTGACTACCCTAAAATGCATTGTTCTCTACACAGACTGGGTCAGACAGACAGACAGACAGACACACACACACACACACACACACACACACACACACACACACACACACAAACACTTGCCATGTCTGGGAGTAGAACAGCTACCTACCTAATTTATCACACTACAGCAGTACGCAGTTACAGGACACGCTACAGAGATTACTGGTCTACAGCTTCCCAGAGGTGTATTTCCAGGTGGATGACATCAGCAGCCTTGCCAAAGATGAGCATTTTAATTGTAGGGAGTGTGACTACCTTAAAAAACATTGCTCTCTACACAGACAGACAGACACGCACACATACAGTTGCCATGTCTGAGAACTGAACTCCTACCTAACTATTTTATCACACTACAGCAGTACACAGTTATGGGACGCGCCATGGAGATTACTGGGATACAACCTTTCCAGGGATGTATTTCTAGGTGGATGACATCAGCAGCCTTACCAAAGTAGAGCTTTTCAATTGTAGGGAGTGTGCCCACCCTAAAAAGCATTGCTCTCTACACAGAGTCGGACAGACACACACGCATACATGCGCGCACACATACGTACACACACTTGCCAAGGCTGGGGTTAGAACTCCTACCTAACTAGTTTTTCACACTACAGCAGTACGCAGTTATGGGACACGCCACAGAGATTACTGGGATACAACTCTCCCAAAGGTGTATTTCACAGTAGATGACCTCAGCAGGCTTGTCATAGTGGGGCTATGAGGAGGACAATGTGTGTGCATGGGCCATAACCCATTCATCTAGGGGTTGACGCACCACATGCGGCCACAACCTGGGTCATATTCCACAGGTATGTGTATACATCTGCTAGATGACTACTTCTTGGAACAGTCATGTTGCACAGCTGGCACATGCACCACATACTATGTACTGCTGACAGATACCGGGTGGCTAGTATCTGCAGTGTATGACATCAGACCCTCGTGTGGTTGTGGCCCTTTGGCTGTGTGCTGGATGGGAGAGCTCTGGAAGGTTCCTTGTCACAGTCACCCTCTTCCACACATCTATGTATGTCTATCGTTGGCTTATTATAGTGTGTTGTCCTTACATATATGCCTGTATTCCTATCCACTGTGTGTGCAAAGCATGTGTGGTGCATACTGAGGAGTGTCTGCACTAACATCTGCGGTTGCCAGATATGTCTGGTCCACTGGTGTTTGCAGACATGGCCTTCATGTGTTTAAGTGTGTGAGCATGCCCAGTATGACATTTCAGTATGTTGTTGACTGACATTGCCTTCATTACTTTAAGTGTGTGGGCATGCCCAGTATGGCTGTCTGTACTGAATGTGTGGATCGAGTCCAGGTAGTTTGTACTGCAGTGCTGACCTTTGTGTTGTACACCTACAGGTAGCATGCTGTCTCTGCAGGGTATCCATCGATCATTTGGCATGGACTGTTACTATATTTCTACGTAGGATGGGGGGGCACACCTGACTATTTGTACATTTCTACACAGGATTGGGGGGGCACACCTGGCTGTTACTATATTTCTACTTGGGATGGGGGGGCACACCTGCCTATTTCTACAGGTCTACGCAGGATTGGGGGGCACACCTGACTGTTACTATATTTCTATGTAGGATGGGAGCACACCTGACTATTTCTACATTTCTACACAGGATTGGGGAGGGGGCACACCTGGCAGTTACTATATTTCTACGTGGGATGGGGGGGCACACCTGACACTTGTACACATTTGCTAGGACTGTACTGGCATGTTGGTTACTCCATCAGTCTGTAGTCTTACCTATCATGCTGGCTAGAGGCATACCAGTGTAATGCAGATCTTAGCTGTTAATTACCTACATATTAGTTTCTGACCTCCCACCCCTCAGAACTGACATCCCACTGTGTGACCTGCTGTAGTCTGTCTGTGTAGGCCTGGGGGGAGGTTACCCATAAGCCTCATTCAGAGGCCATAGCACAGCCTTTGTTTGTGTTTGTCTACACCTGACCTTCTGGCTGTGTCTGTTGTCGGGTATGTGACCCCTGCCCTGACTGGCATGTGTGAGTCACTTACCTTGTGGGTGTCCCAGTATTGAGGGTGGTGCTGCAGGGCTGCCTATGTCGGATGCACATAGTACACACCCTACACATGGTGAGGCACAGGTAGCGTAATGTTTGGCATCCCTTTTACTTTATGTGAGAGTCAGAGTGGTCTGTTCTTCCCATGGTCCCTCTTGTGTCAGTGTATGTGCTATGTGTTGCCTCTTTGCCAAGGCCAGGGCATACTGGGCATGCCTCCTTCTGCCTACTGGGGCAAGCTCAGGTTGTTCCTCCTCTGAGTCACTCTGTACCTGTGCAGGCCTTGGCGATGGTGGGGGGCTGTGTGGCCCTGCCCCGTGCTGTTCCTGCTGCAGCTGTTTCCACAGGATCATATTGTGTAGCATGGCACACACAAGAACAATTTCGGTACATGTAGCTGGTGAGTACTGCAAGGCTCCACCGGATGTATCCAGCCACTGGAACTGTGACTTGAGCATCCCAAACACATGCTCTACTATAATTCTGGTCTGTGCGTGTGCCTCATTATGGAGTTCTTGTTCGGGTGTGTGTGCATTTCTGATGGGTGTCATCATCCCCCACTAGGTGACTGTGAGGGATGTCCCCATTGGCAAATCTCTGGTACAGCTGAGTCAGATGCCAGATGTGGGACTCATGATAGCTTCCAGGGCAGCCAGCTACACATTTATTATTATGCCCTGGGCATCGCACATGACCTGGCAGTTGATGGAGGGGAAGTCCTTGCAGTTGATGTAGATCCTACCCCACTCACCGGGTGGTGCTTTGATGCATATGTGCATGCAGTCTATTGCACCCATTACCTCAGGGTATTCTGCTATTTGGTGGAACTGTGTGACCTGCTGTACCTGCAGTTGCATATTTCTGGCCAATGTCTCATGGGTGTTGGGAAATATATGTGCTCACCGACATGTGCTGACATGGCATCCAGGAACTGATGGAGTATGCTGGATACTGATGCCTGTGAAATCCCCATCATATCCCCAGTTGGCCTTTGGAAGGTACCTGTAGCTAGTATTCTTAGGCCTACACATACCTTGGTATCCACTCTGTTAGTTATGTGTGTCAGGCATGGCTGGCACAGCTCAACAATTTGCTGTAGGAGGTCCCTGTCCCCCCTATAGCGCTCCACTATATCCAGCTCATGTAGCCCCTGGTAGGTTACCCTGGGTCTGTACACTCTTCTCCCTCTTCTCACTGTGGGTTGGTCGACAGCATTCACATCCTCACCACCCACAGCCTCTTCCACAAGTTGTATGATAGCTATTGCAGCCCCTAACATTTTGCTGTTATGAGTGTTAAAAGTTCCCCAGTTGTTTACACCGGTGGTGTAGAGTGTTGGAAAAACCAGAGGGGAAGGTGTTTGCTTAGTTTATAGTAGTGTTCTGGGCTGGGCTTGTCTAATGCCTATGTAATTGGCTGATTCTGATACATATCACCTGCCAGCTACGCTAGTTCTCCTTGATTACCTTCCTACAGCTGTTTTCCCTTCCCATTGCTTTCCTGTTTAAGCCCGTGTGTGCGCCGTGCAAAGTGCTCAAATGTGCACACTGCTGCTATTTCCTGGTTTAACTTCTTTTTTTTCTTCCTGTAAAACCCGGTGCACAGTGCGCACACCTGCTTAGAATTTGTAAAGAGTGCTAGGCAGGTTTAGACATGCCCCCTAGCTTAGCTCTGTTAAGCTAGGAGCAAACCCGAGCCACAGGGCTGCAATCTGCTTACAGTATATGCCTGGCACACCCCCCATGATGTCACCTAACTCCTAGACTTGCACCAAGCTATTCCTACTCTTACACTGTTGGGACCTGACTCACATGCTGAGGAAAATTGGGATTCACTATCCTTTCCCTCATTTGCGTAGGATTGCCTGTTAATGCATAGTCACATGTCTCACACTGAGCCTCCCCCCTTAGCAACCACTACTCACTGGCCAGATTGTCTTCAGCCTGCCATTGACTTGCATGACAGAATAGTGATTTTAGTTAGACTGCTTATTTTAGGTTTATTTTATTATTATTTAGATCTGCATGTTTTTTTAACAATGGATGTAGCTAATCTTTTTTACTTTAATTTCAAAGGAAGAAGGATTGGCTTTGTTTTTGGACACACTGATAGAATGTGAATTTTTAAATGGTGAAAGCATTAGGTTCCTATCGGAGTTTGTCAAAATTGTACTAGGTAATAGCTATATATTTTTTGATTGGTAGGTTTTTCAACAGAGAGTGGCAGTGGTCTCAGCATGTGTGCCTACTTATGCTGATATTATGCTTTTAGCATTAGAAAAAAGTAAGATATTCCCCTCAGAATTGTTTAAATATCTGAAGATTTATTTGAGATTTTTAGATGACATTTATTTTATGGGTAGGACCTGATGAGAAAGTTATAGAATTTATAATTTTTTATATGAATCTTTTTTTTTTTTTAGTTATTATAGGGATTTCATTAATTATTTGGATATCCAGGTTGAACATACTAATGTTGGATTCAAAACTAGGATATATAGAAAGCCAACATTTAGTAACTCTTATTTACATTTAAACAATTTACATCCTTTTTCACTCAAGCGTAATGTATAAGACTGGCTAGAATATCTTGGTTTACAGGACTTAAAAGATGAAGAGGAAAAATTAAGGTGTGTTTTTAGGGGCAGAGGATATCCTGACAAAATGGTCATGGAGATTATGAGAGAAGGTATGAATGAGAGGAAAGGTAGGTTCACCCCATTATTGGGGAAAGGAAAGCTAGTTTACTGAATGACAAAAGGGGAGATAAGAGTTATGATATAGCTTGTGCGGTGACATACAAGGAAATGTCAAAGGATATAAAAATGTCATAAAAGGGAATTGGAAATTTCTTGAAGGAAATACTGACCTGGTAGGAGTTACTGGCAGTGAGCCACTATTCATAAAAAAAGACCTTGGGTATTTTTAAGCATTTACTAGAATGTAATGCACACAATAAAAATAACTATGACAAAGAAGGGACTAGTAAATGTGGCTTTTGTAAACAATGTCCTTTTATTACTGAGGACAATTATGTTATTTTAAGGAATAAAAGTAATCTTTAAGTATGGAAATTGTGGCTCATCTGGGTTTGTTTATTTAGCAAGGTGTTCAGGATGCAAAGTGTTTTCTGTGGGAAAAACTGAGAGGACAATAAGAAATTAATTTATGAACATAATTACTATTGATATTACTTCCTGAATGTGCAATAATCAGGAGTGAGTCACCACTCCATATATGTTCAATACGAACATGAGAATATATAAACTGATGAAGTGCAATATACTAAGCAATCACAATGAGAAGTCATAGTCTTGCAATGCCTACTAGTTCATTGGCTAATGTTTTCCTGTCCAGTTGTGGTAATTTGTTGCGCTGTTAATATTTTAATTATTACTGTATGTGCATTAGTTTACTGTCATTCAAACTCTGTGTTCATTGTTATGTCTTGCACAAGGATCAAAGCAACGTAATTTTGTTCAGCTTGCACTGCTGTGTATATCTGATGGACAATAAAGTTTACTTTGACTTTGAATTATGATATTAAGAAGAAAAGCTTTTATAATTCCTTGGTTGTTGTATTAATTTGTAATGTTTGTGTCTTTCGGCTTTTCCCAGTTAGGGGTCGCCACAGCGGAACTCCGGTCCACTAATGATTGGCAGTAGAGTTTTACATGCTGGCTTGCCGGGCGTAACGCACAACCTTCAACGAAGGAATGCCCATTCACGCATGTTGCCACACAGAAGACGCTCTGAGAATCGAACGGGCAACATCTGTGAGGCGACAACGCTACTGCAGCACCATCGCAGTATAAAAAAAATCACCTTTGGTTTTATAGACACTGTTGAAGAAAGCCCTAGATGAGGGGAAGGGTAGCCACTGTATAAAGAGCTGCTATGACAGTTAAGATTAAATGCTGACAGAGCTCCAGGGTTAAATGACCATGTGCCTTTGCAGCCAGTTTTGAGGCTTCAAGCACTCAAATTATGAATTTAAACATGAATAAGTAGAATTTTACATGGAGATTTGACAGATATTTTAATAATGTTGCCATGATTTTATGATGACAGGAATTTTTGATGTATTTAAGTAGTAATAACATTAAAAATGGACAGTAGGCCTGAACTCAGAGAGCATTTTTTATCACAAAATAAAAACAATAGATAATGGGATTTTTGTCTATAGGCTGCACTTTCTACTGTGGGTTTTCTGGACAATGACAGACTTTGACCACCTTGCCTTGTGGGATTCAGCTGCTCGTAAGTTTGGCTTTTTGCTTCAGCTTGTTGGTCGGTGGATAAATGCTTTTCACTGGACCCATTTAATTTCTGGGTTGCTTGCTTGTACTGTTTGCTGTTGCTGTTTCCCTCATCATACCAGGAAGCTTGGTCCCACAGGAAAAGGTGAAAAACAGAATACTGATCCACTGGGAGTTAAGTGAAACTGTGCAGACAGACTGCTAAAAGACTTTGCTGCTTCTTTTTTCAGGGCTATGCTATAAAAATATTGATTAGGAGTCTTTAGGATATTTACTTAGCTGGAACACCTTATTACTGCAAGATTTTTTCCTTCTCTTTGGAAACAGCAAATGTTGACATTATTAACAGAATCTTTATGAATTCATCATCAAAGGAGCTGTCTAAGGTGACCTGCTTAAGAAGCTAAGCATATGTACAGCCAAAGGCATCAGAATGCCTTGCAAAACAATCTTGGATATTTGTTATTGTAACTAATATTTGCATAGAATATTATTGTGTGTTTTTCATTTCTGGCAGGCAGTATAAAACTTCCTTTGAAAATCAAAAGTACTTGTGTCATGTCAGTCCAGGTCTGCCTTTTCTTTTTTGTCACTCTGCTGTGTTGTCTAGTTCTCAGAGGGCACTGTGGCTATTTCCTATTAAAAACAGTGATATGTCCAATTTTGCCTCATATTGTTTACTACTTCATAGCAGTGGCTGGGCATACCTCTTAACTGTCCAGAATTTTTGCAGCATGTCTAGATCATTGCTTGATATTTTTGGTCTGTTTTTCATAAAATATGTTTTTATGGCAAATCAGAGCATTGAATTCTGTGTAACGTATCCTTCGGAATTTACAATGATGCAAAGCTTTTTATTCTAGCAAATTTTAGATGCAAGAGCAATATTTAACATGTTTTGTGTAATTTTCTTTGTGCCAAGAGGCCAGGTATGCTTGCAGGCAATTGCAAGGATGAAGAGTTTTAAACATTATATCCTTCAGGAAATATATTTTACTCTAGCAACTTTGGTCTGTTTGAACATTTCTTGTGCTAAGAGGTTTGCCCAGATTTTTGCTTCACAAAGTAGTCTGTTCCTCATAGAATTTGTAGTGGCAAATCACGGACATCTGAGTTTATAAGCGCAACATTTTAAGTTGTCCATTATTTTAAGCTTTGTTCCAGTATCTTGTGCTAAGATGTTAGGGTATGGAGAAGTCATTTGCATGTTACACTTCAAATCCTTAAGGAAATGCATAACAGAGCAAAAACGGTTATTCTACCTACTTTTAAGTAGTAATTTTGTCCCTCACCTAATTTTTGCTGTCCACATTTCTTGGGCTAAAACGTTGAGAGGTATCATGATCTTTCTAGAACAAAATCCAGAGATTTTTTTTGCCTCACATATTTTGTCCTGTTTCTCATACACTGTGTGGATTTCTAGCAAAATCATAGCAGGCTGAAGTCACTAAATAATGACAATATTTTTATTTTAGACTTCATATCTTTAAGATAATGCATAATAAAGCAAATTATTCTACCGACTTTCTAAGATTGTAAGAGCAACATTTAAAATCTGCCTCTGATTTCTGAAGGTTTTGTGGTAATTTATTCAAATCAGACCATATGAGCACTTACAACATGCCTAGTTTGACTTAATTTGTCTATACGTAAACTATTACAGTTGCAGAGAGTATTATAAATATGATTGCTGAGCTACCATGTATTTCATTTTTAGTATCCTGTGAACCCACAGTATGCATCTGAATGTCTGACCTATGCTGTAGTGCTCTCTGTCCACAGTCAGCTGGATACCCTTGCATCAGGTTCATGTATGTAAACGTTGAGGGTCTCGATTTGGCATAGTAGTTACTGATGCTTCTTCAGTATCTGATCCACAGATTTTAGTCTCATCTGAATGCCTTCTGTGTTGGATCTGCATGTCCTCCTGTCTGTAAAAAGTTCATGTGTGTACCATCTGCAGAATGTCACTCTGGCACAGGAGTTACCTTTGCTGCCTTAAATTGCTTGACCTCCGCTGTTTAATTTTTTTAGGTAGGACTGTATCTTCTTGCACCCACACTCTATGTTTTTGTTATGGATGCCTATATATTAAGGTATACTAAAAGTTTGGAGAGTTTTATGTTACACAGGATGTAAGCAAGTATCTCTGGCTAGTGACTGATGCACAGGCCCCCAAAGTTCTGCTGTTGGTAATGTTATCATATTGTCATGATTTGTATTAATAGCCATTTCGGTTTATTGTAGTGATGCTGAGCAAGGATTCTACAAGAATTATATGCAGGAAAAGGTAAATGGATCACCAAGAGGCTGGACATAGCACAATGTCTCCTAAGAACTTAAAAGCATTCTGCACTTATAACAACACATGGGAGCAAAGTTATTCATGGGTGTAATCTGTTCTAAATGTAGATGCCATGGCCAAGAACACATCCTGTGGAACACCTTTCGCTATTAATCGGGATAGAGAAAAGGCCCTGAAAAGCTACCAGAAGTCAGAAAAATGTCAGCAAAGCCTTCAGCTCCACAGACAAAACTTTGTAATGACAACATTTATTCAACCACATTGTGCAGTCGGTGAAGCTTCCAAAGTGATTGCAGCTAAAGTGACAGCAGTTTAATCATGGAGTGAAAAACAATCACTCATATGTATCTATGGACTGTGGAGGTAAGCTGGCAAGGACAGTTTTCCCTGACTCTACTGTGGCTTTGAAATTCAGCTGTGGGAAGACATAACCTGAGATCTTTGTAATGAATGTACTTTCACCTCATTCAGAGGAGCTCGTTCTGCAGGAACTTGGTACTTCCTATTTCTCAGTGGGATCAGATGCATCCAATAAAGGGTACAGAGACATGCCCCCCTGGTTATTTGGTACTTCACTTGCAGTAATGGTACAGAACAGAAATGTCTCGATTTCTATGACGACCATAATTAAAGTGCTGAATGCATCTTACAAGAATAATGGACATCCTTGTGCAGAAAAGACTAAAAGTGCAAAACATGTCTAGCTATGCTGCAGACAATGTTTCAGTCATTTATGGAAAATGCAGGTCTGATTTTAAACATCTGAAAGTTAAGGTGCCTCACATCATTGCAGCAAACTGTGCCATGTAATACATAAATGTGCAAAGCATGCAAGCAAGGCAATGTGGAGACTCTAGTTTTGAAAACGCACAGTGAATTTTCAACATATGCAAAAAAAAAAATGGCACAGGTGAAGGACTTCTATTCTTTCCTAGAGCAGGACTTTAAGGAGAGCATGCAGCATGTTGACACAAGGTGGCTGTCTTTGTTCCCAGCTGTGGTGATGTGGTGAGGCTGGTGGTAGAATGCTGGCCTGCTATTAAAAGTTATTTTATTAGTCAAAGGCCTGAGGAGTGTCACCTACTTATCTGGAGATTTGTTGAGGCCAATGAGTATGGTATCAGTGAGAATATCTCAGAGGCAGAGTGATACATCTATGTTCAAGCACTACATACTGCAGATATTCCACAAGTCTATAGCAAAATTTGAAAGTAATACACACTATGCCTCAGAATTGTACAGAGTGATAAGTCTTCGAGATGAGTTGAAGAGAAGACTAGATGACCAGTTCTTTGGTGCTAAAGCTTTATCTGTTTTAAAGCACTTTACTCCAGCCATGGCACAGCAGTTCTGTAGGAACTTCTGTGATTTTTATAGTAAAGCACTTTGGTTTGACTTTGACAATGGTCCTTTTAAAGCTATACAGGTCCTCAGCCTCCAACACCCTGTAACTTGGCCAGAACTGTGTGCAGTTGCAGATGTTTTCAAATTGGAGTTTTGAAGCACTTTACTCAGACCACTGCACTTGAAATGCCACATTGCCAGCCCTGTTACAGATGACGGAGTAAGTGACTTTTTTTAGTAAAGCTCCAGACTGCAAAACTCTTTATAGATTGGTACAGTTCACCCTTTAAATTCTCCCCAGCAACAGCTTTCTGGTAAGTTTTTTTTTCACTCATGGGGAATACATGGCTAATACAAGAAACCGAATTCTTCTGTCCCTGTCAAGGCTGAGTTACAGGTCAAGCTAAATTTTAATATGAATAAAACCTTGAGCCAGACCCAGTAAAGTACTACTGCTGTCTGAAGAAATTTGCAGATGAGTAGATACATGTTTAGTTTCCGGTTTCTTTTTGACAGAAAAAAATTGGGCCAATAGTATTATAAATGGCAGCAGTAACTTCCCCAGGGAAGGAAACAGTATTCTGAAAAAAGGAATGCCCTCCCAGTTTCCTCTTCCAGGGCCAGCAAGAGCTACTCTCCCTTGTCCACTGAGGTGACTCAAACAGCTGCAGAGGATGTGCCTAACCCTCAGTCCACAGTGGCTGTAGGTGCTACACCAGAGGAATTCAGGCTAAAAGATAAGTGGTCTGAGATACAACAAATGGCCACAGGGGTCTATGTCAAATAAACGAAAGCTTGAAATGTCGAACGTCATATGGTCGAGACCATATGATCGACATTTCAAGTGTTCAAAGGTTGACTTTAATGGTGCCGTATGGTGCAGAATGGGTGAATTTCCCTTTTCTGCACTGAACTGCGATCTCGGAGTTGGTATACTTAAGTAGGGGGGGTGTGGGGGAGCCTGCCCCCCTGCTCGCACCGTTAAGGTATGTTTTTCTTTTTTTTTTTTATATATATTATTTTTTCAGACTTTCAAATATCGACCATATGGTCTTGAACATATGGTATTCGACATTTTGAAATTTTGAATATATAACATAGACCCCGGCCACAGCTGAGTCACCCACCATGGCTGAGGCAAACTGCTAGCCTGCTGTGGTTGAAAAGGCTGTTTGCTTAACTTTTTCTTTCTTTGGCTGGAAGAAGGGACAGCCCTGGGACCTACTGTTTGTTCTATGGTCAAAAAATGGGGACTCTTTCTCAGTGAAATCACACAGCAAAAGGTGGTAAAATTCTTAAGTTTGTAAAAGTAACTTTGTTCATATAAAACACGGTAAAATGCATTTTAAAACACTTGTTAGCCCCAGAAAGTAAAACAAACACAATTTCTCCACCAAAAAAAATGATTTTTAAATACTTTAACCAGCTTTTCAACTGACAGAAAAAAGAAATATTTTGTTTAGCGGTACAAAACAATCATGTGACACATCTCCTAGTTTTAAAGTAACTTTCACAAACAGGAAAGTAATAAACAAGAATAAATGTATGGATGATTTTCCCCCAAAGGGAACATATACCCAGCAAAACAACTGTACAAGCTGACCACTGATCCTCAAAATCCTCAGAGAAATGCACTTTTAAGTGGCAGTAAAGCTCTGAAGGGTTTGGTGCTCAAACTTGTCTTTTAGTCAGCTCAGATTGAACTGCCTGACACAAGGAAGGTGTCCTGAAGCTTTGGAAGCTGGCCTTCATTTATATCCTTTGCAGGATAAAACCCATATAGCTAAGACTACTGCAGCAGTGATCAATATGATGAACATCAAGTATTATTAAATAAAACCTGACAATTCAAGCATACTGATGATACTGAACTTCATATACCTCCCTTTACATCAACAGCAACAATAAATGTTCATATACAGGTCATGCAACTGTTAGTTTTAATCAAAAGTGTTTATTTATTTATTTGACATTTGTTAAACAGGCTAGTCTGACTGAGCAATTGCCCTTTTTCAGTGGAGGCCCGGGGAAGAAAAGCTCTACAACACAATTAAGAAAGTTATATGGAAACAGTACAATATGACAAAATCAAGTAGTTATTAAGAGTACAATATCATATAATACACTTACATAAAGTAGTAACAGTATGAGCAGGTAATTACATTGTTAGAGTATTCACATTAGAATTGTCATCAGTGCACAAAATGATGCAATTGATGTCAAGGATGTCAGAATAATAGTACTGTTGCTCATGACTGTAAATGATGAAACAATGCAAGTCATGTCCATTGTGTCCGTATAACAGATATTTTCTCCCCATGCCTCTGCTGAAAAAGGGCACTGCTCATATGGACTTTCTTAGTAAACAAATGGAAATAAATAATATGTAAAAATGTATAAATAAATACCACCATGTATGCTTAAGCCTGCATTAGCTTCTCTGCCTATGTTGTCATTGAACTTCCAAGTCACAGCTGTTCCTTTGGTCCAGTGAAAATACCTGTACACACCTGTGAGCACACATGTGGATCAGTCTTGTCTATCTGCCAACAGTCCTATGTGCTGCTACACAGTCAGTATTCAGACAATGTGCTCTTAGCAGCAATGGACATGTTACCCTAGTGTGGGATGTATTAGAACTGTGCTGACAGTAGAGGCCATGACCCATGTCATGTAAACCTTATATACCCAATTGTACCTTTTGCAGTACATGTGCAAAGGGTATGCTATTGTGGATCCTCCACAGCAAGACAGACCTCTGGCCCCATCCTATTTCCTGTTCCTTAGATAACAGTTACCCCCACCATCACAGACCAGGCACCTTTCTTGCTGAATACTCTGTTGTCTTTTAAGGTATCCCACTTGCAGAAATGCTACATGTCCTGACCTGTACTGAGTTCAGTTATCAGCTTGCCTCCCAGCAGGACAGCAGCCTACTATGCAAAGCATTCCATATCCTGTCAGTGATCCCAGCTGCATGTCAGTCATTTTGTTGTCTGACCTCACACACACACACACACACACACACACACACACACACACACACACACACACACACACAGTATGGATGCATACTAAGCATGGGTATCACTTCAGCCCTCTGGTGCATTACCAGTACTCCTGTCTGCTCTCAGTTTGCCTACACACACACACACACACACACACACACACACACACACAGTATGGATGCATACTAAGCATGGGTATCACTTCAGCCCTCTGGTGCATTACCAGTAATCCTGTCTGCTCTCAGTTTGCCTGTACAGCACATTACTCAGATACCTACTCTATTCTGCTTTAATAAGCTGCTTTTTATAAATGGCTCTTGCAAGATGGTGACTAAATTTTTACCATGCTACACCAGCCAATGTTTACGTATCATGCTGCAACAGGCATGTAACATAGTACTTATGCCATTCAGGTGATTTAGCACAGTCATACCTTAATTGCAGCTATAACCCAACTGCATTACCAGCACTAATTCTCATTACAATGCTCCTGTCTGCCATTTCCTGAACTGTGAGGTATTGTATATTGTGCCAGTGTGCACAGTGCTCCTGTTCTTTTAAATCACACTACTGTGAACAGAAAAAGAAGTTATGTACCTACCATAACGTTCCATGTTAGTTGTCTTCATCTCGCCTTCTTTCTTGCTGGTTGGGATCAGAGCCGATCCTTGGCTCCGACTCGGTCATCTTCTATAGCTCAAAAGCTGTTTACTGGCTTGAGACTACCCCTTATCCCATGACGCCTAGCGCTAGCTACCCAGATCTCACTTGTAATAGCTAACCCCAGACATAGCCAGAGAATCAACCTGTCCAAACAAACAGGTTGAGCGTACCTGCCATACTCTCTCAGTCAGTAGAGGAAACAAACCAGAGAACACTCAGCCAGTGAAACCAAAACTCGTCTTGATCCAATAGGACAGGGGGATGGAGGGTGGGATGCAAGAAAGAAGGCGAGATGAAAACAACTAACATGGAACATTATGGTAGGTACATAACTTCTTTATGTTAAGTTGTCTATCTCGCCTTTGTTCTTGCTGATTGGGACAGCGTCCCTAGCACCTACAATCCTGGGCTGCTCATTGGAACAGACTCTTCAGAACAGTGGAACCAAAGTCAGCTCTGCTCCTGGAGACCACATCTAGCTTGTAATGAGAAATAAAGGTATGGGGATTTGCCCACGTAGCAGCTGCACAGATAAAATCCATGGGCAACCTAGATTGGAAGGCTACAGAGGTGGCCAAAGCCCTAATAGAATGACCTTTTGGTTTGATAGGCAACTCTTTGTTTCTCAATTGCTAAATGAAAGTAATAATGTGAGACAACCACCTGGATAAGGTCACTTTGTAAACTGGGAGACCTTGTTTGCCTAGAGCGTAGGAAAGGAATAGTTGGTCCGACTTCCTTATATCCTTAGTCCTATGCAAGTAAAAATGCAATTGTCTATGAACGTCCAATTGGTGTAATTTGTATTCTACCTTGTTGGTATGGTTAGGGAAAAACACAGGAAGGTCTATAGATTGGTTTAAATTGTTTTCTGAGCAGACTTTCGGACGGAATGAGGGCTTAGTCCTCAGAGCAGCCCTGTCCTTATGAAAAACCAAGGATGGAGGAAGAACACATAGTGCCTGAAGTTCAGAGATGCATCTGGCTGAAGTAATAGCTACCAGAAAAAGTGTTTTCCAAGATAGAAACTTAATGGAGCAGGATGCTGCAGGTTCAAAGGGGGGCATAATTAAGGAGGTTAGTACCAAATTAAGGTCCCAAGGAGGAGGGGGATCTCTCACTGGAGTTCTAAGGAGAGTAGTCCCTCTTAAAAAGGCTTTACAGAGCTTATGAGACATAATGTTTGAATTAGACAACCCAACATGAAAGTTAGAAATGGCCGCCAATTGAACTCTGATTGTAGCAGAAGCAGACCCAGAATGAAAAAGTTGTGTTAGGAACTCCAAAATTTCGTGGACTGGGGCTGAAAAAGGATCTACGTTCCTAGCCTCTGCCCAACAAGAAAAATGTTTCCATTTGCTAGCATAAGTCTTTCTAGTTAAGGACTTGGGAGAGGAGACAATAATCTCATGCACGGCCGGGGAAATGCTGGGAAGCCTGGCTAAGGTTGGAAGTGGGGCAACCAAGCTGTGAGCTGGAGTGTTTGGAGGGATTGATGCAGCCCCCCTGATTGATGAATCAGTAGGTCTGGAATCAGATCCACAGTCCAGGGCTGATCAAGAAGGTAATGGTGCAGGAACGGAAACCATATCTGTCGAGGCCAGTAGGGGACAATGAGGATCATTTTGCAACCCAACGATATTGCTTTCTGTATGAGTTTGGGTATCAGGGGAAATGGAGGGAAGGCATAAAGAAGTCCCTTAGGCCAATCGTGGACTAGAGCGTCTCTGGGTGTGTGACCTGGAAGTGGAAGAAGGGAGAAGTAGTTGCTGCATTTGCTGTTGAAGGGGGTGGCAAAAAGATCGCAGCAAGGCTGTCCCCATTTGTGGAAGATCAGATCCGCAACTACCTGATTCAGAGACCACTCGTGAGGCATGAGAATAGCTCTGCTGAGCCTGTCTGCTATGACGTTGGACCTCCCAGCGATGTGTGTCGCAATCAGAAATTGTTGGGAAGAAATCACCCACTGCCAGAGTCTGAGTGCTTCTCGACATAGGGGGTAGGACTTGGTTCCGCCCTGCTTGTTGATGTACCAGACCACTGACATGTTATCCATTTGAATTGCAATGGTCCCAGAAGGGAGAGAGTCTTGAAGAGCTTGCAACGCTAGGAGCACGGCTCTAATTTCTAGAACGTTTATATGCAGGTGGTACTCATGAAGCTGCCAAGTGCCTTGGACTGTCCTGCCCTGATAATGCCCCCCCACCCTATCAGGGAGGCGTCCATGGTCACCGTGGCAACCAGAGGGAGCTGAATGAAGGGTCTGCCCTGAGTCACTAGTGGGAAGACCATCCACAAGGAAAGATGCCTTTTGCATGCTTCTGTAATCATGATCATGTGACACATGGGCAGCTGTTGGAAAGACCACTGTGTGAACAGAAGCCACTGAAGGATCCTCATGTGAAAGCAGGCCAGAGGGATTAGAAGAATTGCTGCTGCCATGGAACCCACAAAGTTTGAAGGACGAACCTGACTTGGATTCTTTTGCTCTGCATTATAATTTGTACTTGCTGGTGAATTGTACACACCCTTTCTAGTGGTAGCCTTGCGGACATGTTCTTTGTGTCTAAGTCTGCTCCTATATAGCTGATAGATTGAAAGGGCAATGAGGCAGATTTTTTTGAAGTTTATTGCAATGCCTAGCTGGGAGCAGATTGTGATAGTGTAGTCCCTGGCTTGCAGAAGTTGATGCCTGGTAGTAGCAGTGAGGAGCCAGTCGTCTAGATATGGAAACACCTGGAATCCTCGACGTCTCAGGTGAGCCATGACCACTGCCATACATTTGGTGAACACCCTGGGGGCTGTGGTGAGACCAAAGGGCAGAGGTCTGAACTGGTAATGACTGGCTCCCAGCCAGAAGTGAAGGAATCTCCTGGAGCGCCTGTCCATTTTGATGTGGTAGTATGCATCTTGAAGATTTCTGGAGCACATCCAATTGTCCTGACCCAGAAAGGGAAGGATGGACTATAGCGTGACCATCCGAAACTTTGTTCTTTGAACAAGCTTGTTTAGTCTGCTGAAATCCAGAATCGGTCTCTAGTCTCCTGTCTTTTTTGGTACCAAAAAGAACCTTGAGTATGTTCCGGATCCGTGTTGGTCTGCCGGGACTTCCTGGATGACTCTCTTTTTTCTAGCAGTCTTGAAACTTCTGTGACTGCTTGGTCCCTCAGATTGGGTGGAACATCTGGAAGGGATTTGCTCGACGGTAAGGGGGGTTGAGAGAAGGGAATTTTGTAACCTGCAGATATAATTGACCGTACCCATTTGACTTGCATTAAATTTTGCCAGGCTTTTGGGTACATTGAAAGTCTTCCTCCGACTGCCTCCAGAAGCGGGCAGCCAGGCAACTCTTCAGGGATGCTGAAAGGGCTTCTCAGAGAAGGATTCTCTGTTGCCCTGGTTCTGCGGACCCCATCTGCCATGAGGGTGGCATCTATTGTTGTTATTTCAACCTCTGCCCCTGGAGGAAAAATTGCTACATGTGTCAGGCGAGGCTCCCTGGGATTTTCGGAAACACATTTTACCACTCTTTTGACCCTTGGGGTATGGTCTGGAAGGAGGGGAAAAATGGACTCCCACGGCAGAGAGAGTCTTTCCTTCTTGCTCACACCTAGTCAAAGTGTCTTTCACCTGTGGTCCAAAAAGAAAGGAACCATCAAAGGGGGTGTTGGTGAATGACGCTCTAAAGGGTTCTGCAAAGTTGCACAGCCGCATCCATGCATGTCTCCTAAGGGCCACGCCCATACCTGTGGCTCTACTCGCACCATCGGCTGCATAAGAAATGAGCCTCATGGAGGAGTTGACTACAGAATTAAGGGTCGCCAGCTGGGAAGCCACTTTAGCTTGAGCCCCCTCAGCTGATGGCTCTTGAAGGGTATCTCCGAGCTCTTTAAGGAGATCCCTCTGAAGCTGGGTAAAATGGCATTAAGTAGTTCAGTGACCTCATAGAAAAAGTCGTTGAAGCAAACATTCACTTCCCATATCTGTCCATGGTCCTAGACTCCTTGTTAGGAGGATGGACAGATGAAGAGGTTTCCGCTAACTCTTTTTTGGTGGCTGCTGCTACCACCATGGCATCAACAGGAACACCTTTGGTAAGGAACTGCTTCTCATGGGGTGCTGTGATGAACTTGCCAGGTCTCCTCGGAGTTGGTTCCACTGTATCCGGGGCTGACCAAGCCTTTTGAGCCACCCCGGACATAAGTGGATCGAAAGGTGGAGAAACCCAGGAGGTGGAAGGTCGGGAACCGAACGCATCCAGGAATACAGACTCATCCTCGGTAGGGGCTAGGGGATTCCAGTTCCCCCTCTGCTTAAGCATTTGGAGGATGTCTGAAAAAGAAACATCTTCAGAGAGGGATCTTGGGGACCCTTCCAAATCATCTAAGTCTGTATCCGAAGTGACAGACTCAAGGGAGTCAATGTGCTTCCTCTTGCACTTCTTCTTATGACGGGGCTCCTCTGAATATTCAGGGGAGGCCTCAGAATTAGAGGAAACACCCAATGGGGTGACCTGGAGCGCCGGTTCCCCATGCTTGGGGTCTGGAGGAGGAGCAGAGGTTGGCACAGGCACTACAGGGGACGGTGCCGGTGGGGCTGATAGTGGAGCTGACTCAGTGGCCAGCACACTCATCATGACATCGGAGGCGTCCCTGCAATGATGCAGAGAAGGCTCCAGTTCTGAGGAAATCAGAATCCTTCTCTGCACTGAGGGAGACGGCTCCAAGGCCAATGTAGGAGCCGTGCTCACCTGCGTCGAAGCTCCGAGAGGGAGACTGGGGTCGACCAAGGGTCTGATGCCACTCGCCCCCTTGGAGCCGATGAGGGAGCCCCGGTGCCCAGATCCCTCCACGGACGGCACCATCGAGGGAATCGGAGCCGACGACAGAACCGGAGATAAAGTTATCGGAGCCAACGGTTCTACTACTCGAACCCCAACGAACTCTGGCTCCGAGCTCAATGGAGTCAGAGGAGGAACATCGATAGAAGTGGACGGAGCCAACACCTGTTGAGGAGGGCTGGACAACATCTTGGCAAGTGTCTGTGATTTTAGCAACCTACTGACCACTCTCTCCATGTCGTGATCCGAGAGCCTACAGGATTGAGAGGAGTGAGAAGATCTGTGACTGCACTTGCTTTGCAGCAGGGGAGACCAAGGAGCTGAATGTATCAATTCCAGAGAAGGGGACCTCAGCCTCTTGTGGCTCTATGAAGACTCCGAAGTTTCTGATGGAGCCAAGACGGGGAGATAGTCTTATCAGTTCCAGCCGGAACTGAAGTAGCAGGTAGAGACTGAACCAAAGACGGCTCCAAACTTGGAGCTGATGATTTGGTATATTTAGGGGATTTCACAAGCTGTGTCTTGGCCGGTGAATCCTGGGGCTTTAAAAGGCCCCTAAAAATAAGCTTATTCTTATGCTCCTGCAGAACTCTTGGACTAAATGTATGGCAGATAGAACAAGAGTCCTGCAGGTGCACAGCGCCTAAACAATAGACGCAAGATTCTTTGGACATCCTGTAACAAAAAATACAACAATACCTACCAATCAAAATACAGTCTAAAGAGAAAAAACACAGTACACTACAGACTAAAGCTAAAATTTTGTTTTTTTTAATTGGAAAGCCTCTAACTCAAATGGCTAGCCTATAAAGAAGATAGAAGGAAAGCCTCTAACTTAAACGGCTAACCTGACAGGAATAAGGAAGGGGGGAGGGGGAGAACTCTCTAAAGTAAACGAGTTCTAAAGGGACGGGAAGGAAGCTACAAATACACACTTAGCTAACACAACAAATATAAGACTAAAAACTAACAAAACCCCCTAGGAAAAGACTATTTCTAGTAAAAAAGTTCTATAAAGAAACTTTATATGAGCCTGAGCCAGAAAAACAACACCTTGCAGCTGAAGCGACAAACGAGATTTGGGTAGCTAGCGCTAGGCATCATGGGATAAGGGGTAGCCTTGAGCCAGTAAACAGCTCTTGAGCTATAGAAGATGGCAGAGTCAGAGCTGAGGATCGGCTCTGATCCCAACCAGCAAGAACGAAGGCGAGATAGACAACTTAACATTGCTGCTTACTGATGTTTACTACATGGTGTCCAGTACACATGACTGTGTGCATCAGGCTACCATTTTTCTTTTGATTCAGGCCTGCGGAGTGCATGTCCTGCTCAAGCACTGACTGTGGCAGGGCTCCAAAAGTGTGCCACATTGCAAAATGTTTTCACACAGGAACCATAACAAGAGCCTGTTGGGGAATAGAAGGTCCCCTTTTACAAAACTAATGCCTGACAGCAGATTGTCCAGGAGTGGGGTGATGTCGCTGATGTCACCCACTCTGGTGAAGAAAGCAGACATAAAACACAGTAACATCTACAGAAAACACCCCAACATTTTCCAAGACTATGAAGAAGAAATTAGGGAGAGGAAACCAGATTACTTCAAGCATTCTGATTTTGGATTCATACTGTAATTTAGGCCTACAATCTGTGGCTTTAATTGCCTTCAGTTGGCTGGTATATGCTCTGTTGATTTCTGTTTGCCTTATATTTTCCATTCAAAACTAATGCCTGACAGTAGATGTCCCAGGAGTGGGGTGATGTGCTGATGTCACACCCTCTGGTGAAAGAAAGCAGATAAAAGATTAATTCAAGCATTCTGATTTTGGATTCATACTGTAATTTAGGCCTACAATCTGTGGCTTTAATTGCCTTCAGTTGGCTGGTATATGCTCTGTTGATTTCTGTTTGCCTTATATTTTCCATTGGCCCAGTAAAGCCCATCAACAGTTTGGTTTGTCAAAAGAGGTGAGACAGGCTCTTCAGATATTGTCGGTATGACTGTACTATTTTTAATGTGACACACACTACTAATCTGGTGCACTTGTTTCTCTTCCTCTATGGCTTTCTTTAGCTCCATTATGTTTTGTTTCTACAGAATCAGCCATTGTTCAAGCTGTGCAGAGACAGCACCCACCACATTCTGTATCTGCAACTGTCCCTTCTTCTGGGTCTACTGCAGTCCTGAGGCCTGCCTGTCTTGAACAAGACAAAGGTTTCCCTATAGGTGGTGACCCAGAGGGCTCACAGGTGATTTCTGTTGCCATGCCTCTGGAATGATTAGGGGTGAGGTCTCATCTGAGAGTGGTGTGAAGGGGATTCTTCTGGATCACCTAATGGGAAGTATGGTGGTTGGAAGACTTGAGGTTGACTTGCAGCTGGATTTCCCCACTGGCACCTTGGTGAATCTCCTTGTGCAGCTGCATGGCTTTCCATCCCATCAACTGAGCCACCAGAGGTGGCACCTATCCAAAATATCAGTCATGGAGGTGGACGACATCTAAGGGAGCACCCCTTTGGACATGTCTGACAACCCATGTACACCCTCTCCCTACTCCCCATCTTTCTTTCACCCCATATCTCCTGTCCATCTTTATCAATATGGCTTGTTTGCTTCTCTCTGCTGCCTTCCACATACCCTCTTTGTCACCACTCTTCCCTCTTTCTATCTTCCCTCTCTACCCTTGTTAGGAAATAGAAAAATGGACAACTGCCCAAAAAGTAAGAATTTTCTTCTTCCCTTACCCCCAACTATCTATCTTTCTTTCTTTTTGTCCTTCTGTACATTATCTGCCTCCTCTTACCCTTTTCTGACTGTACTTTGCTCTTTTCTTCTCGTCCATTAATATGATGACTTGCCTAGGCATTGTGTTGTGGGTCCCTTTTATGGGCTGTAGTCCTTGCTCATGCCATGCTGCAGCTATATGGCATTTTGTTGCACATATGAATATGCATACCATTGGGCATGCAGCCTCCCTATGACCCCCCCAGTCATGTGACTACTTCATTGCAGCATGCCTGTCACTAGCAAGGTTGCCATCATTATTGCAACCAAGAATCCATACAATGCTGTAATGCTTTGCAGAAGGAGTTAAAGTTTTATGGATGTACGTCTGCATCACTAACCAACATCACTCCATGTCACATTATACAATATGTGATACTCAAGTGCTGCACAAAACCTTTATAAATGTTTTGAAATACCACCTAAGGTTTCTATTTACATGTTGTAATGTGTGATCTCATTCCAGGGCATTTCAGTCCAGACTTATGCATGCATACCCCTATAGTGCCTGAGGTTAAATTATTTATCATTCTCCCATGAAAAGCAAACATAAGCGATGTACATTGGGAGTAAGTAGCTGACAAAAAATGTTAGTACTTCAGAAAAGGAACACTATTTATACAGACAATCCTGAGTGTAACATTTCAGCTCACCAGCTTGTGATAAAGTGGACTCTCTGCACTGAATTTGAACTGTGCTGATAAACTTCTGAAGTACAGTCTTATATAGGTTGCTACAGTTTATGCCACACAAGGACAGCTAAAGTGTTGCTTCAGTTCAAACCACAGATGCAATACTGGCATTAATGAATGCCAGCAATGTTCCAAAGACCTGATCATGCCTGCTAACACTTTGTGCCCAGGGTGATTGCCCCAATCACCAAACCCTAAGAGTGCTTCTGTTAGCCAGGAGTCTTCTTCTTCTTTTGGCTGTTCCCATTAGGGGTCGCCACAGCAGATCAACTGTTTCCATTTCTTCCTGTCCTCTGCATCTTGCTCTGTCACACCAACCACCTGCATGTCCTCTCTCACCACATCCATAAACCTTATCTTAGGCCTTCCTCTTTTCCTGTTACCTGGCAGCTTCATCCTTAGCATCTTTTTCCCAATATACTCTGCATCCCTCCTCAGCACATGTCCAAACTAACGTAATCTTGCCTCTCTGGCTTTGTCTCCAAACCTTCCAACCTGGGCTGACCCTCTAATATACTTATTCCTAATCCTGTCCATCCTCGTCACACCCAGTGCAAATCTTAACATCTTCAACTCTGCCACGTCAAGCTCTGACTCCTGCCTTTTTGTCAATGCCACCGTCTCCAACCCATATAACATAGCTGGTCTCACTACCCTCTTGTAGACCTTCCCTTTCACTCTTACTGGTACTCGTCTGTCACTAATCACTCCTGACACTCTTCTCCACACACTCCATCCTGCCTGTACTGTCTTCTTCACCTCTCTTCCAAACTCACCATTACTCTGAACTGTTGATCTCAAGTATTTAAACTCATCCACCTTCACCACCTCTACTTCCTGCATCTGTTAGCCAGGAGTATGGCTAGGTATATGCCACATTCTCTACAGTGTACACCTTTTTAGAATGAGTTATTTTGTGTAATGATATTTGCTATCATTTACGTTCAAAAAAGAAGAGACATTTTTCATGCTTTTATTTTATTAAGATAATGATTTCTGTTAAATGGTGTTTAAATTCAGAATACCAGACTCTAGCTAAAAGCCTATCAATACCATGGTCATTTCTCCCCGCACTGAAAAAACTGTGTTGTCTAGTGACATATATATTAGCATGGTGAAGGAGTTACAATTAAAGAAGAAGACCATCTTCTATAAAGTGGTTTACAATCCCAAAAATCCTAGTGTTGATTGCATTCAGTTAATAAGGAATTGGGATGCAAACACAAACAACAAATTACATAAATAATTACTATAAAGTTAGGTATAAAAAGTTGTGATCGCAGAGTGAGGCATCCCTCTCAACTGTCCACATTTTTGCAAAATGTCTAGATTTTTGCCTCATATTATGCTTTGTTCCTCATAATAGCTGGTAGGAGAGAAACCATTAAATAATTTATTTTATTTATTTATATATTTTTTTTTGTTTACTGGGTTTGCTCAGCTGGGTTTAGTCAAAAAAATTATTTTCCGTGGAGGCCTTGGGAGAAAAACTCTAACAAATTACAAACATTTTTAATAAAAAATTCAATAATATACATGAAATACATTAAATAATGCACATTGCACATAAATTTATGCATTAGATTACATTCATTTGAAAGTAGAGGCTCCTGTTACAATATACATGACACTTCTGCATTAGTAGATGTTGATCACTGAGCTCTTGAAGAGGCATATTGGTTGCTTTGTCAGACAGAAAACAGATCATGTGGTTAATGCTCAGACATGCAAAGAACCTGTGTTGAGAGAAAGTACTAGAAAAGGCAGAAAATGGTGATAATGTAGTTAAGAGGTCAACTGTAGAACAAGTTCAGATGCATATATATAGCTATAATAAGGTTTATACCGGATGTATAAAGGTGGGGATGAGCAGTGTCACAAAATAATGAATATAAGTGGACAACGCTATTAAAACTATTCAGCCATAGGTGAAGATTGGTTGTGAAGAACAAGGTTCTGAAAGAAGAGAAATGGTTGGGGGGGTATGTATAACACCCATGATTGCAATTGTCTTGTGGGTGATTGATTTTAGCATGGCTAGTAGGATTTTTGAGTTAGAGAAAGTTGGCAGGGTGTGATAAGAGATTTAAGCTCCAGACTTCTCATCCTTCAGAAAATGCAAGTTAATGCAAAACCTATCAACATTATCAGCAATATTTCAAATCTGCACATGAGTTTGAGTCTGTTTACTTCTGCCAACCATTATTTTTGGCTTTGTATAGATTTCTTGTGCTAAGAAGTTGAGAGGTATGGTCTGAGCTACTGTAATATCAAGGAATTTTTCTACTCATTTATGGTTGGTAACTATCAGAGATTTTAAGACAACTTCAGTCTTTTAGATATAATGGATCAGTAATAAGGAAGAGCATATGTGTGGATAGCAGTCTACTTTGATGACTTTTTTTTTAATTCAGGAAACGTGAGTAGCAAAGGCTATGTTGCATACAGAGGTAGAATTCATGTCCTATTCAGCCTGGGTTCATTCTTGTTTTTTTTTTTTTATCCCCTGGGTAGTGCACTTGTCAAGACGAACCATTTATAAGCACAGCCTGAGTGAATAAACATTTATAATTTCTATACAATAAATCTATCAAATTTTAAAGTAACAGTAACATAGCATTGACATACTATACTTATTTACAACATACAATAATGTCAAAGCATAAAGTACAGTTTTGTACCTACCATAAATGTAGATGTTTGAGTGCTAATACAGCTGCAGTAATCACAGATGGGTTTTCAATTCCAAAGTCTAGGTCCTTCTTGCCCCAGATGTCAGGTGCCCCCAGAAGGAAGGCAATACATAAATTATATATATAATCATGCAATGCAATATAATCAAAAATCAGTAGTTGCAAGCAAATACACCATAGAAGGATAACCCAATCAGGTTGTATGAGGAGGTGTTAGCCACTAGGCCTTTACCAAGAGGGAAGGAGGGAATTAGCACTCGAACATCTACATTTATGGTAGGTACAAAACTGTACTATGTTCATCGTGCATACAGCTGCAGTAATCGGTAGAATCCCAAAGCTACACACAGGGTGGTAGGCACTAGGTGGAACTGGGAGGAGCCAGAATGCCCTGCAACACAGCAGTGGCAAAGTCTGCTCTAGTTTTGGAGTATAAAGGCAGGTGGTAGTGTTTTGTGAAAGTATGCACAGAACTCCAAGTGGCTGCCTCCAAAATATCTTTGGTAGGGGCTCCTCTGAGGAAGGCTGTAGAGGTAGCTGTGGTCCTTGTGGAGTGGGATCTGATGCCTGTAGGAACAGATTTGCCATGAAAGGAGTAACAAAACCATATGCAGTGGCCTATCCATTTTGAAATTGTCTGTTTGAAATTGGCTTTCCTTGAGCTCCCTACAGCATACACACAAAAAGTTGTTCTGATTTCCTGAAAGGCTTTGTTCTGTCCAAATAGTAACATAGCTGTCTATGGATGTCTAAGGAATGTAGCAGCCTTTCCCCTGTTTTGAGGATTTAAGTGTATGGCCTGATTTAAAGCTACCCTGGATACTACCTTAGGCATAAATTATGGGTTGGTTGGAAACCCTGTCCTGATGGAAGATGAGAAAGGGCTGCATAGCCATGAGGGCTTGTAGTTCAGCTGAGGTAATGGCCAGAAGGAAAGCTGTTTCAGGACAAATATTGCAAATCTGTTGAGGCAGCTGGTTCAAAGGGAGGCAATGTTAATTTTTCTAGAATGTAATTAAGATCCCAGGCTGGTATTGGTTGTTTCCTTGGAGGTCTTATATTCTTAGCCCCTCTGAGGAACTGTCTTAAAGTGGGTGAGAGAATAAGGGTGGATCAGTGTTGTATTCTGCAGAAATGGCTGAGGCATGAATTTTGATGGAGGAAAATGAAAGTCCATTGTTCAACAGCTCAGCTAGATACTGTAATATCTGAGGCAAATTCAGTTTTCTAGGATCCTGGCCTTTTCTCATTCCAAGCGCAAAACCGTTTCCATTTTGTGGAGTAAGCCTTTCTAGCAGATGGCCTTCTGGCCTCCAAAATGACATCCTGCACCTCTTTGGAGAGTAGGGTCTGTTGTGGTGTTAAGGAATTTTCCATGCAGCCAGATTGAGTGTTTTCAGCTGACTGTGAAGAGTTTTGTAGCTGTGCTGAGTCAGTAGAAGAGGCATTAGAGGTAGGGTCCAGGAGGTATGTTGTGTTAGCTCCTCTCAGAGTACCAGTGTTGTCTTGGCCAGTCTGGAGCAATCAGTATCATCTTTGGTCTGTCTGCTCTTGCTTTCAAGAGCACCTTAAGGTGGGAAAGCGTAAACTGTCCATGCTGCCCAACTGAAAAAGGCGTCCCTGGGAAGCGTGAACTGTGTCCATGCTGCAACTGAAAGAGAAGGGCGCCCCAACCAGGCCTTTGGATGAAATGTCCTTGAACAGAACTTTTTCAATTGATGATTCCTGTAGATCTATGTCTGGCCTTCCCCACACTTGGATTATCTTTGTAAACACTTGAGGATGCAACTTCCATTCGTGTGGGTCTGTCATATTTCTGCTTAGATTGTCTGCCAGCGTGTTTTCCAATTCCAGAGCCAAGTTCCAAAGTGACATGGCTAGCCTGCACAGGGGGTATGAATGTGTTCCTCCTTGTTTGTTTATGTACCACATTACTGTGGTGTTGTCTGTTCTTATCAATAATTGCCCTGGATGCAGGAGGTCCTTGAAAGCTGTAATTGCATTTATCACTGCTAGCATTTCTCATTTCTTTTTGATTGATGTGAAGGTGCTTTTCCTTTTGGGACCATTTGCCCTGAATGCACCTCTCTGTCATGTGCGCCCCCCAGGCATAGTCTGAGTCATCTGTTGTGATGACTTGATTTAATGGAAGACCTGTGTTTGTTTGGCATGCTTGGGCCCACCATAGAAATTCCTTTTGCAAACATGGGATTATTGGTATTATTGTTTCCAAACTGTGGTTGTGTTGAGACCATAGGTTTTTTTAGGTACCATTGAAGTTTCCTCATATGCAACTTTGCACATGGGATTAAAAGAATGCAAGATGCCATGAAGCCCAGAGCCTGCAGGATGTTCCTTGCAGTGAGCCTGGTACAATTTGCTAGTATTTTGAAGTACTGAGTTAGTTGAAGATAGGCCATCTGGGTGTTTGTGTCCAAGTTTGGCACCCAGGAAGTTATTTTCTGAGGTGGGTGTTTAGCCTTCTTTTCTTTGTGTGTGTGTCCAGAGAATTCAATAACCCGTGTACACATAAGCCAGATGTTCCAGAAGTATGTGCTTGCTCCGCTGCTCAGTCAGGCAGTCAAATAAAAATAGAGGTATTTGTATATGAAGTCTGCAGTAGGCAAGGCAATGATGCCAGGCATTTTGTGAATACTCTGGGTGCAGTAGATAAGCCAAAGGGCAATGCAGAGAATTGATAGTGGATTGAACCTGCAAGAAATCTGAGGTATCTTCTGCAGCTTTGTCTGATTGGGACATGCAGGTATGCCTCCTTGAGGTCCAATGTTACCAGCCAAAACTCCTTGCCCAGCATGGGAAGAAGCTGCTGTAATGTGAGCATCTTGAATTTTGGTAAGAGTAGAAATGTGTTTAGGATGGATAAGTCGGTTCCTTTCCTTGGTACCAGAAATAGTCTGGAATAAAAACCTTGACCTGGTTCGTGAGTAGGTACCTCTAGAATAGCTTTCATGTCCATGAGCTTTGAAATTTGTATTTGAGCCTCTGCCCTTTGATTGTGTGTCTCATTTTTGGAAGAGTGTGAAAATTAAATCTGTAGCCTCTGTTTATAACGTCCAGGATCCATTTGTCTGTTGTGATAATATGCCAATTTCTTGTAAATAATGCCAGCTTTCCTCCCAAGGGTGCTGCCAGCTGAGATTTGCTTGGCATGAATTTGTTTCCTGCATTGTTGTGCACTGTCTTCGCCACCTCTTGGTGCTGGAGTTTGCCATTGTCTGCCTCTATATGATCCTTGAGATTGTCCTCTGCCCCTTGTGCGCCTGTATCTACCTCTTTGGGACTTGTCTGTGGCTGGAAAGGACCAGTTTTTTGAAGGCCAGTTTCTGCTAAAACGTGGTGGTTGAACCTGTAGAAAAGCTTTGACAGTTTGCATAGATTTAGCTTTTTCTTCCATTGTATCTCCTCAGCATTAGTACCAAATAGTACATCCTTTTGTAAAGGAGCATCTAGTAGTTTAGCTTTAACATGATCAGGCAAGGTTTGTTCCCTAAGCCAGGCATGTCTACAAATGACTGATCCTGTCACAGCAGCTCTACTTGAGGCCTCTAGGGCATCATAGCCACATTGTAAGGTGTGTTTACCCACTTGTTCTGCACTATGCATCATATCCTGCAACTCCTTCAAATCTGATTGTTCAGGTTGAGACATTTTATTTCTTAATTGTGATAACAGAAACTGTTGATATTTAAGCACATGGAACTGACAATTTAAGGCCCTCATGGCTATGGTGGCCCACCTTTCTAAGGATCTAGACTCTCTTTCAGAAGGTAGTGGATTCTTAGCAGTAGAGACCTTCATTCCCTTGGGGCCTTGAGAAATGGTTTCAGGGTCAGCATTATGGCTTTTGTAAAGAAATTGGTGAGAGTTAGGAACACTGTAGTACCTATCAGGCTTGACTGGGGCAGGAGGCAGGAATCGGATTAAGGCAAGCCTCGAGTAAACATCATCAAGTATGTCCAAGACAGGAGGTATCGCCAGAGGTCTGTGCTGAGGTAACAAAAGAAATTCCCTAAGTCTTTCCTTGGAATCAGAAAAGTCTTGGCCTTCCCAATGGAAGTGTTCCCTCAAGGTGTGAAAGGTTTAAAATCCTCTGGGAGATACAGAAGGAATGGACTGCTCTGCATCAGAATCTTCAAAGTGTTCCTCTTCATCAGAATGTTCTGAAAAAATGGAGCCCTGGTCAGAAGAGGGAGAATCTTCCTCCACTCTGGGTCTCTTGTCTGGATAAATCCTCAGCCATTTTTAGCATCTGCTTTTTAGGCATGGGGCCTGGAGATGGGCCCTGTGCAACAGGCCTGGCCCAGGATGCATGGCTGATTTGGACTTAGTAAAGGCCTTTATGGAAAAGGAAGATGAGGGTCTAAAGACACCATGGGTGGAAGTGGACCTGTCCACATTAGGAGGCTCAACACTCACAGTGGCGGTTGTAGTCTGGTTTGGTGTGGTGTCGGTGGAGACCACATTTTATAATCAAAGGCTTTACCAAAAGTGCTGGGCGAAACTCCGCCCCCGGCTTAATAGTCTTAAATTGAAAGCGTAGCGCCCCAGCAGCCGCCCGAGCCGCTGGTCTGGGCCTAAACAAGGCGCAAAACCCATCTGTGATTACTGCAGCTGTATGCACGATGAACATCTAAAAGAAGTAAATCAGGAAGCTCAGAGAAGTGGGTAGAGGCTGATTGTGAGAGAACAGAAAGGACAGCTGAGGGAGTAAGAGTTGATATGAAAAAGAGCAAGAAGGTGGTGAATTTAAGTAATATGGAGGAGGGTGCATTTGGTTTGCTGTTTTACCTTTTCTGAAGATGGATAGAGTGGAGTTGTCTCTAATGGAGAATGCGAGGGATTCCCAGAATGTGGGTGAGATCATGGTGAAGGGATGTCTGGTAGATTAGATAGAGTATGTTGGTGTGGAGACAGAGATGGTAGATTTTGAGATAAGATGGAGAGGTTATGTACTGTTGTTTTCACATGTGGTTTGGCTGAGAGTGATGCAAAGGTAAGAGCTGGGTGCCCATGAAGAAATTCATTGCTGAATGAGGACTTATCCTGCTTTTCCCAGCATGAGGTAATGGTGTTTTTTTTTTTTTGGGGGGGGAGCAGTTGATTAAGCAACAGATGGAATAGGGATGGACTATAGAGCAGTGATGTTATGAATGGAGGCAGTGGTGAACATGAGAAGAATATACTCTAGCTGGGGCAAAAGGATGCTTTTTTCAATGGCAGATGAGCAGCAGTGGAGAGAAATGGGGAGAATTTTTTTTTGCCAAGAAAAGCATAGTATTTACTTTTGATTTTGTTTTATCCAAGTGATGGCTGCAAGTTAAGAGACTGGTTGAGCCATATGCCAAGTTTCTTAAATGAAGATAAAGTTTCATTAGTATAGTTAAAGTCTGTGATGTGGAGTGTGGAAGGGCATTTGGATAGTTTATGTGAGTTGTCAGAGAGCACAGATTTGGGTTTAGAAGTAGGTTGAGATGTATTAGCCAATGCAGGAGGTAATGAAGGTTAGATTGAAACTGAGAATGGCTACTTGAGGAGCTGGACCTGTAGATGACCATGTCATCTGAGAAGTAGTGGGAATGGGGGGAGGGAGAGGAGTTTGTTGATGAAAATGGAGGACAGAATGAGGAAAGAACCAAGTCCCGAGGCACACCTTTCTATAGTTGAGTTAAGTTAGACACAGCTTTACCAATTGTGAATCTGTAGTGTTTGTTTTCTAGGAAGCTTTTAAACCACGGTAGGGAGTCATGCCAATAACAAATTTATATAAGGGCATTAAAGATGAGAGAGAGGTCAATCATATCAAATGCTTTAGTGAAATCAATGAAAATTGCACCACTGATATTACTCAAGTGGATTTAGAAGGTTACTGACAGTAAAAGTCCAGACAGCAAGTCATGGTGCAGTCAAATAGGCCAAAAGCTATGCTGTTTGTGGTAGAGGAGATGGCATTACTGAATGTATAGATAGAGTTGCTGCTCAGGATTGTTTTCTAGGTTTCTGTCAAGTGTTGAAAGCACAGAGATGTGGCAGAAGTGGTTGCAGTGGGAGGCATTTGCTTGTTTGAATAAAGGAGTTAAAACTTGCAGTTTTCAAAATTGTGGGCATTGTGTTTTTGGTGAGACATGTAGGTTAACGGCATTGGTTGGGGAGTATTAAGTGATCCCTGCAGTGGCAGATAAACCAGGAGTGAACATTGTTAGAGCTGGGGGGAGGGGCTTTGAGATTTTTGAGCAGACTTTCTGTGTTTCTTTGTTTTATCGGTTTGAAGAAGAAGCGGGAAGGGTAGATGAAGGGGATGATGAGGAATGGTGTCTGAATTAAGTGACTGAGGTCTTATGGCAGCCAGCTGGGGAGGGCTGACTTGGGCAGAAGATGCCAGCTCACTTATTTTAGGGTGAGGGGGTTGGCTGAAGTTGTTACAGAAGCAACATCTGATGAAAACCTTTGAGTGTCCTTTATCCATGAAGGGCAAAACATGGAAGTATGAGTCTGCCAATGAGAGCATCACATTTTAGCCAGGCATACAAGAGATGCAGAGGCCATTAGCTTAGCACAGAAAAATGTCTTGTTGGATGAGAACCACAGCCTCTAGCTTATATCTGCTTTAGCTGTCATCCATAAGTACTTGAGGGTAGGAGAAGCCAATGGGCTAATATTGAACAGGGGATCTAATACTGTGGATAGAGGAAAACTAGCCAAAGGGAAAAAAAGAGGCTGCAAGGATGGACACTATGAATTTAAACACAAATACCTTAAATTTACTGACTACTTTAGAAAATACATTTTAGTGATGAGTCTAGTTCGCTAAAACCCTTTTTAAGTGAAGACCTAGAGAAAATGCCGTAGGTTAGTGTAACAGAAGTACAACTTTGTACGCGTTAGTCCTCAGTGAATGTACTGTGGAAAGTAGAGGCAGCAAACTTATCAGACTTTTGTAAAAGCTGTACTTATTAGCCTCCTTCCAATATTAGCGTGACCAAACTGGTGTCAGACATTCAAGTTTATCCTTCCTCACTTATCCATAAACAGGTCATCCGGACTGCAGTTGGGGTGACATCCCTCTAAATCTAAGGAGCCAGGCAATCCATGAACCTCTACTGTGCCAAGGTAAAACAGCTGCCTCCATCCACTTTTGTAGACCACTTTCATTTTAACAGACAAACTGTAGAGCTTTGACATCGGTAGTTCTAGCACTTCTGCCATTTATTTTAGTACTTGTTTGAATAAAGGAGTTAAAACTTGCAGTTTTCAAAATTGTGGGCATTGTATTTTTGGTGAGACATGTAGGTTAACGGCATTGGCTGGGGAGTATTAAGTGATCCCTGCTCCCTGCAGTGGCAGATAAACAGGAAGGAGAACATTGGGGAGGGGCTGGGGGGGCTTTGAGATTTTTGTTTCTTTTTTTCTTTGTTTTTTTGTTTAAAGGTTTGAAGAAGAAGGAAGAAGGGATGATGACATGGATGACATCCACTTGGCATTTGCTTTGTCATGGCAACATATCTTGCCTCTGCTGCTAATATCTCACAATCTTAACCAACTCTTCTCTCCTCTACTTCTTAGTCCACCTGCCCTAACCTGTCTATGTACAATCCATCGTTTTAAAACCTTACTGCCAAGCTGGTAGTCTGTATTTCTGCTCCTCCATAATTAATTATGCAAAGTATTAGTAAAGTATCTCCACTTCCACCTCTGTCCCATTATAACATTTCACTCCACCTCTGGGATGTCATATATTTTTTTTTTCTTTTTTTGCTTGGCACTTCACTTCTGTACATCCTGAAGAATTTCTCTCTCCATTTTGATAAACAGTTTCTGTTCAAACACTGTTTTCTTCCTCCATATGATTTTTACTGCCTTCTTAAAGGGCCTTTAACATTCATTTTTTTTTTTTTGCCATTTCTGTCCTCTTCTATGCTTACTTTTCTTATTGCCCATGTAATCATCTCATTCTGTTGGGAGGTTGGTATAACGGTTAAGGTGTTTACCTTATGGACACAAGGTGCAGGGTTTGATTCTCACACAGAATAATTGGCTAGGCTTAAAATGGCCCACAAGGGCAGTTAGCATAGTACTAATCTATGAACCTATTCTTCCATACTGCTTTCTCTTCCATATACAATGCTCTTTTCTCATGACAGTCTATATGTGTGTGTGTGTGTGTGTGTGTGCATATATATATATATATATATATATATATATATATATATATATATATATATATACACACACACACACACACACACACACACATATTTAAGGTGTAGACTTGTGGACTACCTAGGCTGACAAGGTGCTGCAGACACCACTTGGCCACCATGGTGAACCTTGCTCGTTCCCTAATGTAGTGTGATCTCGCAGTAGGCATATTTACTTAGGGGGGTTGTGGAGGGGTGAAGCCCCCCACTTTGTTGGATTTTATCTGCTGAGTTGTTTGTGTATATCTGCTAGTGGCGAAGTGGTTCTCTTCCCGGTGTTAGGTTTCGTGGTTCCGGCTGTTTGATTTTGAGGACTCAGTGATGTCATCACGATAATATTGTCTTCGACAATGTGGTGTTTCAAGTGGCCCTATCAGCAGACTGAAGACGCATGTTTTCAAGTGCGTCTTGGTTGAACTAACAAAACCAAAACTGCAAAATATCAAAGCGGCATGTAAGTGAATTCTTTCTCTGGGAAAGAATTTGCTTGGCCGCTTCAGTACTTTGCCATTTTTGGCACTGTAGTGCAGTCTCAGAGTTGGTATATTTAAGTAGGGGGGTGTGGGAGCAAAGCCCCCCACTTAATCCCATGTTTTAATGTGCTTTTGGGGAAAAAATCGCTGTTCTGACAGTTTGGTTTTGTAAGTTTTCGCTTATATGGGGTCGATTAATCACCGTTCGCTTACCTAAGCATTCGGTGATCTAATATAGACTCGATGTTTTGATACTTTGAAGTAGACCCATATATATATATATATATATATATATATATATATATATATATATATATATATATATATATATATATATATACACACACACATATACACACACAGACACATATATTTATGGAGAAGACTTGTGGACTATCTAGGCAGACCAGGTGCTGCAGACAGCATCCTGCAGCTTTCCTTCCATCTCATTCCCCTGTTTTAAAGTTATCTTATACCCTCTTGAAAAGGTTCAGTCATTCATCTCTACATCAGGCCCATATGTGGAAAACTATTATCATACACTAAGCAAGATGCTGGTGTTACAGGATAGTCTGCAACATACCATTACTCAGGAAAATGAAGTTAGAAACAGAAATGGATGTAGCCATGTACTGATAGCGACATGAACCTCTACTGAAGCTGAAGCTCTCTGATCTTCTAGCCCAGGCAGGTATGACCCTCGCCCTGAGTAGCATCCTGCCATCACCCAGAATTATACCACAGTACAAGGACAAAATGACTGACTTTAACAATTGGCTATGCTTCTAGTTTCATTCTAAGGGAATCCAGTATCTGTCTGCCTGGAATGACATGATTGACAGACCACGCTGCTTTGCCAGAGATGGCCTGCACCTGTCGCCCTTGGGATTCCGGATACTGGCAAAGGCTCTTGCCACCCCTATAGTGCCTTTTTTTGGAAAGGTTCAAATGAAAAATTCACCACCATAACAGGTACAAGCAAGAAAAATCTGAGGGTAATGCTACTCAATGCTAGAAGTCTAAATCTCAAAATGCACTCACTCGAGGCACTCCTTAAAATGGAGAACACTGACATCTGTGCAGTGACAGAGACTTGGTTTAAAGCCCCAGAGAGCACCCTTGCATTACCAGGCTGTAATTCATACCACACCTTTCGGCCACTAAACCCAGACCGAAACACTAAAGGTGGAGTTGTGTCCATATTCATTAAGGAAATCCACACCTCCAAGCTAGCTGCTCAGCATAATGCATCCGAGATTATCCAAGTTCAACTAACTCTGGGCAAAACCGCAATCCAGATTGTAACTTGCTACAGACCCCCCACCATGCCCCAGGATTCCCACTCCTCTTTTCTTGATACACTGGAAAATATTAAGGTACAACCCAACACTCTAATAATGGGTGATTTCAACTACCCTATCATTAACTGGGAAAACTACTCATATGCCAGCTCTTTCACTCAACGTTTTCTGGAAATCATCAATTCCAATGCCTTGGATCAACTTATCCACACTCCCACCATGGCTAGCAGTATCCTAGACCTGGTCATCACCAAATGGGTGACCAGTGTTCCACACCTGAGGTCAGCTCCTCGTTGGTCAGTTCTGACCACATGCTAATCACCCTAGACATCCACATCCCGCTCCCACCCCTCATTAGGAAAACAACCATAAAAAAAATTTCCAAAGCCAACTTCATGCTTCTTAAGACAGAAGTGGCAAACTTCACGACACCCATGCAGATGGACAATAGAGATACGACTGCTGAATCCTACACAAATGCACTTTATAAGCACTTACACAAGTGCATGGATCATGCTATCCCTAACAGAACTAAGATGCTATCCTCCAAAAAAAGGAAGCCAATCTGGTGGTCTTCTGCCATAAATAAACACTACAATAGAAGAAAGAAACTGTTGCAAAAAAGAGTAAAATCCCACAATTGAAGGTCAGCCTCAGTAAGAAGTTGAGATCCCTCATAAAATCCTGCAAAGCTAGTTATGAAAACAAAATCACCACTGATTCTAAAGACAACCACAAAGCATTCTATAGCTATGTCAAGAATCTCAATAGCAACACTCAGATCTGCTCTGAGTTACAGCACAATGACACTAAATATACAGAATCAACTGATATTGCCAACATCCTGGCAGATAGGTTCAGTGCTAACTTTACCCCCCTCTCACCCCCTAAAGGGTCCATCTTTATATGGGAAGAATGCAAAGTTCCTGTAATCATGGCTGCACAGGTAAAAACCTCACTCTCCAAAGCCAAGAACACAGCAACCATGGGACCTGACAACATCCCAGGCTGCCTTCTACACGAACTACAGAATGAACTGGCACCCCACCTAAGTACCATGTTCAATCATAGCCTCACCTCAGGCTTTGTGCCCATTGAATGGTGCACCATGACAGTTATCCCACTCCACATAGGGGGAGCCACGATGGACCCCGGGAACTACCGCCCCATTAGCCTGACGAGCCTGGTCTGCAAGGCCATGGAACGTATCATCATGGAACTCATAAACAAAGGCAATGGAGACCTCCAAACTCTGGACCCCATGCAGTTCGGGTTTGTAAAAGGCAGATCATGTCTCCTAAACCTGATAGACTTCTTTGAAGTAGTCACCAAAGCCATAGATTAGGGTAAGGTAGTTCACACAGCCTATTTTGATCTCACTAAGGCATTCAACACCATCTCCCACTCTGGAATTATAGATAAACTCACTAAACTAGGTATAAATCCCTATGTCACAAGGTGGGTTGCCAACTGGCTTACTGACAGAACCCACACTGTGAAAGTAGCAGACTCCAAATCAGACTTCAGACCAGTGACAAGTGGAGTACCACAGGGTTCAGTCCTGGGTCCTCTCCTGTTTGGTATCTACTTCTCTGAAGTACAGGCTAACACAGAAGGTCTTTGGCTAACTAAATTTGCAGACGACTGCAAACTAGGAGCCATAATCGAAACTCCTAATAATGTGGACATCCTACAAAAGGGCCTCACTGAGACAGATGCCTGGTGTCAAAGCCATGGTCTCAAGCTCAATGCCAAAAAGGGCATTGTCATCTCCTTTGGTAAAAACTCTGTACCCATGAACTACCACATAGGTTGTAGTCTACTTAACACCGAAAGTGTGATAAGAGACCTTGGGACACAGGTGGACAGTAGTCTCTCCTTTGATAATCACATCACCTCAGTGGTCAGGAAATCCTTCTACATGGCACACCTCATCAGAAAAGGTTTCTCATCCAGAAAAAAAGAGGTCATTGTTCTCCTCTACTCATCACTCATTAGACCCATTATAGAGTACAATGCCCCTTTTGGTATATACCTCACAAGACATCTACAACAACTGGAAAGGCCACAAAAATACCTCACAAAGAGGATTACTGGCCTCAAACAGATGCCTTACGCAGACCGTCTCAAAAAACTCCAGTTTTACTCCATTGCATATCGCCTACTCAGAGGTGATCTCTGCCTAACATACAAAGCTATGTCAAACCCAGAGCTGTTGGACATGCTCCACTTAAAGAAATCCCAATCCCTCCGAGCTACACACTCTAGGGACCTAAACCTTGTCACCACAATAAGCAGAACATGCTGGAGGGATATATTTCTGTCCCAGAGACTTCCCATACTCTGGAACAGACTACCTATCTATGTCAAACAGAGTTCCTCATTAGCACTCTTCAAGAAAAATCTTGATGATTGGATGGGTAATAGGAAATTCACCCCAGGGATCACTTCTGTGGTTCTGCTTGACAGGGGCACAGGAAAATAATTTTCTTGGGTGGCGAAAGCCAAGGTACCTTTTTGGCTAGGTTTGTATAGGCCCTAGGGCCAATAGCCTAGTACCTACCTATGAACCTATAAACCTATGTAGTCATCTACCACTGCCTTGATGGTACAGTACATTTTCATATACTGATTGATGACTGATCTTTAGCCTGGAACTCATGATCTCTTTCCTCTGCTAGTCCCCTTAATGACTTTTGGGGAATCAAATTATCCTCTTTTTAAATTATCACCATCTATAGATAACAGCTCCATCCTCTAACTTCTCAGATGGCTTTCATGCCATTATTTCTGGTTTCCTAGTAAATTTCATCTCTGTTCATTTAAGTTTGTTTGATTTTTTTTTTCTACATGATCCAAAACTGAAACTGACTGCTATGGAATTACTTCAGTGACAGAAGTAATCCCAGTCCAGTTGCCCTAGTTCCGCAGAGAAAACATCCATGGTGGAAAAGGGGATTATTCTGGTTTTCAACATAATAGGTTTAACTTTTTTTTTTACAATTAAATGAATAGGCTGCAAATATGAGTCAGTGTTCACTTAGGGAATTTAACAGTATCTGCAGCTATTTCAATTTAACTGGTGTATCAGTTAGAATTGCATCAAGTAAAGAGACATTGTCGAAGTTAGGGTTTGGGCTGGTGGCACCAGAGTGTCAGTGTATTAGTTGATGTGCAGTAACAAAATGTATTTAACTGTGTTTAAGTGGGCTTTCCAGTCTAAATTTAAATCACCCACTATGATGAGGTTGTGTTGCTTTGTAAAGTCCACAATTTCTGTAACTATAGTATCAATCAGGGAAATAGAGGACGGAGGTAGAATATCGATTACCGAATGTATATTTTGTGACCATTCAGGGAAATATGTATAGGTAGCCAGTTAGGTTCATTGTCCAAGGCTGCCTTGCTACTGTTCAGCAGTAGTGTGCTCAGGTTTGCCTTCTTCCCTACAAATAAAAGTGCATCTCCTGCATGCCTATTCCCTGGTCTGCTGTAAGGAAACACTGTAGGAAATGTCTAGGAATGATTATGCATCTTGCATTCAGGACTCAGTCAAAGCAATAACTTTAGGACTGTACTGATCAAAAAATACTTCCAATTGAGGTTACTTGTTATCTACAAATGTTCATATAAGTCAATGAAATCTCTAATTTTTAGAAAAACTTGCTGTGTGTGTGTGTGTGTGTGTGTGTGTGTGTGTGTGTGTGTGTGTGTGTGTGTGTGTGTGTGTGTGTGTGTGTGTGTGTGTGTAAGACCTGTCTGCAGCTGCAACTTTTTCCAGTCACTGCTCTCCCTTCAATCTCTAAATCCCTGCACTCCTGTGAGTACACACGTGGATCAGGTTGTCTGCATGATAGCCCCATACCACCACCACCACTCTGTAACCACAGCTCTCAGTGCTTCCATGCTGTTGATATTTGGCTACTGTGCCATTCTCTAACAGCAGGGAGAATCATACCATGGAGAGGCATGTTTGGAACTGCACTGACAGCAGTCAATGTGGCCTATGTCTTAAAGGCCACACATCCCCTACAGTACATTTTACTGGCCTCATCTTAGTTTATGTTCCCAAGATGGATGTCACCAATGCCACAAATGTGACACCTTTCCTACACTCTGTTTCTTCTCAGGGCAACACCCCTGCAAGTCTACAATTTGTCATGACCTGTACTGTGTTACCTGTGTGACCCCATCAGGACTGCAGCATGTTCTGCACAGCATTTTGTATCTTATCAGTATCCCCACTGTATGTCCCCACACAACTCTTCAGTGACTATATATAGTGTCCTCTGTGCACTCATTTCAGTCCTGTGGTCCATTCTCCTATAGAATTAAGACAGAGTATGTAGGTTCATAGGTAGGTACTAGGCTATCTGCCCAAAGGCATTTATAAGCCTAGCTGGAATGTGTTGGCTTACGCTGCCCACTTAGATTAGTTCCCTGTGCCTCTGTCCAGCACAGCCACTGAAGTGATCCCCGGGGTATACTTTCTGTTTCCCATCCACTTGTCAAGGTTTCTCTTGAAGAGGGTTAGCAAGGAGCTCTGCCTAATGTAGATTGGAATCTTGTTTCAGAGCATGGGAAGTCTCTGGGACAGGAATCTATCCCTCCAGCACGTCCTATTTATTGTTGTGGTGAGGTTTAGATCCCTAGAGCGTGTGGCTCGAGGGGATATGTTTTTTTTTAGGTGGAGCATGTCCATCAATTCTGGGTTGGACATGGCCTTGTATGTCAGGCAGAGATCACCTCTGGGTAAGGGGTACGCAACAGAGTACAGCTGGAGTTTCTTCAGTCGAGCTACATAGGACATCTGTTTGAGGCCAGTGATCCTCTTGGTGAAAAAGAAACTCAGTCTTTGCAGTTTCTTCTCAGTTTTATCTCTGAGCTTAGATATACTGATGTACAATAAGGGCATCAGAAAATGGCATCCAAGTTTCTTCCACTACTAAAGTTGATATTTGCATAGTTACAGCTATCTGACGGAGGAATAAAGACAAACAATGACAAATATAGTCCAGTAGTCCTGTATATAGCAGAAAGAGAAAGAGGGGTGTTACAACAAAATACAGGACACAACACAGAGGACATTTCCTTCACTTACCTCCAGCGCTGTTTGGTTGAAGAGAGTAATGAACTGGGCTGTAAGAAGCACCACCACTTCTTCACGCAAATACTCTGAAAATACACAAGTTAATTTATTAATCTGCTTGTGCCCCACCCCAGCCAGTCTCAAAACAACAACATTTATGCTACACATACAATGGAAAGTCAACTACATGAACAAACAAGGATGCCAATGAAAGACACCCATGGTTTATTAAGGACTAGGGTGTCATTAAGAACTCTGATTGGAAGTCTGGTATTATGAAGGCTATCACTGAATTACCTACACCAACTAGAGACATACCTGCTATGAAGGAACTATAGCACCTGAAAAAAAGCATACAAACACTGAAACCATGGAACATAAAAAAAAATCAGTAGATTAATTATATGTTTAGTTTGTGCTGAGCACAATTAATTACCAATATGGATACAATAGAATTATGGAGTCAGAAAAAAAATACCTCTGGTTGCACTGAAGTTTTGAAAGGGGTTCTCATTCACTTCATCGTTTGCTTTTTCAATGTGGCCATTGGAAATGTAGCGATCCTCATCTGGATGAAATACTTCTCCATTTACTGAAGCCAGTGGCTTCTCTCTGCCTGTCATGCTTCCATAAACTGAGTTGTCATTAGCCATATGTTCATCTGAGGTATTGCAAACCAGAGTTTTTTCCTCCTCCTCCTGCTCACCTCCAGTTTGTTGAATATGGATCTTTAGTGGCTGGAGGTCAGAGTACATGAAAACAACCAGTACTTGCAGAAGTATCCAGAGAAAGCACATAAACAGCTGCAGGAAGTGGAAGAGGGTATAAAAGAGAAAGAAATGCAGACATCAACACTGCTGTAAGATTCTGTTATGCAACATATCTTTATTGAGTTACCTCAGCAAATGTAATTCAATGGTAATGCCACATAGCAACTTTATTGAAGATAAAACATCACAACACTGCATGAAAGCACAGTTCTAAGAATGCCCAAATAGTGAAAAATAGAAATTAAAGCAAATTTTAATTACTTTTCAGTGTATTATTGCTATAATGTAGTCATACAAACTCAGAGGCTACCTAGAAATCTGTGCTAATTTTACGTCATACATGCCATCCCCAACATAGCAATCCAGCTGTACCTTGAAAGTTGTGTGGATGTGGACTGCCTAATCTCAAGTGAAATGCAAGTTGAATTTATCATCTGCTATGTACTTAAAATTGTTTTGCATTATTTTTGATTTACTGCATAGAAGGTCAATAAACAATTAATGCTGTTGTCACTTGTATAAGATTGGAAATTCAGACCTAATACTACTGCCAATGTTAAATTTTTAAGGCATCCAAAACACCAAAGTTAAGTCCAACATGAGCAGCCTACCCTGGATAGGAAATATTTTGAATAACTTCAGCCTTTCCTTGTATGAAATATTTCATACTTTAGATATATTCCAGTGAATACTTTTTTTCCCTCTACCTTTTCGGGGGGGGGGGGGGGGTTATACATGCAAACCTGGGCACAATGCTCATGAGGATGAATCAGTGACTTATAAAAGGGAATCAATATATTTTCTTCCCTACTGCTAATGCTTTGCAGAATGCCGCAGATTTCTATAGCAATAGCCAATAAACGGGCCTCAAGTTTGAGGCAGTCATCAACTACTATATTTAATTCTTTCACTGCATTTGATTTTGGGATTTCTTTCTTGAATAATGGCATACGGGTATTTGTTACTACAAATGCCAATGTGAAGAACTTTACATTCTGCTGTAGTTTACAATACTGTTACTAAACCAACTAAACAGCGAATATAACATGTTTTCCAACAGTCATCGATCATTAGTATTTGTAACAACAGAACCAAAAAGTGGGCTAGACCCGCAGAGAACCAAAACAGGTGCTATATCTTTTACAGGAACCATGTCCAAACTAGAAATTATGCTCATCACATTATTTGGTAAACTGCTATGCTTCACTAATATTTTATATAACCATTTTAATCCACTGTCAGGGGAGGTGGATGCATATAAACAAGTCTATCACATCTATGGTGACTAAATACCATTCTTTGTAAAAAACAAACAAAAAAAAAAGCATGCTGTTTACTCCCCAGGAAGCCACAGGGCTTTAACCATGTGTGAATGTTTATTACAAAATAATGTTTATGTTTTGTCCGCATAAACTACTAATGAGTGTGCTTTGGATCCTGCGGCTGCCATCATGGGATGAAAAGGTGGCTTCCCTCACATTTTGATCTACTTTACATATACCAAACAAATTAGGTATTAGAGGGAATTTCACCTTAATTGTACAGTTCATAATGCATGAAGGAATGGCCTACTTCTGAAAGACATTCCCCAGGATTCACTAATTTTCCGTGTAAGACTAGATTAGTCTTACACAGAAGAGCCAGTCTAAGAGTAAGACGGCAGAGCACCATGCATATTAGTGAGGGCGCGTTGCCTCAACTCTAAAGCTAACACGGAGCATGGACGAGTGTAGGGGGCGTTTCGGCCTGCCGAGCAGTCCAAAAATCCACGCCCCTGCAATTTTGAAATTTGGGAAAAGTCTAGTTACATGAGCGGGTCTGCTCACATGTGTACATTCTAACACTACACTCCCCCATATATTAAACCCCGTACAAATATAAAAAGTAAAAGAATTTTTTTTTTCATTTCTGATATAGCTGCCCATATTTGTGCGTGTTTGCGTGGGTTTGCCCATTGCTTAGCTACAGTTAGCAGTTTAGACACCGAAGAGGATAATAAGGAAAATATATGCATATTAAGCAAAATAGCAATAGCGTAGTGGTTAGAGCCTTTGGACAAAGAGAAGGCATTCCCAGTTCAAGTCCCACCACTACAGGTTCCATTTTCTGTTGGAAATCTGTATATAAAAATATTTCCTGACATTTATTACTGATGCATGAGTAACTAAATTTAAGTAATGTAAAGCACTGCTAAGCATATTTTACCAGTATTGAGCATATTTATATTTAATTGCTCATAGCTGATAACTGCATTAACTAGCGCAATGTCTTTGCGTGGAGCTGCGCATCATGCCAACTAGCGCAAACAGAACATGTTTGCATGTAGCTGCGCACCACGCTAACCAGAGCAGTGTCAGGCAACATCAGGCAATGTCGAGCAACGCTGAGCAAAGTCAGGCAAAGTTGAGCAAAGATAGCTAAACACGACCACACCTCCTTTATTGTACCTTAACCATTCAGGTCTGGCCAGTAGGAAAATAAAAAGCAGTGACAGGACTCGAACTCGGGATACTGTGCACTATAGTCACAGTACATAAACACTAAGCCGTGACAGCATTTCATAACCATGCACTTTAAACAGACACGTATCTATCAAAGGAATATTAAACATTGCTAACATCGCTAAGCAGGTGCACGTACAGCTGAGTTTTTTCCAAACTGGCCAGTCACAAATAAGTGCAGGAAATGAGGCATATTTAAGCTCCACAAGTGGGAATACTTGCCATAACTGGTTGTAGCGCCCTTCTGCAGTCAGCATGGCCGGTGTTGGAGAAGGCACTCGATTTCAAGCACAATGTTGGGGCATTGAGGAGACCAAAGTAATGCTTTGGCTCCTTGTCTACAATCATGATGAAGGACTCCTGTGGGGCCAGTACTGGGGCACCCAATACAAAACGGAGGCCTGGAACTGTCTAGCTCATGATCTCACCAGTGCCACTGGCGTTCCTCAGCCTGGTGAGCAGGTCAGGCACCATTACTCTGACCTGAAGCGACATAAGGAGGATCAACTGGACCAGTGGATCCAGGAGGCCTGTGGGATGGCAAATGCCCCACTACTGAGTAAGTAGCCATTGTATTAAGTATATAAGAATTGCTATTCTTGTCTATACTATGGATAGGTATGTTTCATTATCACTGCATTTATTTCACAGCTGCAGGTGTCTGGGCTATGAATCAGCAAGTCCATGAAGATAGGCTGCAAAGGCTGCGTCACCAGGCAGGTTAGTAATTATTCTGCATGTATTGTTATATAAAATAAATGAGAAAGCCTTCAAAAAAGTGTTTTATCCCAATAAATAAAGGTGTAATAATTCTTTAATAAAGGTATAATTCCTGGAGTGCATCTGTGTGATTTTCTTTGATATGTTGTTGTACTGCTGGATTTTAGAAATAGTAATATTGTATTAAGCAGTGTTAACCCACACTTGGGTAGGCCCATATAAAGTGGATGAAGGGAGTGCCAGTAGCTTTTATGCATGTAAATATGCTGTTGGTTCATGCCCAGCATGTACAGGTTAATCTGGCACATGAGTAACTTGGTATTGTGTTCCCCAGAAATGTCAGTGTGCTGCCAGAAATGTAGGGAGCTGTTAACATAAAACTGACACTTTCACCTGAATATATCTAGATAATTATATGAAAGTAGAGCTGTCAGTGTACCATCTCAGCAGTAGTTTGTGTGCGCAATTCTCAAAATATGTAGCAGTAACATCTGCATCCTGGACAGTCTGTATGTCAGATACAGCTCACATATATAATGATCTAGCAAAATCCAATTGCACAATAGAAGGACCCTAGGTAGTGTAATAATACATATAAGGGACATATAACTGCAGTTAATAGGAATGTAGTGTAAACTAGGAGGATATACAAGTTGTTAATTGAGCTATCTTTTTCCACCCTACTGTATGTGCATAAAAATGCAATTCCACACCTCAATGGGTATGTCTAATCTCAAAACATTTGTTGGGACGTATGTCCTATTGGTTTATAAATATTTGCATTTATTTCTATGCACGTGCCCTGTTCAAATACCACAATATTGGTGGCCTGTTGCCATCAATTAAACCTGCATGCTGTTGTAATGTCCACTATTGTTCTATATATGCATGTGTTATGCTTGCTTTTCAACTGTTGAAACTTTGTTGTGTTGGGTTAATGGGAATATTTCTGCATGCTGTTATAACTAACTGGGAATGCTGTTGACTGTTACTAACCCATATCTTCATTAAATTCTCCAAAACATAGTTCGTATGAGAAGGACGGTCCCAGCAGATTCACCTGTCCCACCTCAGCTGGCCATGGCACCTGGCACCAGCAGGTCCGTTGCCCAGCTTGGGACCTCCTCCTCCTCCGTTGGCCCTGTGCCACCTTCGGGTGGAAGCGTTGCAGGGGATGAGGCTCGGCTACCTATCACCCTTCGAACGGTCCAGGCTGTGGTGCGTAGAGAGATTGAGCGTTCTTTTGCAGAACCTCTACGCCAACTTGAGGCACGAGTGGTGCAACTCCCGCATCAGCCTGCCCCTCCTACACAGCCCCCAGCACAGCCACCCTCGGGGCTGTGAAGGTGCAGTGGTGACTGCCCATGGGTGGGGATCTCAGTTCCACTGTTGCCATCTGTGGGCTCATGGGCTTGCAATTTCCAAACATCCCTCCCCGTCAATGGTGTTCACCCACCACATGTGTCATATTCCACCCCTGTATGCATCTTGTTTGTCTTGTCTGTTTACCTCCCCAACCTACCTCCCCAAATATACCTACGTCTCCTACTCTCCACTCTCACCTCAAAAAAAAGGGCAATCTGCTCCCAAAAAAAAAATTACGCCCCATACATAGCTGCCCATTTTGCACACATGTCCCCTGGACACATAAAATGTAATTTAATTGGCATTACAACATACTTTGTTGTCCTCACCCCTCTCTCAGGGGTTGAAGGTTTCATATTTACCTCCAAATTTATTCCATATGCACAGCTGTTGCTGTTAAAGAAATGGGCAGCTATGGACCTTCCCTACACCCGTCCTGCACATCCCAAGCTATTTTCCCTACTGTCTTTCCCTCTTTGTGCCCCTTTTTCACCACTTTCCTATCTCCCCATTTTTCTTTTCTTTCAAAGAAATGAGTGCGGGGGTTAGCGGGAGCAAGCACTATTAAGCAGTAGTTAGCAGGTGTGCACTTGTTTGCGCTTAGCTAAGCATTGCTAAGCATCACACAAACCTGCTTACAACTGCTTAAAAGTGCCTTAGTCACTCTGTATGTGAGGGTCCTTGTTCTGCTCAGCAGCAAAATAAAACACCTCTGTCAGTCTCGAACCCCGGACCTTGTACACACTACACTGCATGAAGTACCACTAAGCCCCGGTAGATATACAAGTTGGAGCTGAAATAAATATATCATGCATCAGAATGAGTGAATGTAAAGGAAAAATAGGAATGCCATACCACACAACTTGTTCTGTGGATCTTTACCAACAGTTGTTGTGGGATTACATTACATGACTGTGACAAGAGAAGCAGCCATTCTAGCAGGAAATAATGTTACACCATCACTTTACAACCCCCACACAGTATAATAGCAGGACAAACACTGGCATATCTGTTTAGGGCAGAGGCCATACCTCCCAACTGTCCCTAATTTTCAGGGATGTCCCTGATTTTGAAACAAAATTTAGCTCTGTCCCTCTGAATCCCTCCAAAAACTACTGACTTTGGCCAGAAAGGTGGTGAATTACACATAATGAGTAATGACAATAATTAAGAGTTAGACACTTCTTTTACTTCAGAAAAGGTGTATTAATCCATATGCTCTGGTTCTCTCAAAGTCTCAACTTAATGGCACTAATACTTTAAAGGTGTCCCTGACTTTTTCTCTACTTTTCCCTGAGTCTGTTCAAATATGTACCTGAGTGTTTGAGAGGTCTGGCAGAGGCAGAAACACAGAGGCATATCAGCCTTTCTGCTGTTACACACTGTGCAAATAGCTATGAAATATGCTCCAGGAAGCATACCCTTATGTAGGAATGCAACACTGAAATACAAAAGGATGTAGCCATGTACTGGTAGAAACCAACTGTAACAATGCCATTGCTCTAGTGCTGAAATCTGGCTACCATGTGGATAGGTCCACAGTTGGGAGTTATGCAGACAGACTACTTGCCTTGATAAACTAACATGTACACAGCAACCCTGTAAATTCAGCAAGATAAAATTCACACAATAATACGTACGCTCTCTGTACTTCTGCACCCCTACCCAAATGTAGAATATACCTGTGTGTGCAGGGTCTACCAAGGATGTCGGTAAGCATACTCACAGTACTTAAATGTGTCCAGTTTTCTTGAGCAGCTTGTGCTAATGTCAACACTAAAAAAGCACAAACTGTTTAGAACTGAGTAAATTAATATTCAAAGTATAGCAGTTCATAAACAATTCTTGTGCCAAAGGAATACATCTCAATAACTAGCTTTGTATGGCAGTTATATATAAAATTTGAAAATAAAGTACATCCTCTCATGTATCTTGGGTTATCATTTTGAGGGGTGAGTAAATTTCTACACTGACAAGTGTGTACTGGAAGCAGTAACATTTAGGTCAGAGTACAAAATGTAAATCACTGGCTACACCCCTGGCTTCTGATATAAGAACTATACCAACCTTCTGTCTTAAACAATGATGTCCACAGCAAACAAAGATGATCTCCATCTTGGAAAGATGAAAGGGCCACGCCTACCTGAGTTAGCAATTTATAGTACTGGGTTACTATGACAGTGATTACTGCGATTGCTACACAGCAGGTTGCATGCAATTAGCAAATGGCAGCCACTAACTGGTGCAGAGGCCATCACATGCTCATGTGCAAATACCTACAAAAGCAGGTTGCAATTGCTGCCAACAAACTCAATCAACTCTATTGCAGAGACTGACAGAGAGAGAGAGAGAGAGAAAAGGAAAAAGAAATAATACCAAATCATACAAAGGAAAGGTATGTGACACACATGTATTTACTAGCATGTAGTAGATGTTTTTGAAGAGTAGTCTACATAATGTGAACCATTCATATGTGGCAGCAGTACTTATCTATGCACAGATGTCCTGCTTAACTACTGCTATGGACAATACAATGTGTATCTGTGGGCAGTGGGACATACCTGTGAAATGAGTAGTTCAGCATTAAATGTCAAAGATCTGATATGTTATCTGTGTTCTGTACAGTAGTGTGGTTAATGGCTGTTGGGGGGATTAGCGCTGCCATTACATAAACATGGGTGCGACAGAGCAACACATGCATGATAGTCATATTACAGTGTAGCTTAGCACTGGCAACTGCTGTTGCAGTCTAGTATGCTTATCTAGCATTTGTAGCTATATATACCCCCTCTAATGTTAGTGTGTGTTCACATGTGACACCTGTTTGTGTTGCAGCAAGGCCCAACAGTTCAGCTGTGAGGTCCAGGGACTTACAAGAGTATGGACCTTGTGTGTGTATGCCACACACATATGGAGAAATATATATGTGTCATATATATTCACATCTGTATATGTGCATAGAGCAGGGGACATATTGCAACTGTTTGTGAAGGGTGGAGATATATATGTTGGTGAAAGTTAGTATGTGCATATTTGTATGTAGGTTTTAGTGTGTGACAAACAAGACAGCATACAGTGCTGGTATATGACGTGGTGGTTTGTTCAGTTTGCAATGTTGAAGCCAGTGAGGCCTGCTAAAGCTACCTGGGCTGTGAACACTTTCAATGCATTTATCACAAGACTGTGCAATATTATTACATTACTGTACACCTCACATCCTTTGTATAATTGATATTCCCACTATGAAAGGTGAAATGTATATGTGCCTACATATATATGTATATGTACACCAATGGATGTGTATATGTATATATGTATATATATATATATATATATATATATATATATATATATATATATATATATATATATATATATATATATATATATACACATATATATATATATATATATATATATATACACACATAGAGAGAGAGAGAGAGTCATATATACTCATACACACCTGCATCTACTTGTTGCAATATATTCTCTGTACTGTTGACTGACTGTGATGGTCAATGTGTTTGTGAATACGTCAAAGATATGTATTTGTGGGATAGCTTAGTGGGAAACTGTTTATGTCATGGTATTATGGGTCCTTGCTTTGATCCCAGCAAAAGCTGTGTATTCTGTTGCTAGGCAGAAAAAGTGCTATGGCATACAGTGTGATTAAGTCCCAGTTTTAACTGGGGTGTGTCATTGGAGGCTAAAGCACTACATCTATGATTATTGATTGGTACTGATGTTGAATCCAAATCCTGTGTGTACTGTAGTACTACTTGAAGCTCTGGGCCTGTACAGCAAAGTCTGGTGTATGTCCACATTGCTTGCATCTACTGTTTTGTGTGGTCCCTGTATTCATCACAGATTACATTCCTCAAGATTAAGGTTTTGTAAGTACTAACACACAGTACTGTATAGTACACATGTAAAGCTTATCTGGGTTGCCATACCTTTGTGTCCTTTAATTATGTCTGATGTGTCTGTGGGTATGTCTGTAACATATCCTCTGTCATATGTGTGGTAAAACATATAACTGCGTATCTAGCAAAATTTATAGTGTACTACAGCAGTATGCAACCTATATTCCCAATTGTGCACATATTTTGGCCACGGGTTTGCCATTAACAAGTTGTGTGGAATAATAGTAATACATTTACTGGACCTTACACTCATTGTGATGGATGACATATTTCTTTACACATCAGCTTGATGTATATCTGTTGTGACTAGGTGGTGCATTGTGTTGCATACAGTGTGCCAGGTATTCTTGTATAATCTTATATAGTGATTTTATTTTGTTGCTGTGCAGAACATGGTTCATTAGATAGAGTGAGCCAGGCACTTTCAAGCAGTTGTGGGGTGAGCAGTGATAAGTGGTAGTTAAAGTGTTTCACTCTCAGTTAGCTAATAGGTTGCTATATATGGCAGTTCATTGATATCTGTACTGTATAATGTTAAATATGCCATATGACTTGCTCAGACATATTTTTTCTTTATGTCTTCCAGGGATCATGGCACATCACAGAAATCCAAGCTATAGTAGTGCTGAAGATGAGATTATTACTAGCTGTATGATTCAGCACTACAGTCTAATGTTCTCACGAACCAGCCAGGACCAGCAGGAGAGTACAGCAATGTGGCAAGATGTTGTCCGGAGGGTAAATGAGGTAGGCCTGCATAACCAGACATATGAGCAGGTATGCCACCACTGCAGTGATCTACTCAGACATGTCCGTCAGCATGCTTCTGATGTGTGGAGACAACAGCTTGCAACAGGAGGTGGTGTTAATATCCACCCCCCCCTCACCAGAGTGGAGGAGCTGCTCCTGAGCCTTGTGGCACCTGCCCAACAACAACAGCAGCAGACATACACCATGATGGAGGTTGGAGCCACCCAGCAAGCACACATGGATCATGCACGTAACATGGCATATCTGTAGACTACTGTTATCTGTATTAGTAGATCATGCATATGTGAGATGTGGAGTGTGCAGTTAGAAGATGTGGAGCCTGTTGTTGTGCAATACTGATCATTTGGAACATAATCTGTAGGCCTGTGAATGTAAACTGTTGTTCTACTGTAAGACTGCAAACACACAGTAACAATGCCACATTTGTGGCCACTGACAAACCGTCTCATCTCTATGTAGGTCCCTCTGGGGTGACATCAATGCAGCGGACAGATGCTGGTGAGTGTGTTCTACATTTATTATTGTAAATAAAAAGTGCATGTCATAGTTAATGTTTAGGCGATGTACACATGTAACACACCTACCCATAATGCATGCTGTGCATGTTTGGTGTAAGACCACACACATCTCACTAATGTGATTAGCTGCCTCAAACATATGCAATACCCAGACCATCTCAAAAAAATGTGGCTACACTGTAGTGACCACTGGATAGGCAAAGTTGATACTCAACATGCATATAACATACACAACTATGTCATACACAGAGCATTTGAACACGCTACACATAAAGGATTCACAAACCCTCGGTAAAGACACACTCCAGTATCCAAAGTCTCATCCACACATTACACAATATACCTTGAGGGGTAGAGGCTTATCATTGGGCATTTAAACACTCTGCAACACACTACACATTCATGTCAGGGAATGCTCCTTACTGGCCTCCTTACAAACCCATGTAACAACTGGTTGGAAAATGGTGAATGTAGCCAAGGTAGTACAGTTCTGGTACAGCATGATTAGTGCTGGTTTGGGAAACATTTGTAGCCTTGACTGACCATATGATGCTTCATGATGATGGCCTATGGTACTATACCCCGTCCAGTTATTGTAACCAAAGTACTACACATAGCTTTCATTGCTGTACACCTCAATGTTGTGTGTGTGCAAACATATGCACCTCTAAACAAAATATGCAAACTAATCAGCATTTGCACAACTGACATATATATGTCTTGTGATGCTATTGAGTGGCTAGGTCATATGACACACATTGGGTATATGTGATGTTTAAATATGCAGTTGTGTTTTAGCATGCCATGTCATGGATGACACTGGCATGTCCACAATATGATCTACACTCACCATAACTACTGCACATTGGGTATGTGGACGAATGGTATTCTATCAATTATACATGCACCACTGATGATGTTTTGTGAATACTCATCATGCATGTTCTAAAACTGTGTCCACAATTATTTGCTAAAGACACAGAGGCTGTAATCAGCATTGGATACCTATCTGACATACAGATACACATCCAGCCATGGTATGAAGACCTGTGAGTTATGGTGCACAGTACATTACAGAGTTTTGAATACTTGTACAGCAATGTTGTGCCCATGTATGCATTGCATTCCAGGGGGAGGCCAATCACCTAATAACAAAACACATGCATCAAAGCCATGTATACTGTTAGTAACAAAAACGGTCTACACTTGCACTGCATGCTGTTGAGCAACATATGCCCTGCATGCTAACATGTGTGATATGACTGTTTTGCTTGTGATACAGTACCCCACCATCACCTGCTATTGTGTACGTTCTGAGATTGCTGGTGTTGTGCATGTGTGTGTCAGCTTTAGGGAGGAGTGTATTTGTGTGTGTGCATGTGTATGTTCTCACAGGTGCTGAGGTGGGGCTGGTTCAGTACAGCAGGGAACCTGATGTCACTGAGACAGACAGTGATCAAGAGGATATGTGTGTTGAAGTACAGGCAGGTTTGTCAGGGTCTGTTGTTGGGCCACCAATTAACAGTACACAAGTCTCCACCCCATCCATGCACATAGTCATACTGCCTGTACATCCATCATCACCACTGCCATTAGCTGAGGGACAGTGTACGGTTGGCACTTGCCAGGACAGTGTGGTATCTAAGGCACATGTATCAGGACACAGCAGCCATAGCCAGATGTCTGGAATGGTACCACATAGGCAGATGCCCAGGGGTTCTTTTCAGAGCACTGCTGGTCATCATGCTCCTGGCAGACATGCCACAAGTCTTTCAACTACATGCATGTTCCAGGCTGTCATGGAGGCACAGGCACAAATGGAGCAGTACACTAGACAGGGACTAATGGCACAGAGGGCTCATAACACCTCTGTAAATGACAGTATCCATGACCTAGCAGGTGCCATACGTAATTACATTGAGGTCATTGATAGACATTGGGATGAGACATTAGATGTCCCCCACAATGTCATGTCCATGTGTCAGGACAGTGCGGGATGGTTGAGACGTCGATGTGGATGTATGCCAGCAACATCAGCAGCTGGAGGTCACCGTGGATGTCCAGCAAGTCACAGCCACTCCCGTAATGCCAGTACCAGCCCCAGCAATATTGGGGGTGGTCTGTCCATAGACCGTCCTAGAAGACCATGTGCATGTGGCTCTGGTCAGCCCCAGCAGGGACCTGGATCCAGTGGACATATGTCAACCTCTTTGGATAGTACCCAGTCTGGATTAGTACCTGATACTCTCTGTAGCACCCCTGCCAGGCACAGGTTCCATATCCGTGGCCAGAGACGGTGATCTGTAAAGCCTGCCAGGTACAATTTGTAGCTGTCCCACAAATCCCCATATATGGCAGCCACATGGTGGAACTGTGTGCATGCAGACACACACACATAAACCAGAAACCTATGGCAAACACATACCCGCACACATTACATCAACATTGGCCCATAACAGTACTCATGGCCCTCACACACACATGTCGATTGTATGGCTCAGTGTAGGCCTCTGGCAAACAAACAACACACCCTGTGCATATGATGAAACATGTGCCACCTCCTGTCACCTGTAACATGGTGCTGATGCACAGGGTGACTTTGATAAAGTATAGCAATGGTTGAATGTGTAGCATGATGTCAGTAGTAAAGTGTAATGATATCCTTGAAGGTGTAGCTGATCAGACATGATGCATTAAAGCTGTAATTAGCAATGTTGTATTGTTTACAACAGTGTTTATTGCAATTGTGTTTTGTTTGCCCATGTGCCACTTGGCTGATGTGTGTAGTTGTGTCAGCATGTGTTATACAGTGGACAGTAAGTGTGCAGTGTGTGCAGCACAGGTTTGCAGGTGTACATTTGTGAACATGGTGGAGGTGCACTGTCTGCATGTACACGCTTATTGGACACATGGGCAGGGTGACATGCCCTGTATTGGCCAGTGTTAACACTCAATAGTTTCTATTGGTGGCCAGTATGCATTGTACTACACACATTTTGAAACTTGAGTACGCATGTGTGTGTATGACACAGGTTGACACTGTGCTGTGGGTGATGCTGTTGTTACTATCTGTCATTGGTTTGCATTACTAAGGTTAGCACTGTCCTAGCTGCATAATCCTGTATTAATGCACACTGTTCACCTACAGGGTTGCATGGACTGCGCTATCACAAACACAAGAAATTCTCACTTATACAGTAAAAGTGTGTTAGTCTCATGGATCCCTGCCATAAACTAAATATATAACAGAAGGTGTGATGTTATACCAAAAAAGAGTTACATACCAAGAATGGATAACCTCTCTGGTCTGTATCATTGGGAAAATTCAAACTCTCAAGAAACATACAAGGCAAGCTTCAAAATACAAAATGGCAACGATTCCAAAGACAACACTAAAGCTTTCTTTACTGTTCATAATCTACAGGGGAAATCTCAGATTGGGTCACAGTTAATGTAAATGGTCACAAAGTACACTTAACTGACTGACATTACCAATTCCTTGTCAGACAGTTTGAATGCGGATTTCACCACCCCGTCACTATACAAGGGCCACATTTCCAGACCTGCAGAACGTAATACCTGATGATTCACAGACACTCTAGTTAAAACATCTCTTTAACAAGGTCCACACCACAGTGGCAATGGTACTGGACAGTGTCCCTGGCTGTGTCATACACAAGCTGACATATGAAGTCACCACTCACCTAAACGCTCTGTCCAGATGGAGCCTCTATACAGGTTACATACATGTGGAATGACGTATGGTAATGGTGTTCACAGTCCACAAGGGTTGAGCTACAATGTCGTCTTCTCCTTTCGGATGCTCCCATTAGGGGTTGCCACAGTACATCATCTGTTTCCATGTCTTCCTGCCCTCTGCATCTTGTGCTGTCACACCATCCACCTGCATGTCCTCTCTCACCACAGCCATAAACCTCATCTTAGGCATTCCTTTTTTCCTGTTACCTGGCGGCTTCATCCTTAGCATCTATTTCACAATATACTCTGCATCCCTTCTCAGCACATGTACAAACCAACTTAATCCTGCCTATCTGGTTTGGTCTACTAACCTTCAAACATGCCCTGACACACTAATATACTTTATTCTTAAACCTGTCCACCCTCATCACACCCAGTGCAAATGTTAACATAAATTGATTAAGGGTAGAACTACATGTCCTGGAAACTCTCACCCTATAAGCCAGACAAATGTTATCTGGAAGGCTATGGAGCACAGCATTATGGAACTCATTAACAGAGACATTATGAACCTGCAAACACTGTACCATACCCACTTAGGTTATCTAAAGGCCAGATCATGGCTCCTACACCTAGTAGACTTCAAGCCAGTCACCAAGGCTATAGGTGAGGGAAGGGAGGTCGACACAGCCAAGTTATAGCACACCAGCAATTCATACCCATCCCACATTCTAGTATTATACATAACCTCAACAGCCTGCCTATAAACGATTGTTAGATGATAGCTTGACAAATGATGCACAGATGTAGGACACACAGTAACATTTGCAGCCTCCATGTACTATTCTATGCCAGTAACAACTGGTATTCACCTGCACTTAGTCCTGGGGCCACTCCTATTTGGCATATAGCTTTCATAGGTACAAGCAAACACAGTAGGGATATGTCTGCCCACGTTTGATGACAATGCATACTGTGGGCTATACTTCATTCTCCAGATGACACACACATCCACCAAAAGGGTATCATACAGACAGATACCTGGTGTCAAACTCATGCTGTCAGGCTATAAGCCAAAGAAAGCATAGTTATCCACTTTTACAAAACAAGGTATCCCCAGAGTACCACATAGGTAGTAGCCCCCAACATGTGGAACAGGTACTAATGTATACATAGAGCCATGTGTTAAGTCATCTCTCCTTTGATAATCACATTATCAATGGGTTTTGGAAATCTTTCTCTGGAGCACATAAGCAATAAAGGGTTTGCATGTAGATCCACAGAGGTTGTTGCACACATATAATGATTAGTCATCTTTGCCAGAGTTTGCTTGCTTTTGAACAGGTTTCAAATATACCTCAAGCATAAATCCTCACTCACACTATTCAATAGAAACCGTGATGAGTGGATATGAAACGGATGACGTAGCCCAGGGATCACTGCAGTGGCTAAGCTTGTCATAAGCATACAGAAGTGACCTAAGGTCTGCAAAGTGCCAGCACACTCTGGCTAAGATAACAGATGTGTTCATGGAGAAAGCAGAGTACCCACCTATGAAATAACTGAGGTCACATGTATGTATATGTATTTGCCCCACAGCTACCTTACACGTGTAATGCACATACAGTTGTCATTGTGGTATGTCAGTCATACACTACAAAAACCAAAACCCACTCCACATTGACCAACAGTGTCACACACCTGGAGAACATACACACAGTCAGCAAGTGCAAGATTCAAACTCCTTCCTAACTACATTATGATACTACAGCAGTACGCATATACACAACGCGCTATACACATTACTGGGAGTTCTCCTTTCCACAGGTATATTTGTAGGATGGTGACATCATCAGACTTGACAAAGATGACTATACCACTTTCAAGGTGTGTGGGTAGTCTCCAAAAAGGTTGCTCCTCTCCAGGGAGACACACACACTCTCACATAGTTGGCAAGTGCAGGATTCAAACCGCTACCTAACTACATTATGACATTACAGCAGTACGCATTTACATGACGCGCTATACACACTACTGGGAGTTCTCTTTTCCACAGGTATATTTGTAGGATGGTGACATCATAAGACTTGACAAAGTGGGTTACATTAGGTGGCCTACACAGAAAGAATTTCTAAACACTTTGGCAATGTGATTACCAAAGGAGAGTTTACTATCTACCTGAGTCTCCAGATCCCTAATTACATTTTCAGTACTTACTGGATTACCACCTATGTGGTAATTTGTGGGCACTTTGTTTTATCCAAAGGGGATGACTATACATTTTTTGGCATTCATCTTGAGGCCATTGTTTTGACACCAGGTATCTGTCTCTGTAAGACCCTTCTGGAGGATGTCTGTGTCAGCCGGAGAGTCAATTATGGCTCCCAGTTTGCTGTCATCTGCGAACTTGGTCAGCCATAGTCCTCCCGTGCTTACCTGTACCTCAGAGAAGTATATACTGAATAGGAGGGGTCCCAGGACCAAGACCTGTGGGATGCCACTTGTGACTGGTTTAAAGTCAGACATGGCACCCGCAACTCTGACCATGTGTGTTCTATCCGTGAGCCAGTTGGCCACCCATCTCGTGACACAGGGGTTAATGTTCAAGCTGGTAAGCTTGTCTATGATGCCAGAGTGGGGAATGGTGTCGAAGGCCTTAGTGAGGTCCAGGTAGGTTGTGTGGACTACTTTTCCTTCATCTATGGCCTTAGTAACTGTTTCAAAGAAGTCAACTAGGATTAGGAGGCAGGATCTGCCTTTAACAAAGCCGAATTGGGTAGAGTCCAGGGTCTGGAGGTTCTCTGTTTATGAGTTCCGTGATCATTTGCTCCATAGCTTTGTAGACCAGGCTGGGTAGGCATATAGGGCAATAGTTTCCAGGTTCTGTTGTGGCACCACCTTTGTGCAGCGGGATGACTATTGCTGTATGCCATTCTTTGGGTACATAGCCTGTGGTAAGGTTGAGTCTGAACAGTGAATGTAGGTGAGGGTTTAGTTCCTTTTGGAGCTCATGTAAGAAGCAGCCTGGGACACCATCCAGTCCCATTGATGCTGTGTTCTTAGCTTTGGAGAGGGCTGTTTTTACCTGCATGTCCATGAAGTCTGGGGCTCTGCATTCTTCTGAGATGGACACGGGCCATTTTGGGGGTGAAGTTTGCACTGAACTTGTCCACCAGGATATTGGCAATGTCAGTTGGTTCAGTGTATTTTTTGCCATTTTGCAGTAGCTGAAAGCATATCTGAGAGTTGCCACCTAAATGTTTGATATAGCTAAAGAAGGCTTTGTGGTTATCTTTAGATTCCTTGGCAATTTTTCTTTAGAATCTGGACTTGGATTATTTTATGAGCAATCATAGTTTCTTGCTAATAATGATCAGTGATGCCTTTCCTTTTTGGAATTTTGCTCCATCATGTGTTAGTTTCCTCCTTCTGTTGTATAGCTTATTTATGGGCAAGGACCACCAGATTGGTTTCTTCTTTTTGGAGGAGTGAGTCTTGGTTTTAATTGGGATGGCTCGATCCATGCATCCCTGTAGATGCTCATAGAATGCACTTGTAAAGGATTCTGCAGATTGGATAGTATTATGCTGTAGCAAGGGGGCATTGAAACCTTCCACTTTGGTCTTGAGAAGTGTGAAGTTTGCTTTTGAAAAGTTTTTCACAGTGGCTTCATTGACTGGGGGGGGTCGGGATGTGGATGTCCAGTGTGATTACTTCATGATCTGATATTACCAGCGAGGGGTTTACCTCTGGTGTGGAACACTGATCCCCCATGTTGGTGATGATCAGGTACAGTATGCTGTCACCTCTAGTGGGCATGTTGACCAGCTGTTCCAGGCCATTTGAGTTTATAAACTCTAGGAAGCACTGGCCAAAGGACTTTGTACTCGAGTAATTCTCCCAGTCAGTGTTTGGGTAGTTGAAATCTCTTCATATCATGGTGTTTGGTAGGACCTTTATATTTCCCAGTGTTCTTAGGAATACTGAGCGAGGGTCCTGAGACAAGGTATGTGATCTGTAGCAGGCTACATTCTGATAAGCAGCTTTGCCCAATGTTAGTTTCACTTGCATGGTCTCCAAGGCCTCGTGCTGTGCCACTAACCTGGAGGTGCGGGTATCCTTTATGAAAATGGATACACCCCCTCCTTTTGTATTTCAGTCTGGGTTTTGGGGCCAACGCTCGGTGGGATTGGAATTTCTTTAAGTGGAGCATGTCCAACAGCTCTGTGTTTGACATAGCTTTGTATGTTAGGAAGAGATCACCTCTGAGTAGGCAATATGCAACAGAGTAAAGCTGGAGTGTTTTCAGATGGTCTGTGTATGGCATGTATTTGAGGCCGCTAATCCTCTTTGTGAGGTATTTCTGCAGGCTTTCCAGTTGTTGTAGATGTCTTGTGAGGTACATAGCAAAAGCTGCATTGTACTCTATAATGGATCTAATGAGTGATGAGTAGTGGGGAACAATGACCTCTTTTATTCTGCATGAGGCACCTTTTGTGATGAGGTGTGCCACATAGAACAATTTCCTGACTACTGTGGCAATGTGATTATCAAAGGAGAGACTACTGTCCACCTGTGCCCCAAGGTCTCTTATCACACTTTTGGTGTTACCTATACTACCGCCTATGTTGTAGTTCATGGGTACAGTGTTTTTACCAAAGGGGATGACAATGCACATTTTGGCATTGAGCTTGAGGCCATGGCTTTGACACCAGGCATCTGTCTCAGTGAGGCCCTTTTGTAGGATGTCCACATCATTAGTAGTCTCGATTATGGCTCCTAGTTTGCAGTCATCTGGGAACTTCATTAGCCAGAGACCTTCCATGTTAACCTGTACGTTAGGGTAGTACATACCAAACAGGACAGAACCCTGTGGTACTCCACTTGTCACTGGTCCAAAGTCGGACTTGGAGTCTGCTACTTTCACAGTGTGGGTTCTGTCAGTGAGCCAGTTGGCAACCCATCTTGTGACATAGGGATTTATACCTAGTTTAGTGGGTTTATCCATAATTCCAGAGTGGGGGATAGTGTCGAAAGCTGTGGCAAGATCTAGATAGGCTGTCTGAACCATCTTACCCTTGTCTATGGCTTTGGTGACTGCTTCAAAGAAGTCTATCAGGTTTAGGAGACATGATCTGCCTTTTACAAACCCAAAATGGTTGTGGTCCAGAGTTTGAAGAATACCAATGTCTTTGTTTATAAGTTCCATGATGATACGTTCCATGGCCTTACAGACCAGGCACATCAGGCTAATGGGGCGCTAGTTCCCAGGGTCTGTGTTGGCTCCCCCCTTGCGTAGTGGGATAACCTTTGCTGTGTGCCATTCAGCAGGCACAAAGCCTAAGGTGAGGCTGTGATTGAACATGGTACATAGGTGTGGTGCCAGTTCGTTCTGTAGTTCGTGTAGAACGCAGCCTGGGATGTAATCTGGTCCCATGGATGCTGTGTTCCTGGCTTTGGAGAGTGGTCTTTACCTGTGCAGCCATGATGACAACAACTTTGCATTCTTCTTGTATAGAGATGTGCTATTTTATGGGTGAGAAGGAGGTAAAGTTAGCACTGATCCTATCTGCCAGGCTGTTTGCAATATCAGTTGGGTCTGTATATTTAGTGCCATTGTGCTGTAACTCAGAGAAGATCTGAGTGTTGCCATTGAGATTATTGACATAGCTATAGAATGCTTTGTGGCTGTCTTTAGAATCAGTGTCGACTTTGTTTTCGTAACTAGCTTTGGAGGATTTTATCAGGGATTGCAGCTTCTTCCTGAGGCTGACCAGGGAGCTCCTCCACTCATAGGATTTTACCCTCTTTTGCACCAGTTTCTTCCTTCTGTTGTGCAGTTTGTTTATGGCAGGGGACCACTAGATTGGCTTCCTTTTCTTGGAGGATAGTGTCTTGGTTCTGTTTGGGATATCATGATGCATGCACTCATGTAAGTGCTTATGAAGTGCAATTGTGAAGGATTCAGTAGTCGTAACAGTATTTTCCATCTGCATGGATGTCCTGAAGTTCAGCACACTCGAGGCACATCTCAGTATGGAGAATATTGATATCTGTGCAGTAACAGAAACCTAGTTCAAGGCTCCAGAGAGCACACCAGCACCACCAGGATACTACTCATTCATACCTTCCAGCATCAGGACCTGGATCATAGCTCATAGGGTGGGGATGTATCCATATTCATCAAGGATACCTACAACTCTCTCTACATGCTCTGTACAGGATTTGTACCCATAGAATGTTGCACAGCAACGTTCTTCACACTCCACAGGGGTGGAGCCACAAAAACCCCTTGGCATTCATGCTCTATGAGCCTGACAAGTCTGATCTTCAAGGCAATGGAGCCAATCATAATGGAAGTCAACAGTAAAGAGATTGTAAACCTTCACACAGTTGAGCACACCCAGTCTGGCTTCATCATATGCAGATCATGCCTCCTGAACTGGGTGGATTTCTTTAAGACCGTTACCCAGGCTACAGATGATTGAAATGAGCTCAACACAGCCTACCTATACCTCACTACAGCCTTTGACATCATTTCTCAGTCAGTTATCATAGATGAACTCACCAACCTGGGCATGAATCCATACATCACAAGATGTATTGCAAACTGGCTCACAGATAGATCCCACAAATTAAGAGTTGCTGGCTACATGTCAGACTCTACACCGGTAACAACTGGTTTCCCCCAGGGTTCAGTCCTGGGGTCCCTCCTGTTTGGTATAGACTTCTCAAATGTACATGCCAACACAGGAGGGTTGTGGTTGACTAAGTTTGCTGGGAACTGTAAAGTGTTTGCCATAATAGATTCCCCAGATGGCACAAATATTCTCCAGAAGGGACTCCATGAGACAGATGTGTGGTGTCAGAATCATGGCCTCAAGCTCAATGTGGAGGAATGCATAGTGATCCCCTTTGGTGAAAACAAAGTACACACAAACTACCACATAGGTGTTACCCCCTTAAAACTGACAAGGTAATAAGGGATCTGGGGACACAAGTAGGCAGTCATCTTTCCTTTGACAACCATGTTGCCAAAGTGATTGGGAAATCCTATGTGGCCCACCTAATCAACAAAGGGTTTGCATCAGGATCCAAAGAGGTAGTGGTGGCCCTCTCCTCTTAAGTCATCAGTCCCATCATTGAGTACAATCCATCATTTTGGATGTACTCAACTACGCATATCCAGCAGCTGTAGAGACCACAGAGGTACCTCACCAAGAGGATTACTGGCCTCAAACAGTTGTGTTATGCAACACAACTGGTAAAACTAAACCTGTTCTTCATTGCGTACCGCTTACTCAGAGGCGCACACTGCCTAACGTACAGAACCATGTCCAACACATAACTGCTGAGCATGCTCCATCTACGGATAACAAAATTGGGTCGCCCTACACACTCCAGGGATATGAACCTCATCACAACAATGAATACAACATGCTGGCGGGATAGAGTACCATCCCAGACACTTGCCTTACTGTGGAACAGAGTCCCAATGTACATCAGACAGAGCCCCTCCCTGATGCTCTTCAATAGGAACCTTGATGAGTGGATGGGAAACGGACAATTCACACCAGGCATCACATCAGCAGCCTCACTAGAAAGGGGCTTAGGGTACTAACTACTAAAACAAGGGTTTGGGAGACTACCCAATGGGGTGGTGAAAGCTGCACAACTTGCCTAGGCTAACATATGCCTTCGTGAAGATAGGTTCATAGGTATGTAGTAGACTATGTGACAGGTACATGTCTACAGATAGTAGATGTGTACTTCATTGTACCATCATGTTGTACAGCAGGCACATGGACCACATACACTGTACTGCTTACAGATACTGGTGGCTGTTATGTACACTGGGTGAGACGTGCACCTCATGTCTTTTGTGCCATTGGAATGTGTGTTGGGTGAGACAGTCCTAGATGGCTCCCTGTCATGGTCACCCTCTTACACACATCTCTGCCCATCCATCTTTGACTTATTATACTGTGTTCCCCCTACATATATATATAGGTACATAGGTAGGTAATAGGCTATCTGCCTGAAGGCATATATTAGTATGGCCAGAGTGTGCAGCTATCACCACCCATGGAGTTAGTTCCCTGGGCCTCTGTATAGTAGAGCTGATGAAGTGATCCATGGTGTGACAGTTCAGTTTCACATACACTCATCAAGGCTCCTCTGGAAGAGTGTCAGTGAGGGACTCAGCTTAATGTAGGTTGGGGGGGGAGCCTGTTCCAAAGAAAGGGAAGTCTGTGAGTTAGTAGTGTATCCTTCCAACATGTTCTATTTATTGTTGTGATGATGATATCCCTAGAGCATGTAGTACAGTGAGCTTGGGTTTATGTCAGATAGCACATGTACATCAGTTCTGCATTGGACATAAACCTGTCTGTTGGGCTGAGATCACCTGAGTAGACAGTATGCAACAGAGTACAGATTGAGTTAAATTCAGTCTTGTTGCATGGGGCAACTGTTTGAGGCCAATAATGCTCTTGTTGAGGTATGTCAGTGGACTTTCCAGCTGCTGAAGGTGCCTAGTCAGATTCATCGCAAGTGTGTTGTGGTACTCTATGATGGGTCCGATGACTGATGAGTAGAGGGAACCTCCTTTGACCTACATGCAAAGACCTTGGCAGTTTGTGGGAACATACAGCATGATTTTCTAACCACTTTGTGAATGTGTTTCTGGAAGTAGTGATGACTATCCACATGTGTCCATAGATCCCTTATTATTACCTCCATATTTAGGGTGTTGGCACCTATGTGGTATTTGTATGACTGTAGCTCGAGGCCATAAGTTTGACACCACATCTGTCTGACTGAGACCCTTTTTAAGGATGTCTCTGTTGCCCCAAACATCGATTAGGACAAGCTTTTTGCAGTCATCCACAAACCTTGCTAAACATAGCCCTCATGCATTTGACTGTATTTCTGAAAAGTATACACCAGACAGGAGGGGTCCCAGGACTGAGCCATGGGGGGCAGCAGTTGTTACCAGCTTGAACAGGAGACCACAATTCTTACCTTGTGGGATCTATCTGTGCCCCAATTGGCAATCCATCAGCTGACATACGTGTTTATGCACAGGTTGTTGATTTTGTGGATACGACATGTGTGTGGGATGTTGGAAAAGGGCTTTTCAAGGTCTATGTAGGCCGTGTGTAGCTCATTTCATTGATGTATGTCCTGGGTGATTGCCTTGAAAACTGTCTAGCAGGTTTAGGAACCATGATTTGCCCCTGACCAAACCAAAATGGGCAGGGTTGGGTGTTTGTAGGCTCTCAATAGCTCTGTTTATGAGTTCCATAATGATGGACACCATGGCCTTGCACATCGGGCTTATTAGGATTATAAGATAATAGTTCCCATGGTCTGTTGTGCACAAACACTCATGGAGTGTGCCAAACATTGCTGTTACCCATTCAACAGTTTCATATCCTGTACAGACGGTGAGTCTCAACAGACTGTTCAGGTGCAGGGTCTGTTTGTTTTGGAGTTCACATATGACACAGCCAGGGAAACCATGTTATCCCATACACGCCATGTTTTTAGGTTTGGAAAGAGCTGTTTAACCATTGTACATGTGATTTCTGGGTTTTCACAATCTCCAGGTATGATAATGGGCCCTTTTGTCAGTGAGAAGTGGGTAAATATGTATGAACCTGTCTGACAAGATATTGGCAATGTGAGTCATGTACATGTATTCATTTACAGTTTGCACTGACTCAGAACATATATGAGTTTACATTGATATTTATGACATAGTGAAAGAAAGCTTCATGGTTCTCTATGGACTCTTTGACCATGGCTTGGATAATGTTAGGAGTGCTCATTGTTTCTTGATGATACTGTTCGGAGATTTATTGATCTTCTTTGGTTTTTCACTTTCTTTGAACAACTTAAGTACTTGGAGTACATAGTTTGATTATGACAGGAGTCCAATATATTATATGGGTCTGTTTTCATATCAGTGTGTGCACAAGGCAGGATTGGTGAATAGTGACAAGTGTCTGGAGTAAGAACTGCAACTGCCAGATATGTGTGGCCTACTGCTGTACTCAAACATGGCCTAAAGTGTGCGAGCATGCCCAGTATGAGCATATATACTATATGTGTGTGAAAATCAAGTTGGTTTTTACTTTAGGGCTCACCTTTGTGTTGTACATCAACAGGAAGCACGCTGTGCCTGCAGGGCTTCCATGAATCACTTTGCATAGACTTAACATTTCTACATACAGTGCGGACAGCTATTATTTGTACATTTCTACCCGGGGGGGGGCACACCTGATTGTTACTGTGGGTGTACATAGGATGAGGGGTTCACCTGACACTTATACACATTTGCTAGGCCTGCACTGCTATGTCAGGAACTCCATTTCAGTCTGTACTGTTACCTATCGTATTGGCTTGAGGCATACCACTGTACTACAGAACGTAGCTTCCAATTACACGCATATTAGTTTGTGACTTCATAGCCTACCCAACCCACATCACATTGCCTGGCCTGCTGTTATCTGTCTGCATAGGCCTGAGGGGAGGTTACTCATATGCCTCTTCAGAGGGAATGATATAGCATTTGTTTGTGTTTGCGTTTGTCTACATTTGTCCTGCTGGCTGAGACTGTTAGGTATGTGACCCCCCCCCCCCCAACTGGTATGTGTGAGTGAGTTAAGTTGTGTCTGTGCCAGTGAAATGCTGTCATGGCTTAGTGGTTTAGTACTGTGACTATAGTGCACAGTATCCTGAGTTCAAGCCCCGTCACTTCTTTTTATTTATCTGCTGGGCAGACCAGACTGCTTAAGGAACAGTAAAGCAGGTGTGAGTGTGTTTACCCGACTTTGCTCAACTTTGCCCGAGTTTGCCCAACATTGCTCTACGTTACCCGATGTTGTGCTGGTTAGCGCAGTGCACAGCTACATGCAATTGTATTTAAATATGCTAAATACTGGTAAAATGTGCATAGCAGTGCTTTATATTGCTTAAAATAGGACACTCATGCCTCAGGTGGTGCTGCAGAGCTGCCTATGCTGGATGCACATAGTACACTCCCTATACATGTTTGAAAACAGGTAGTGTCAAGTTAGGCATCCCTTTTACTGTATGTGCGAGTCAGAGAGAGGTGTCATTTCCAGGGTTCCTACTGAGTCAGTCTATGTGCTATGCGTTGCCTCTTTGCCAAGGCCAGGGCATACTGGGCATGCCTCCTTCTGCCTACTGGGGCAGGCTCAGGTTGTTCCTCCTCCGAGTCACGCTGTGCCTATGCAGGCCTTGGCAATGGTGGGGGGCTGTTTGGCCCTGCCCCATGCTGTTCCTGCTGCAGCTGTTTTTGCAGGATCATATTGTGTAGCATGGCACATACTATGACAACTTGGGTACATGTAGTTGGTGAGTACTGCAAGGCTTCACCAGATGTGTCCAGGCACCGGATCCATGACTTGAGCATCCCAAACACACGCTCAATAATGTTTCTTGTTTGCATGTGTGCCTCATTATGGAGTTCTTGTTCGGGTGTGTGTGCATTGCTGATGGGTGTTATCAGCCACGGCTCCAGTGCGTATCCAGCATCCCCCACTAGGTGACCGTCAGGGATGTCCCCATTGGCAAATCTCTGGTACAGCTGCGTCAGATGCCAGATGTGGGAATCGTGATAGCTTCCAGGGAAGCCAGCACACACATTCATTATTATGCCCTGGACATCGCATATGACCTGGCAATTGAAGGAGGGGAAGCCCTTGCGGTTGATATAGACCCTACCCCACTCACCAGGTGGTGCTTTGATGTGTATGTGCATGCAGTCTATTGCACCCACTACCTCAGGGTATTCTGCTATTTGGTGGAAAAGATGCATATTGCTGGCCAATGCCTCATGGGAATTGGGGAAATGTACGTGCTCACTGACGTGCTGACATGGCATCTACGAATTGGTGCAGTACCCTGGATGCTGATGCCTGTAAAATCCCCATCATATCACCAGTTGGTCTCTGAAAGGTATCTGTAGCTAGTATTCTTAGGCCAACACATACCTTGGTATCCACTGGGATGGGTTCCCCTCTGTTGGTTCTGTGTGTGAGGCATGGTCGGCACAGCTTAGCAATTTGCTGCAGGAGGTCTCTGTCCACCCTATAGCACTCCACTATCTCCAGCTTATGTAGCCCATGGTAGGTTATCCTGGGTCTGTACACTCTTCTTCATCTCCTCACTGTGGGTTGCTCAGCAGCATTCACAAAATCACCACCCTCAGCACCTTGCACATGTTGGTTTATGATAGTAAGAGCAGCCCCTAACATTTTGTCTGATAAAGTTTTTAAGCTTTCCCTCTCTGTATACTGCAGTGTTGCAGAGTTCTTGGGAAAAACAGGGAAGAATGCTGTTTGCAGAGTTTAAAGAGCTGGGCTAGTCTGCTACCTGTGTAATTGGCTGATTCTGATATATTTCACCTCGCAGCTCTGCTAGTTCTCCTTGGTTAACTTCCTACTACTACTTTTTTTCCTTTTCCCTTTCTGTTTCCGCCCAGGGCAGCACCGTGCAAATGAGCACACATGAGCGCACACGCTGTGTGCAGGTTTGTAAGAAATTTCAGATATATTCACGGCGTGCACCTTTGGTTTCTGGTTGTCAAAAAGGACAACTGTGGACAAGCCTCTTGCAATCCTGAGCAACTCACGGCAAACACAAGACACTGTGCTCCAATAAGCTTACAGCCTTTCTGACACACCCCTCATGATGTTACCCATATTCTACTCTACTACTCACCTTCTCCTACACTTACAAGCTTGGGACATGGCTCACATGCTGGGGAAAATTGGGATTCACTATCCTTATCCTCATTTGCATAGGATTGCCTACTAATGCTTGGTTACATCTCTCACACTGAGCTTCCCTCCCCTTAGCAACCAGTACTCAGTGGCCATGTTGTCTTCAGCCTGCCATTCACCTATTTAGTGAAAATGCCTATTTTTGGCTATTTTTAAATTATTTTCTTGTTTTTTTAAGCGCCACACGTTTGCACGGTGCTATGCTTAAACATCGGAGATCGGGGAAAAAATAAAATTAAATGTTAATAATTTTCAACATTTAAAAATGCCAATGGCCTTATATTTGGCCATTGGCATGCTTCCTCAACTGGATGCATCCTTTATTTGGAGCTGTCATAGCTCCGTTTAGCTATTTGCAGAATGGTACTCCGTTACCAACGGAGTACATTTCTGCAGATAACACTACTCTTCCACGGACAGGTTAGTGTTTCCTGGATTGCAAATTTTCCTGATTTGCATAGCTTTCAGCAGCAAATGAGGTGATTTGCATACCATGACACTGTCTGTGCAAGAGTAGCTTTAGAAGCTCTCATGCACGCCCCTGCCGGCTGTTGCTGGATCGCTCGGCTGACATATTGGCTGTCTGACATCTTACTCTTGTCTAGTCTACAACTCCGTGCAAGCCTTCGTAAATCCAGCCCATTAAGTCTCTGCAAGTCTCTCCAGTATCTCAAATGCCTCAGGAAAACCTGCAAAAGTACTTCATCAGAAACAAATAGTGGGCATATCTGTACCTTTGCAACAGAGCAAAAAAACTTAAGGTAAATGAACTGATATCTGTTCTGTAATTTTAATAACCTTTAAAGTTGACATTATTTAGTAGGTCAAAGATAAAACTTGAAGCAGAAAAGTAAACTACATTAAAAATAAACATTTCTATTGCAGCAAATACATGTTGTAGCCAGCTGTTGTTGATTTAAGATGGATTTATTTATACAGTAAAGAAAATAATATACAGAAACATGCTTCTTTTCCATAAAATAAAGCTTGGGTACATTAAATTGGGGTCAATTACAGTTCAACTTAAAAGTGGTGTTATATCAGATTCAAATGTTGTCCTCTCTCTCTCGATATATATATATATTTTTTTTTTTTTTTTTTTTTTTTTTTTACATACAGGGGCCCAGTAAGTTGAGTTGCAATGCTCCTTTTCATAGAGGATTTGTCAAAATAGAAAGACACAAATAAATAGTACTTATGGGAATCATAACAGCAGGATTAAGTCCATGTAGTTTCTCTTTACAAATCCAGGCAAAAAGGAATAAAGTGAATGTTATCGCTGCACCTCTACACAGACAGGGATAGAGTTAAATTTCTTCTTCCATACACTTCCAGCCAAGCAGGGAAAAACTGAAGTAGCATTTCTTTGCATTTACTTCTGTTACATAAACTCCTTCCAATGTCCACTCAAGACCCATAGGTCACAAATCTGCTGGGTAGCAGTGCACAAGGCTTTAAATACCGCTGTTTGCAGTTGTATGGCTTCTATTTCCTGCCAGGATCTAATCTGCCTGCCTGTCTACGAGTCATCTGTCTTAAAGGGGCAGTACCCAACAGGCACCACTATGCCATGCAACCTATCCAGCATGGAACCATATATTTGATCCCCAGCAGATTAATTATATGCCCCTGACAGCCCATCTGCATTCAGCTGCCTGTAACTTGATCAATGCATGATGTTAAAATTTTAGGACTAAGAGGGTCAATGTACACTAAAATAAGTTTAGGATGGTATCCATTTATTGGTACAGCCACTGAAGGGGCATGAGCTGTAGCAAACACACACACACTCTTTGATAGGTAGTACTTAAGGAGGTGAGGGCCCACAGTGGCTAAAATGTTCTTATTATATAGCCATGTAGTATTCTCTTGTTATTAGTAAGCTTTCTGCTAATGTAGAAAATGTGTTTTTCCCCCTTCTACAACCTGAGACAATAATATGTCAATGCCCATCTCGGAGGCATTTGTGTACACAAGGAATTGATTTGAAAAGTCTGCATTATTAGAACTGCCTCTGCACATCACATATTTTTAAAATATTTGCCCAATCACTTCTCCCATGTCATGTGTGAACTTCACTTTCAAATGAGCCTAACCTAATTCAGTCAGGGGGTTAGCACTCGAGGTGAAATTAGAAAGGAATTTGAAGTAATAGCTATTCAGGTCCATATATAGCTTTAACTTACTTTTTGTGGCTGGTGAGTAATACATTTACACAGCTTCAGCCTTTTTTGCTTATGGTTTCACTAGCCCTTGACTTATAACATAACCCAAACATACCTACCTAACTTGCATTTACCTGGGTTTTCTTTTAGTCCAGCTTGATGCAGAAAATGTAAAATGACTAGAAACTTGAGTAGATGGCTTTCACAGTCTGGAATATTACAATGACATCCTGGTAGACTGCTGCATATCTGGTAGGTGGTTTAAGAAATTTGTCTGTCTGCATCTGGAACAGTGTTATGTGCTCCAAGGAGACCAAAAATACAATACTCTAATGAAATAGTCCGTCTAATATAGAATATGTAATTTTCCTCAGTGTCTGGGGCTGGTGAGATTTCCACACATTTAGGTAAGGTTAAAGAGGATAGAAACTCACCCTTGCTCAACTTTTCAGTCAAGTTCATTCACTCAGGGAATGGGATACACATCAAATTTAGATATATTGTTCAGCTTCCTGAAGTCACTGCAAAATGTTACAGACCCATCAAGTTTGATGAACACTACAAGGAAACTATTCCACTCACTCCAGGATTTGTAAAAAAAAAAAAAAAAAAAAAACAGGTTTAAGAATATTCCATACTACAACCTTAACTGCTTGACTATGGTACTCTGGTATTCAATATGGGTTTGAGTGCACTTTCTCTCCAGGTACAGTTTCTGTACTGTGCTGGTTTAAACAGATTTAACTAGGACAACTCCTTATTCCTGACACTAGCGTTCTTCAAGAAGGTCTATCTCTGACTAACAAATGGTGCCAAAACCATGGTATTAAACTCAACGCTAAGAAATGCATAATTATACCCTTGAGGAAGTCAAACATTTCAGCTAATTACTATGTTGATAATACACTCCTAAGAGTCAACCCAGTGGTTAGGGATCTGAGTACATATTTAGACAGTAGCCTTACCTTTGACGACCACGTGACCACAGTGGTGAGGAAATCCTTTAATGTTGCACAACTTATAACTAAGAGCATGGCATATAGGTCCAAAGAGGTCGTTATCTCATTGTACTCTGCTCTTATCAGACCAATCATAGAGTACAATGCTCCCTTTGGTATGTACCTGAACAGGTATTTGCAGCAAATAGAGCAACCTCAAAGGTTCCTTACAAAAAGAATACAAGATGTAGCAAACCTGCCTTATGCAGAGCACCTTAAAGCCCTTTCCCTCTAGTCAGACTCCTATAGATTGCTGAGGTGTGATCTATGCCTGGCTTACAAGGCATCTGCAAGCCCCACACTTATAAATCTCTTACATATTCATAAGTCAAAGAGTACCAGAAATAAAAGGTCTAGGGACTGGAATTTTGTCTGTGACTTAAACAGAATGTGCTGGAGACAGAACCTTCTACAGAATAGACTTCCCATCCATGTGAAAAAGAAGTTATGTACTCACCGTAACTTTCCATGTTTGTTGTCCAGTATCTCGCCTTCATTCTTGCTGGTTGGGTTCGGAGCTGAACCTCGGCTCTGACTCCGCACCATACCAAACCTCGAGAGCTTCAACTGGCTTGAGGCTACAATCTATCCCATGATGCTCTGTGGCTGTTCCCCAGATCTCATTTGAGAGAGTACTCCCTAGAGTATGGTAACATACAGAAAGGAAATTTTTGAAATATATTAGTTATACAGGTAAAGAGGCAAGAAGGGAATCAGACCATATTTGCCAATTTTAAAGTCCTCTAGATCCTTCAGGAGTGGCGATGGATGGGTGGTATGCAAGAGTGAAGGCGAGATACTGGACAACAAACTTGGAACGTAATAGTGAGTACATAACTTTTTTATGTTATGTTGTCCTATCTCACTTTCATTCTTGCTGGTTGGGACAGAGTCCCCAGCACCTTTTTCTTGGGTGGCTCAAGGGAACAAACTCTTCAGGACAGTGGAACCAAAAGATGCCCTGTTCCTGGAAGCCACATCTACTTTGTAGTGAGAGATAAAGGTGTGAGGATTAGCCCATGTAGCAGCAGCACAAATTGAATCCAATGGAAGTCTGGATTGAAAGGCAATGGAGGTAGACACCGCTCTAGCTGGATGTCCTTTTATTCTCCCTGGGGGTTCTTTATTATGAGAATTGTAGATATAAGTGATGGTCTCAGTAAGCCATTTGGACAAAGTAACTTTTGAAACTGCCAAGCCTTTTTTGTTTTCTGCATAGGAAACAAAACTGCTCTGACTTTCTGATATCTTTCGTCCTGTGCAAGTAAAAATGCAACTGTCTATGCACATCCAATTGGTGAAGCTTATATTCAAGCCTTGTTGCCATAATTAGGAAAAAACACAGGCAATTCTATAGGTTATGTCGAAAGATTTTACTCTTCTAACATATTCTGGAAGAATCACACCAAGTTCTTGTAAGCAAGTAAAACAGCTTTATTTTTACATGCATGGAGATCTGCTACATGATAGTAATATGCCAGCAGTCTGGCTACTTGTACTTTGAGTTCTCCTTATATAGACCCTCCTGCACGTACATACACGTAGCACACAGAACATTCATTAAAATTGATAGTTTGATTACTTGTTTTTACCAGCCAGTACCACAGTTATTCTTGCACCATTAACTTTATCAGCAGTTTAAGATTAACTCCTGCATTCCTCAGTGATCAACATTTTCCAGAACATTTCAGTTTGCACGCAGTGAACATTTTTCTGCTTAACCCTTTAAATACAGAATACAAAATATGTTGACTTCAGTATTTTTCCACATTTCCCCTTACAACATTTTGTATACTGTTTATTTTACACAATCCCAGATACGTTGTATACCTTCTCATAATCAGAGAAATATGCTTTTGTAGCATTGGCAGAGATAACCTTCGATATTATCATTTTGATACATGGTATGCAACAGCAGCCAAGCAGCAAAAATATGATTGCACCAACACATACAGCAATTAAAATGTTCATCAACACAGAACCCCAGTTTCCAAACAGATTTTGGAAAAAGTCAGTCAAGGGGTTTGGACCAGGTTTAGTCAGTTCAGAAACTTGTTGAATTATTTCAAGATGGCTCTGAATCGCGTGCTCGTTATCAGGGATGAACGAGCAGCACTCCTCGTGTATCAGAGCGCAAGTACCTCCTTTCGCCGCTAGGGTGAAATCGAGCCATACGGTTCTGCAACACTACTGTTCTCATCGCGTTAATTCGTCCGTCACCAATTCTAGCGCTGAAAATGTCGCATTACTCAGAGTCTCTAACAGTTTTGACAGTTTTCTCAGTTCCCAGATGGATTTTACTGTCCCATGCTGGCAAAATACCAGCCCAAGCAATTACATCATCGCCTAGGTCCATATGTGAGAGTCCTTTGCTGCTGACGTGTGCCAAGTCATGGTGATAAATCCATGACGCATCAATGTTACCAACGGGATTAATAGGTTTATTAAGAGAACGTGCATTTCAGATTTTACCTTGAGGCAACGCATTTGCGTGCCTGATAGCTGGTATCAGATATCCCAAAAAACAACTTCCTGACCAGCCATATGGTAACCATTTATATGCTTTCCTACCACAAATAAAATAACAATCATTTGTTTTGATGGTAATATTGGTTGCAAATTCATAACTCCCATTTGGCTTTAGCCCTTAAATAACAGGCCATATACATACAGCATTTTTTCAACAAAACTAATATCATTTACATTGATGTCTTTTTTTATAGCTCCAAACTTAGTCTCACACTGCCCTTCTAGGGTACAATTATGAACTATTGTCAAATTACATTGGCTCAGCCCCACCTTAACTTTCCCAATCTTTTGAAAACACACTGTTCCATTTTGGCCCCAGAAGAGGCAGCGCCACCTTGTCTCTCAGTGGTACTTCTGTGGTTTCAAACAACAAACTATTCCAAGTATCATTTATTGCCAGACGGGCTGTCCCTAACATTAAGCCACTGTGTACAGTAGGTATTGCAGTACATACCCAACAATTTGAGACATTCATTGAGGATGCATATGCATATTTAATCGCTTGATATGTATTAAAGTTTGGATGCCAGCTGGTGTGTTTGTCTCTTTTGAATGGCTAGCTTCATTAAAAGACAGAAATGTCCAAAACAGAAATATTACAACCACAATAGTTATAAACAATAAAACATTGCAATAGAACCATTTTCTCTTATTCTCATTATTGTCCTTCATGATTGCTGCTGTCTGTTTGTTCCTCAGGGGAACTCAAGTCTTTATTTAACTTAAAATGTTTTATGATTTTGCAATGCGTTAGGTGGATCCATGAGGACCTTTCTTTAATCCGAACTGCTGTTGGAGTTGCGATTAGCACCTGGTAGGCCCTCCCATTTGGGGATGCCCAATTCTTGCGTTTTATTATTTTGATCCAGACCCACTCGCGGGTCTGATTTCCGTGATCTTGTCGTCTCTTGAACCTGAAAACAATCATTCGTTAAACAGCTGTTAGTATTGGTCAGCATTTTCCTCATGTACTCAGCTATCTCCTCACCCCTCACGTTCCGCAGGCAACAAGTTTTGCCACTGCGGGCGTAATAAGGTCTCCCATACAACAACTCAAATGGGGTGACTCCTTTTGAGGTGGGAGTTGTGCGCATGGAAAGGAGGGCTAGAGGTAGACAGGTAATCCAAGACTGATGTGTCTCGCCATGAGTTTTCTCAACTTGCCTTTTAGAATGCCGTTATGGCGTTCCACCAACCCTGCTGACTGTGGGTGGTAGGCACAATGGTGTTTCAATTCAATTTGGAAAACTGTAGACAGTTTCTGTATGATCTGATTGACAAAATGTGTGCCGTTGTCAGAGTAGATGCGTGTAGGAAGTCCAAAGTGCGGGATGATGTGATTGACCAAAATTTTAGCCACTGATTGAGCATCCGGATGTGTCACCGGAAAAGCCTCAACCCACTTAGTAAATGCATCTACTATTACTAACACAAACTTCTTTAGTTGTGGTCAATTCGATGAAGTCCATACATATTGTATGAAAAGGATAGGGGGGTGTTGGAAATGATGCCGGAGCAACTCTGACCCCTCCCTCGTGGTATTTAGCACATACTATGCAGGATAGACAAAAACGTTTTGCATATGCAATGAAACCCTTGGTCCAAAAGGTAAGGTGGATAATTCTAACCATAGCTGCAGGGCCCAGATGGGAAGGGCCATGCACAACTAGTGCTGCATATCTAAAAAGATTAGTAGGCAAAACATATTTATTATCCGTCCCACATAGATTCCTTTGTTCTGCCTAACACCATACCTAGTCCAGCGTTGTTTTTCCTGTACTGTGCTAAGTTCCTGCATGACTTGTAAGGTTTGCAAATCAAATTTATCTGTTGGTTGTAATTCTGTAGGTGTGGTTTCAAGTGAAAAGGTACTGGACATAGCTGCCTCTTTGGCTGCTTTGTCTGCTAGGGCATTACCAAGTGATACCGGGTCCTTAGCACGGGTATGAGCAGCGCATTTACAGATGGCCAAACCCGTGGCCGTTGGACGGCTTGTAGTAATTCAAGGATTAGGTCTTTGTGCATAATGTCTTTCCCGAGGTTGTAACCATCCCCTATTTTTCCATTGCTGAGCAAACACATGCACCGTAGAAGGCATATTGACTATCCGTATAGATAGTGACATTCCTGTCCTCTGAAAGGAGACATGCCCTTGTCACAGCAATCAGTTCCGCTGCTTGAGCGGATAAGTTCCCGGGAGTGGTCTTGCCTCTATTATCTGAGTTGCAGTAGTAACTGCATACCCTACCTGCGTGGTGCCTGTTTCTGTTTTGCGTGCTGACCCATCTACAAACAGTGTCCAGTCCGCATGTAGTAAGGGTTGATCTTTAAGATCCGGTCTTGGTAGAACTTTAGAATGTATGAGATCTAAGCATACATGCGGAATACCGTCTTCAGCAACAGGTAGCAATGTCGCTGGATTTAAGGTAGTGCATCTCTCAATTGTCATGTGTGGCTGCGATAACAGCGTAGTCATACAAGATAAATGTCTGCTAGGTGACAGAAATGTTAACTTGTCCTGCAGAAGGATGACTGCTACAGAGTGCGGGACTTTTAACGTAAGATCATGGAACAATACCAACGTGGCAGACGCTTGTACCGCCAAAGCGGCTGCAATTACTGCTTGCACACAGTGTGGTAATGCTCGTGCTACTGAGTCTAATTTGCTAGAGTAAAATGCCAATGGTCTTAACTTATCTCCATACATTTGCATTAAAACAGATGTCATAAATCCCTGCTTGCAATCTACAGTCTGTATAAAGGTCTTACTGTAATCTGGAAACCCCAATGTTGCTGACCCAGCTATCAGTTGCTTGATCCTAGTAAATGCCTGTACTGCCTTGTCTGTCCAGTGCAGCAAATCTTTTGCCGCCATCGGTATTGCAAAATTAAGTCTGATAGCGGGTGCACTTCTTGGTCAAGAGTTGGGAATCCAACTCGACAGAAGTTCGTAATGCCTAAAAAGGACATCATTTCTTTTTTTGTAGTTGGCATGGCGGCTTGTAAAATAGCATTCTTTCTGCTGTCATCTAATCGCCTGCCCTTCCCAGAGATAGTATAACCCAGGTAACGTACTTCTAATTTACAAAATTGTAACTTAGACTTATTTACCTTATGTCCTTCGTGTGCCAGAAAGTGTAGTAGTCGAATAGTCTCGGACTTACAGAGTTCTTCCGTAGTCGCGGCCAGGAGGATATCATCCACGTACAGCAGTAGGTGGCACCCTTGGGCTGGTTGGAACTGAGCCAAATTGGTGGACATCTCTTGTGAGAAGATGGTCGGACTTTCGCAGTATCCCTGCGGTAACCTGGTATAGGTATAACGCTTGCCCGTATAGGTATAACGCTTGCCCATAAACGTAAATGCAAACCAAAATCTACTATCTTCCTGCAAGGGAATAGAGAAAAAGGCATTACTGATATCAATTACAGAAAAGTAGTTATCTGTTGGAAGGATATCGTTCAGCAGAATAGACGGATCCGGGACTATGGGGGCCCGAGGTACCACCGCGGCATTTATTGCCTGTAAGTCTTGTACCATCCTCCATGTCCCATACGGTTTTTTTACTGGAAATAAGGGCGTATTACACGGTGAGTCTGTGCACAGAATTAATACTCCAGCTTTCAAAAGTGCTGTGATTACCGGTAAAATGCCCTCCTCTGCCTTTCTGCTCAAGGGATACTGCCGTTTATGAGGTCTAAATTCTGACTTGGGTGTAATCTTTACCTGTCCTGCCGTTCTAATCAGTCCGATATCGTGCTGACCCTGCGACCATAATGAGTTTGGAATCATCTGCAATTGAGATTCTTCCATGGGGTAAGGAGACATAGTCATAATGTCCCAGGGATTGTATCGGTTTGTCTTCCCTGAGGTGCACGGTCGGTCTGGCTTGTGTAACCCAGTTAAGTTTTTGAACCTGAATGCCCTTACCTGCCAACTGTTCTGGTGTCCATCCTACCCATTCAGTTATTTTCTTACCCACGAGGTACCATGACATTCCTTCACCCTCCGTGACTGAAATATGTGTGGTTAATTCATTCTTATACAGCAGCTGCATATCCCTTGTAAGGCTACATGTGACTGCAGAATTACCTAGTGTGTCCCAACCAAGGCTATGCAATACTAGTTTGGTGACTTTAAAACTAAGAAATTTCTTTTCGTATTCTAAATCAGGTCTGGCACATCTTCTGTAATACATTGTGCAATGTAATGGATCTGACACCTTCGGATTTGTTATGCCGTATTTGCTTAATGCCAAATTTGTAAGAGCCGTCACTACACTCTGGGGGCCTGTCTCTATCAAATCATTACTATACCAGTAATGTAGATCTCCCTGCCCCTCTAATAGCATTGCACTATTCAGTTCTATTCTCCTTGCCACCATCCCCGTGGAGGTTGGGACGGCTGCTATACCGAACACTTGCATTAAATCTCTTCCTAGTAAATGTACTGGGCAGATTTCTGAAATTATTACTCGAAACCGTATGGTTTGGTTCGTCTCTGGGTCGGTAAACCACAGAGGTTTGGACAATGGCTCTTTGTAAATACGACCATTTGCTGCTTTTACAAGCACATATTCATCCGAGGTAACATCGGATGATATGGCAGTACTTCTGACTAACGCTCGAAGCCCCTGAGTCACAAAGAAATTCTATGTCTCGGCCCTCAACTTGCAATGTGATTACTGGTTGGGATTCCAATTGCATAGTTGATGCTAGTGCTCTTAGAATTACCATTTGATATTTCTCATTTTCTGCCATTTCCTGTCCCCACCCATCGTCTTCACTTATACCTACTTCCCCATTCTCACTTTCTTCTTCTTCCTCATACCCTCCATCTACGTTTTTGACCATCATATAGTCATGTACCACCGAAGCAACCATCTGTTTCTCCGGTCCTCTGCAATCTCTGGCGAAATGTCCTTTCTTACCGCACTTAAAACACTCCCCTCTTTTGCCTACCCTCGAAATCCTCAGAATGACTTATGCCTCCCGTCCTCGTCCTCTTCCCCTGCCACGCCTCTTCACGATTTGCGGAACCTTGAACTAACATTAAAGTTCCATCTTCACTAACTGTAAAGTCTGGGCTTTTTTTTTTTTTCCTTCAGGTATTTCTCAGCATGTCTAGCATAATCCATAAGGGGCTGTAGACGCGCTGTCCTGTGTGTGATCATATGCTTTTGTATAAAGTTACTAATGGCTGTCTTGCAGCCCTTTAGGAATGCATTTTTCAGTTGCTGTTCATAGGGCGAGTCATTTGCCTGATTTTCTGCCTTAATCAACCCACTATGAGCATCAAAACATTGTGTGAGACGATGTAGATAATTGTCTACTTTAAGTCATCTGATTGAACGCATTGATTAATGCAAGTCCAATCTGCTTTGGGCTTCCAATGTTCTTCTATTTTATCTAGGAGAGTCTTTATTCTGGTTCTACACACTTGAGTTAAACGGCAAGGCTCCCTTCCTCTGGTAGCAGGGGGTCCCAAGTTCCGCAAATAAGGTGCCAATCCGGTCCTAGGATTTGCCTTATTACTTGTTCAAATTCTACAGCGTTTAATCTATAACTCATTCTCATGCCCCATATCTACTTTTGGATGGGGAATCCCTCTACGCTGATATCATCAATATGGTAGGACCTCGCCTTCTGGCCTGCTTGAGGATTTGCCACTTCTATCAGTGGGTATTCCTCTCCTTCCTGATCTACCTTCTCCTTAATTTTCCAGTCCCTTCTCTCCTAATACTTCCGCTCGTAAGTCAAGAGTGTTGGCAGGCTCTCTGTAATATAATGCGTGGGGACACTCACAAGCCTGGTATTGCGGTGGGTCCTGGTCGGGGCACCTCAATAACCTGTGCAGGGTCTGGATACTGGATGGGAGGGGCCGAGGATTCTGGTGACTACGACTGACTATGGAAGTTTCATTATCTTCCTTTGAACAAAGTACACATCTTTTCACTTGAATTACCACACCCTTTTTTCAAATTTTGTTCCTTATGTTTTATTTGCTTCCTCCAGCCATTTCTGTGCCTGGGGAATCCCTACCTTTTTGCTTCCTTGTCTTATTTCCTGCCTGTTTGCGCAGTAATCTTACTAGATTTTGACATTCTGACTTATTTAAACATCCACTAAACCCATGTTCCTTTTTCCATTTATCTAAATACTTTACATTCTTTGGGTGTAAATCAAACATAAACTTTTCATCTTCAGTTTTGTCAGCTTTGGCTAACTGGTTCCTGTTCCCATTTCTCTTAGAAACTATTCCTGTTCCTGAGATCTCTTGTATATGGAATCTATTCACATATACCTTATACTTTGAGAAAATTCAATTTCTCCTTGACTAGTCCCTTAAAATTTAGACAAAAATTCCAATCAGAAACAACAAAAATAGCTTTTCTTTTTGCTTACCTTTGTGATTCCTCCGCCCTGTTTCGCTGCCACCTCACGGATTGAATCTGGAAAGAGTGACTGGCCTCTAATTTCAACCTGTTTCAGTTGGAGGTCTTTCATTCGTGGTGAGCCTGATCTCTCCACCTGCAGGTTTTCAGCCTCTCTTTGTTCGATTCAGCAGGGGCCCCTAACGTTAGCCAGTTATGTCGAAAGATTTTACTCTTCTAACATATTCTGGAAGAATCACACCAAGTTCTTGTAAGCAAGTAAAAGCTTTATTTTTACATGCATGGAGATCTGCTACATGATAGTAATATGCCAGCAGTCTGGCTACTTGTACTTTGAGTTCTCCTTATATAGACCCTCCTGCACGCATACATACGACGCACACAGAACATTCATTAAAATTGATAGTTTGATTACTTGTTTTTACCAGCCAGTACCACAGTTATTCTTGCACCATTAACTTTATCAGCAGTTTAAGATTAACTCCTGCATTCCTCAGTGATCAACATTTTCCAGAACATTTCAGTTTGCACGCAGTGAACATTTTTCTGCTTAACCCTTTAAATACAGAATACAAAATATGTTGACTTCAGTATTTTTCCACAATTAGTTTAAATTTTCTTCAGAACAAACTTTTGGTAAGAAGGAAGGATTTGTTCTGAGAGAAACTATATCTTTGTGGAAAAGTAAATATGGAGGACGGATAGACAAAGCCTGCAATTCTGACACTCTCCTAGCTGAAGTAATTGCTGTTAGAAAGACTGTTTTCCAAGATAAAAATTTTAGTGCACAAGAGGATGCTGGTTCGAAGGGAGGAAGGATCAGAGATGATAATACTAAATTTAGATCCCATGGGGGAGGAGGTTTTCTTAAGGGTGGTCTTAACAGAAAGGTACCCCTGAGGAAAGCTTTGTATAATCTACGGGACATTACATTGGCTCTAAGGTCTCCCACATGATAATTTGATATTGTGGCTAATTGTACTCAAATAGTGGCCACTGCTGCTCCTTGACTAAAGACTTATGTTAGAAATTCCAAAATTGAATATATAGGGGGCTATAAAGGGATCTATATGTTTTTTGTATGCCCAACAAGAGAACCTCTTCCATTTGCTTGCGTACAGTTTCCTAGTCATCTTTTTGTGTGAGGAAACCAGAATGTGACATACTGCAGGGGATAACTCTGAAAGTCCAGCTAAGAATGTAAGTGGAGTAACCAAGCCATCAGCTTGAGACTCTGAAGAGCAGGATGGAGCGTTCCTAACTTATGCGTCAGAAGATCCGGCACTAGGTCCAGGATCCATGTGTCCTCCTGAAGGTGGGGTCAAAGGAAGGAGAACTAAATCTGACAAGGCCAATAGGGAGCAATGAGAATTTAACAGCAACTCAGCAACTTGGCTTTCTGAATAACCTTCAGAATCAATGGAAATGGGGGAAAAGCATAAAGAAGTCCTGGGGGCCAATCGTGGACGAGTGCATCTCTCAGTGATTCTACTGGAGGTGAAATGAGGACAAAGTAGTTGCTGCATTTGGCATTGAATGGAGTGACAAAAAGGTCACAGCAAGGCTGGCCCCATTTGCAAAAAATTTGATTCGCAACTTCTTGACTTAGGGACCACTCATGAGGCATGAGAATTGCTCTGCTTAGCCTGTCTGCTATTACGCTGGATTTCCCAGGGATGTGCTTTGCGTCAGAAAGTGCTGAGAAGAAATTGCCCATTGCCAAACTCTCTGGGCCTCTCGACATAGGGGATAGGATCTGGCTCCCCCGTTTCTTGATGTACCATACCACCAACATATTGTCTGTCTGAATTGCATTAGTCCCCACCGGAAGAGAGTTCTGAAATGCTTGCAACGCCAGAACCACCACTCTCATCTCTAGGACATTGATGTGAAAATGGTACTCATGATCTTTCCAAACTCCTTGGACAGTCTGTCCCAGATAATGCCCTCCCACCCTATCTGGGACGTGTCTGTGGTTACTGTAGTGACAGGCTGGAGAAGTATGAATGGTTTGCTCATTGCTACCAGAGTGGACTGAAGCCACCAAAGTAGGTTTGTCTTGCAGGCATCTGTAATGAGAATCTTGTGAAACATGGGTAACACCTGTATGAACCACTGAGACATGGGTAACTCCTGTATGGACCACTGAGCGAAAAGTAGCCACTGTAATATCCGCATGTGTAGTTGTGCCAGTGGGACTAGTGTTATCGCTGCTGCCATTGAGCCTAGGGCCTTGAGGATAAATTTTGCTTGTACCTTTTTCTTTTTGATTAGAACAGATACTTGACTGCACAGCATTTGTATTCTCTCGAGGCAATTTTGCTACCATATCATTTGTGTTTAAATCTGCACCTATAAAGGTAATATGCTGTGATGGCAACAAGGCAGCTTTTTCTATATTTATAGTAATGCCTAGATCTGAGCAGAGATGGATGGTGGAGTCCCTGGCTCTAATTAGTAGTTGCTTGGTGGTGGCAGTCAGGAGCCAGTCGTCTAAATATGGAAACACTTGGAATCCTTGACTTCTCAGATGAGCCATGACTACTGCCATGCATTTGGTAAACACTCTGGGGGCTGTAGTGAGACCATAGGGCAGAGATCTGAACTGGTAATGACTGGCTCCCAGACAGAAGTGCAGAAATCATCTGGAGCATCTGTCCATCTTTATGTGGTAGTACACATCCTGAAGATCTAAAGAGCACATCCAATTGCAGTGTTACCATCTGGAACTTTGCCTTCCTTACCGACTTGTTTAGTCTACTGAGAGCCAATATTGGACTCCAGTCCCTGGTCTTTTTTGGAACTAAAAAGAACTTTGAGTAAATTCCTGATCCGATCTGGTCTGTGGGGGACTTCTTGGATGAATCTTTTTTTCTAGCAACTTTTGAATTTCTAGGGTTGCTTGATCCCTTTGACTGGATGGAATGTCTGGGATGGATTTTGATGGATGAGGTGGGCAGTGGAAAGGAATGTTGCATCCCCTGGATATAATGGACTATACCTATTTATCTTGAGTCAGTTTTATCCAGGCTTCTGGGTACAGAGATATTCTTCCCCCCATTGCCTCCAGAGGTGGACAGTCGGGCCTCCTTTCAGAAGCGCTGGAAGGGCCGACCAAAGAACATATCTATGTTGCCCTGGTTCTGCGGACCCCCCTGCTGCATGGACGGCATCTTCCACTGTTATTCCTCCCACTGTCCCTGGGGGAAGGATCACCATGAGCATTCAGCAAGGCTCCTTTGGACTTCCAAAAACCACATTTTTTTGCTCTTTTGACCTTTAGGATAGGGTCTGGTAGGGGCAAAAAAACGCACTCCAATGGCAGATAGTCTTGCCATCTTGCTGGCTCCTGGTGGTCTCTCTTACTTTTGGCCCAAACAAGGATGAGCCATCAAATGGGGCATTAATAAAGGAAGATCTGAAGGGTTCAGCAAACTCGCAAAGGCACATCCAGGAATGTCTCCTAAGAGCTATGCCTGTGCCTGCTGCCCTGCTCACTCCATCAGCTGCATAGGAAATGAGGCGCATGGAGGAGTTTGTGATAGAAGTTAAGGTCGCAAGCTGGAAATTTATCTTATCCAATAAACCCTGGGCTGTAGCACCTTGTAGGGCATCTCCCAGCTCTTTCAGAAGATCCCTCTGGAGTCAGGTAAAATGTGATAAGTAATTCAGCAACCGTTAAGGTAAAGGCTGCTGAGGAGAACATATGCTTCCCATATCTGTCCATCACATGAGACTTCTTATTCAGCGGATGGACAGATACAGAAGTTTTGGCCAACTCCTTCTTTGTGTCCCCTGCCACCAACATCACATCTACTGGAACTCCCTTTGTTAAATATTGTCTATCTTCTGGGGCAGTAATGAATTTATTTGGCATCCTCGGAACGGGTCCACTGACTCAGTAGAGTACCACACCTTCCGACTCACAACACCCAGGAGAGGGTCGAAGGGCGGAGACACCCAAGAAGTGGAGGGGTGAGAGCCAAATGACTCCAGGTATACCAACTCATCCTCAGAAGGAGAGAGGGATTTCCAGTCACCCATCTGTTTAGGGATCTCAAGGATGTCTGTAAAAGAGAGATCCTCAGAGGGCAACTGTGGGGACCCTTCCGAATCCTCTAAGTCAGTATCAGAGGTAACAGACTCAGGGGAGTCTATGTGCTTCCTCTTACACTGTTCCTTTTGAGGGACCTCCTCAGGAGATGTTCTTGGGAGGAGGTTCCACCCATTGGTATTTCCTGGGGCATTGACTCTCTACTCTGGGGCTGATGGAGGGATGATGAGGTAGAAGACGCCGGCCCTTTAGAAGGAAGAGTGGCTGGAGAAGAAGGTGGAGCAGACTCAGTGCAGAGCACACTCCACATCACCTTGAAGGCACCATGGCTCTGGGCCGAGAGAGACTCCAGTCCCAAATGACTGGGAGATCCCACAGGTGCCACAGAGGGTGGCTCTGAGGCTGATGTGGGAGCCGAACTCACCTGTGTCAAAGTGCCAAGTGGGAGAGTCAGTTCCAACAAGGGTCCGATTTGACTCTCCTTCCTGGAGTCAACTAGGGAGTGTCGGCTTCCAGATCCCGCGATGGAAGATAGCATTGATGGGCTCAGAGTAAACGTCGGAGCTGAGATGTCGTGAGTGATTACCGGCTCCACCAGTTCCAGCACAATGACTTCCTGACATTCTGGCTCCGAACTCGATCGAGTCAGAAGAGGAATAGATGGTATCTGAGATGCAGTGGTCAACTCCATGATCTGATGGGCTGGGCTCAAAAGAATTTCTGCTAGGGCCCGCGTCCACAGCAACCTCTTCACCCCCCACTCCACATCATCATTCAATGACCTGGAGGACCGAGAGGAATGGGTCGATGACCTGTGACTACCTGCCACTGAGTGTAATAGAGGAGATTGCGGAACCAAGTGTATTGGCTCCAATGACGGTGACCGACTCCTTTTTTGGCTCTGCAATGGTTCCAAAGTCTCTGATGGAACTGAGGGAGGGCCAGATTTGTCAGGACCGAGAACCTTCGGATCCAAAGTTACTGTATCTTTTTGACTGGTTGACGGCTCAGACAATGCAGCCAACTTCTTTGTCTTATCCAGTTTTGAGGCCTGATTACCTTCTTCAAAAGGGCCTTTCAACAAATTCCTCAAAATGAGTTTGTTTTTCCTCTCCTGTAAAAACCCTTGCACTAAAGCCATGACAAATGGAGCAAGAGTCTTAAAGATGGGCTGCTCCTAGACAATACACACAACTTGTGTTCCATCTTTAGAGACATTTTCTGGGTGCATGAATCGCACTTTTTAAAACCAGACTGTCTCGACTCCTTAACATGTTCTTTAGACATCTTTTAAGCCAGTAACAACAACAAAAACAATACCAGCTAACAGTAACTACAATAACTGCAATAGAAAAAAGGCAAGTAGAGAGATTTTTTTTTTTTTTTTTGGAAAGGAAAGAGATGGGAGGAGGAGAAGTCTCTAAGTTAAATGGCAGTCTCCTCCAACCCAAGGGGATGCCTCTAACTTAAACAGTGACTCCTTAATAAAAAGTGAAAGAAGCCCTAAAGGAAGAAAGGGGCTAAATAGAAAGAATCCTCTAATTTAAATTGATTCTTTAAGGGGAATAAGAGAAAAAAACAAGGAGCCAAGGAGAACAACCAAAGACACACCCAAGTAATAACAAACACACATGAGCACTCTAGTTGGTTTGGGAAGGTATAAAAGAGTCTAATATGAAGATTTTGAGAGAAGATATAATAAAAGATATAAAATAAAAGAAATTGCTAGCTTGAGCCAGTGAAGACAATCCTGATGCTTCAAGCAGCAAATGAGATCTGAGGAACAGCCGCTAAGCATCATGGGAAAGGTTGTAGGCTCGAGCCAGTTGAAGCTCTCGAGCTTTGGTATGTGGTTGAGTCGGAGCCGAGGTTTGGCTCTGAACCCAACCAGCAAGAATGAATGTGAGATAGGACAACATAACATGATCAGTTTGTCTAGTTCCCAGTTTATGCACAACCTCGACAAGTGGATGGGGAATAAGAAATTTACACTGGGCCTGGCACTTATGTCCCTTATGGCAGAGGTAGCTTATAAATGCCTGGTCCTCTGTGTCCTATTTGTATACTGGACATCATTATTCTTTCAGGAAATCTTGGCTAGACTTAGAAAGGCCTCCCTGGGTTGTTAGTCTAGTAACAGTATGAATATATGAATCTGAGTGCAAATTGTTTCACTTCTTGTTTCTGAAATGTGGACGGTGTTTTTCCCAGTTTGATTTCAGGGCATACGATAAGAACATTAACTTCCCATAAAAACACATTTACTACAGAAACTTCAATTTCTCCATGTTTTCAGAACATTTCTGTGGTACAACTTTTCTGATTTTCTTTTTCCCCCAGCTACCTCAACATATTTCACTTCTCTAATTTACTGTATTATTTTAAAGGGGTCTTGTCACTTGCAAGAAACTTGTTTTCACTAGTGGATACTAACACAAATACTTCATCCCCTTACTTGAAATCTCTACAGTGAGCATTTCTGTTACATACTCTCTGGCTTGTGCTCCCTCCAGATTGCTTCTTACTACAGGTATTACAGTTTTTAACCTGTCTCACAGATATGCTAGAAGAACAAACAAAACCACGGCAAAAGAAACTGAAATTGGTAAAACTGGACTTTAATAACTTTTATAAAAATAATAAAAACTTCCAACATAAGTGCTTTCATCCATTCAATATGAACTTCTTCAGATTATCAACTACATCCATCCAGAAGTTTAAGTACACTTTAAAAAACATTTAATTGGTTACTGCAGACACACACCCCCAGTCCCGAATTGGTTTCCTCAAACTAGTTTTAACCAATAGTTTTCATCAAGTCAGAAATGTAAACACAGTTAAATTAAACAGGGTACCCCAACTAGAGATAGTTGTATGAAGAATTATTAGAATTTGTTTTGTCAGATAACTATATAACTATATTATTTTTGAAGGCACCTATTATTCGGGACTGGGTGTGTCTACAGTAACCAATTTAATTGGTTTTAAAGCATACTTAAACTTCTGGATGGACCTATGAACCTATGTGGTTGATTATCTGAGGAAGTTTATACTGAATGTCCGAAAGCGATTATGTTGGAAGTTTTGACTGAAGTCCAGTTTTACCAATTTCTATTTCTTGTGCCGTGGTTTTGTTCATTTTCCTAGTCTGTCAGTATTGGAGCACTTCTCCAGCTGGTTTGTCTCACACAGATATGTCAAACATCCTATCATATGTTTAAAGATATTATGCTCTTCCTCTCATGTTTCTTTAACTCTGTCTAGCCAACCTCAGGGAAGTCTGCTATATATCAGTTCAAATGACAAAAAAATGAGGCTTGGTACTCTCTTCATATAGAAAGGAGAAGATATAGCAACAGCTGTTCACAATTTTCCCCAAGTTTTGTTAATGTGTTGGACTAGCCCATCTGCTTGAGGATGGTATAAAGATGTCCTTATTTTTTGCACTTTAAAACACTGATAAAATTCTTGATTACCCTGGGCATCAATGGTGTGCCTTGGTCAGTAAGTATTTCTTGGGAGATTCCTACCTTTCTTGTTAGGTCTTTTGGACTTTGTATTGATGCTCCATAGGGTTCCTGTCCCAGGAATAATTACCATGATATACAGAAGGTCATTAACATCCATAGTTACGCACTCAGTCAGGCATCCTCATGCATATACCCCACAGCATCATCTACAACTCCCAAGCTTGTCAGGTTCCTCAGTTTGACCTGTACAGGAGGGAGTCCCTCTACCAGGAGATAACCAAGGGAGAAGCAGTGGCTACTGCAGCAGTGATCATTCGAACACCTACTGTTACAGTAAGTTTAACTTACACAACTGTACTACATTTACCACATTGATCACTGCTGCAGTATCCTTTAATTATATGGGTAGATTACAATAGCTAACTATATTTGGGAGGTGGAAGAATAAGAGACCAAGAGTGCCTGGAAAACTGTCCAAGAAAAGCTTGATTTGGACCTAGAGAAGAAATCAAGTTTATACTGCTTTGTAAAACAAGTTTATAATGCTTTGTAAAACTATGTTCAGAGGACCACGTAGCAGCTTCTAGAATACTTCTATAATCCAGCTCTTGCCAAAAAGCTATGGATAAAGCCAAGTCCCTGGTAGAGTGGGCCTTGATCCTGCCTAGGCAAGTTTTATTATGGTGAGTATAACAAAAGGTAATAGCCTAAGACAACCATTTGGAAATATGTTTTGATAAAGGCTGTTTCTTCTTCTTACCCTCACAAGAAATTAATAACTGATCGGAAGATCTGAAACATTTCATTCTGTGAAGACAGTACCAAAGTTGTCTGTGGATATCCAAGATATGGAGTATCCTTTCTATCTCATTTTTAGGTTCAGAAAAGAAAATGGGAAGATAGATATTTTGGCTTCGCATAAGCTCATATACCACTTTAGGCATAAAAGAAGGATTAGCTCTCAACAAAACCTTGTATCTATGGAAAATGAGATAAGGTTAACTCACCATAAGAGCTAGAAACTCAGATACTCTTCTTGCAGAGGTCATAGCAATTAGTAAAACTGTTATCCATGTTAACAACCTCAAGTCAGCCAGATTAACTGGTTCAAACGGAGTAGGTTTTAGCTTCTCTAACATGAAAATAAGATCCCAATGAAAGGTCACCAGTTTTCTTGAAATCCTCACGCAAAACTCCTTTCAGGAGCATTTTACCATGAGACTTGCCAAGAGACTGCATGGAAAGAGGAGATCCATGGGCAGACATGTTGAAAAGGCCAATAAATGAACCTTGACAAAGGAGTAAGAAAGGCCACAGGATGGTATCTCATATAAATAGGCATTCCGATTGAGTGCATGACCCAATTCTCCTGAAACTTACCACTCACCTTACTTGGCCACCACGCTCCTAAGACCTGCGGATTATTGCCTCTGGTGCCTTTGCACAGCGCTACCTAAACTACTGTAAAGAAAAAAAGAGATAAGAGATACAGGATAACCAAGTGACCCTTAACCAAAAAAAAAAATTTCAATTCTGTATTTATTTGATTCACTAATTGAAATGGACATGTATCCAGTTAGACTAGCCTGGTCAACAAATGTAAAATAAATAAATAATAAATAAATAAATGTAAAAAATGTTGCTTTTAAAACCTTAACTTGATACTTAAAAGGGTTGTGCGCATTTGATCGGGCCAACGCCGGGTTTCACCTCTGTCTCTCTCTTCTAAATTCCCCTTCCTGCCCCAGAAATTCTGAAAAATCCACTAAACCCTAAACTTAAACTATTACACAGCTATTTACACTCTTAATTGGCCCTAGGAGTGAGTGCGTGCATGTGTGTGCCTTCTGTGGAAGGTTGGGCACTGGGCTGGCAACTCAACACCGTAAAACTCCACTGCCAGTCATGAGCAGACAGGTGATCTGCTGTGGCGACCCCTGACCAGAAAAAAGACAGAAGAAGAAGTATCCTTTGCTTGGGGAATAAGACTTCCAGTACAATTCGGCCATTTTTTTAAATCAGCATTCCAATAGAGTGCGCAACCCAAGTAAGTGGAATTTTAACTGCTGTTATTTATTTTCTGTATCAGCTATCTAGAAATGTGTTATTGCCAGTTTAGAGCTTAATGACTGCTGTAGCCTCCTGAAAATGAATCTCAGAGTGACCACTTGTGTAACTGCCTGTATAATTGATTAAATCAACATGTAGTAATCATTACTGAGGTAGAACCAACAAATGTTGCTAGCGCATGTTATGGTCTAGAGCATCAGCAATTCTAAATGGCTATAAACTATCACAGTCTGTTTTGGTTATATAGTGTGTTTTTTCACTAACCAGTTTTAGAAAGTGCTCTGAATACCTGCACTGCTGATTCCTACATTTACCTTCATCTTACTATCATTCTTTTAGTCACTAAGTTACTATGCTATGAGGACTGGCACTGTATAATTCAAACAGCTACATAGCATAAGATCCTATGCAATGTTTTGTCTGTAAATAAGTGCATTTTTGTACATAATCATAGTTGCCTTTAACTACAGTTTATTTCAGTGCATTTATTTTCCCTACATAGCTGTACTGTCTCTCTTGTACCCATAGCTGCCCTAATCTTACTCTTAACCTTTGTACCCCTATTTTCTACCTAACAGTTCTCCTGAAACTACCGCTCGGCTTACTTGGCCCCCACCTTCCTAAGACCTGCAGACTATTGTCTCTGGTGCCTTTGCACAGCACTACCTAAACTAGTATAAGGAAAAAAGAAATAAGGGATAAGTGTATGTTGCTTTTAAAACCTTAACTTTATACTTAAAAGGGTTGTGTGCATTTGATTGGGCCAACGCTCTTCTAAATTCCCCTTTCTGCCCCAGAAATTCTGAATAAGCTATTAAACCCTAAACTTAAACTATTACACAGCTATTTACTTACCTTAGTATCCTTTGCTTGGGGATTTAATCCCCGCTCTGTTCGCCCAGGCTCAAAAAGCACCCCACCCTTCCCCCAAATTACACACACCTCCAGTACATCTAAATCTATCTTAAACTATAATCACCCCCACAACTTCACACCGACCAGGACAACCCTCCAGGCTCCACTCCTCCCTACCCAGTACTCTCCTTTATCCCACCACACATCTAGCCTAACACAATCATGCTGCTACCCAACATGTTTACACTTCGTACCTGCTTTCTTCTTGCTCACTTAACATCATATCACGGCTCAACAATAGACTCTCCCAACCAGTTTCACTGCACCCTCACATCATTTTCCTTCCAGCACCCTCTCTACAACTACACTTCCCCACCCACCAAAAACCACATCCTAACAGTCCCACTCAAATACCAAATACGCCCAACATTTAAGCAAAAAATATCCCTAAAATATGACAGGCTCCTTACTATCTATATTAAACTAATTCTGGCTTCCCTCTCTAAATTAAACCTCAGCAGTGACATCCAGCCAAACCTCAGTCCCACCACCTCAATCCCCACTACAAACCCCCTTCAAAATAACCCCCCTTCTCTCTAGTCACTGCCAACAAAAACGTCTGATCTCCTCATCTTTTGCCTAAACATTAGGAGTATATGTAATAAAACCCAACACCTACATGCCGCCATAAAAATATACTCCCCTAACATCCTCATCCTAACAGAAACCTGGCTCAAACCTCACATCAAAAGTGAGGAAATACTCCCCTCTGGCTGTAGCATCCTTCACACAGATAGACTATCAAAGAAAGGTGGCAGCGTAGCTCTCATATTTAAACACCACCTCAACAGTCAAACTCTCAACAATTCAGCCCATCTGATTGGAAAGGAAGGAATCCTATACACCAACCTCAGACTTAACCCAAATAAAACCATAAAACCATAGGCTGCTACTTCCCCACAGGCCAAAATATTCCCCTCCTAGAAAACCTCCTGAACTGGGCCAGTCTTTCTTGACCCCAAGATACATCATCCTTGGTGACTTTAACATAAACTGGCTATCCTGTAGAAATGACCACCCAGCCATACACCTAAATCTACATGGTTTCTCTCAACTAATACAACCTCCCACCCATATAAATAAAACTCCCAACAATCATACTATCCTCGATTGGATACTAGTCAACAAAGATCCCCACTCCTAAACAACAGTCTGTCTACCTGACATTCTCAGTGACCATACCCCTACTTTCCTTCTAAAACACCACGTAAAAGATGCCAATCCCATTATCCATAGACAAATCCACAATAAAGCAAATTTTAATTCCCACTTCTTTAATTCTCTCCAAAACCGTAACTGGACACCACTAAAATACCTCAGTCTAGATGAAGCCATCCACTTCTTCAATAGCACCTTCCATAATATCCTAAACACCCACACTCCCCTAAGATACGCCAGAGTCAAAACTAAAAGCTCCCCCTAGCTTCAGAAACCACCCGGGGACTGATAAAAATTAGGGGTAAAGCATGGGAACCCTGTCGCCAAACAAAATCCCCCTCTGCTAGGCAATCCTTCCTTGAATTGCACAACAAGGTTAAAAAGCAAATAAAAACAGATAAAGCCCTTTACTATCAGTCCACCCTAAACTCCTCCCATCATAATTCTAAGCAATTCTGGTCCACAATAAACTCCATACTCCACCCAGGTAAACTCTACACCTCCCCCACCTACCAACCCCTCCTCCTCCAGCAGTATAGCTGACTCTTAAACACTTCACTGAATCCATACTATCCCTAGCCAAAAAACAACACTCCTCATCCACTATCCCCTCATTCATCCCCAATGCCCCATCCTGCTCTTTCACCTTCTCCACAGTACCTATCTCCTATACTTATTTATTTTACATTTGTTAACTTGGAAAGTCCAATTTTGAAAGAGCCAATTTTCAGCAGAGGCCCAGGGAGAAATGCCCCAGATGCATGTCTTTGTAACATGGAAGGAAACTGGATCACCCAGAGGAAACCCACACAAACACAGGGGGGACATGCAGACTCCACACAGAAGGCACCCCAGCCAAGAATCGAACCAGAGTACCTCTTGCTATAAGGTGATAACACTACAGCTGCACCACTGCACTATCTATATTAATATATAAAAAGACTGCTGACAAAACTTAAGCCCACAAAACTTGCAGCTGACAAACTTCACTCAGAATATCTAAAAATGGCAGCTGGCACCCTAGCCTATCCAATTTCAATATTAACCAATCCATATCAGAAAGCTATGTACCTACTCTGTGGATAATTTTACACATCATTCCCCTACAGAAAGGTGGCTCTTCCACTGACCTTTCCAATTACCAAGCCATTGCCGTCCTTTCCCACTCTAGGATCCTTGAGAAATGTATCAACTCTCAGGTATTAAACTATCTCCTAGCTAATAATCTCCTCTGCAAAACCCAACATGGCTTTAAGCCATATCACAGTACTACCACTGCCTTCATCTCCTTCACCAACACGATCCTACAACATAAAAACAATGGTTTATTCTCCACCGCTGTATTTCTGGACTTATCAAAGGCTTCTGATATGGTAACACACAATATACTTATCTCTATCCTCACTAATCACTCCTTTTCCCACTCTGCCACCAACTGGTTCTATAGCTATCTGTCCAGCCGGCAGCAAACAGTTGTTTGGCAAGATCAGCTATCCCCTTGTCTCCCCGTAACTCTCAGTGTCCCCCAGGGCTCCATCCTTGGCCCCCTACTGTTTTCCCTTTTCACCAACAACCTTTATACCTCACTACGCCTGGAAAAAATGATCACCAAAACATATACCAATATGTAGAAATACTCCAAATGAAAGTTTATTTAAGCTCACACTCAGAAGCTTTTCGTTGGTGTCTCCTCACCAACTTCTTCAGAAAGAATAAAAACACATCATCTTCACATTGAATACTTAAATACTAATTAAAACAAATTGAAAACACATGAATTCAATTAAAATTGTCTACTTCAAACATCTCTAAAAACTAACAACTAACAGACACTGAATGCTACTCCAGCAACTCGGGCTCAACCACAGAACAAATGCATATAAAAACAAATGCATATAAACAACTTAGCATAAATAACCATACCTAAAAATAAATAAAACATCACATATTTGACTCATCTCCTAAGACTCCATAATTTCAAAACACAAGAAATTGATAACATTCCATTAAGTCCCGGGGGATGATACGCCTCCAATTTCAACTGCCATAATAACTCTTAATTCCAGGCATAAGGACTCCGGCCCACCTCTATTGCCAGGAACTACCTGGTCAATCACTAAAAATTGAAATTCGTGGTTTGGAAATTCTTTGATATGCTTGGCCAAGGCATTATCCACTTTCTGATGGCATAAAGATGCTCATATAAGCATTCCTGCAACTTCCTGTCGGTCTTGCCTATATAAAACTCTGGACATAGGGAACACTTAGCTAGGTAGACCACATGTACACTAGTACAGTTAAATCTACCTTTGATGCTATATTTGTTGTTACCAATCGTGAAAAAGGTCCCAGCTTTTACATAACGACAAAGCTTACACATATTACACTTAAACATCCCTGATCTAACTAAGGCACACTGAGGCTTCATTTCCAACATTTTCTTTAAATTCAACCCCTTCCTAAACACCACTTTGGGTGTATTAACCATCTGATCAGACATCTGTATGTCTTGCAGTAATAGTGGCAATTTTTCTTGATGATAGAAAAAATATCCCCTGCATCCACGTTAAAGGTGGTGATGAAACTACATAAATAGGGGGTGATAGTTTTTGAAGTAGATGGAATAGAAGTCGGTTGATCTACCAAATTGCCTAAAATAGGCAAATATACACCATTCTCCCTTTTTGAACAAACTTCCTTGGTCAGTTCGGCGATCAAATGGCCAGGATAACCCCTATTCAAAAAAAGGCCTTGAATAAAATCAACTTCAACCTTGAAGTCACCATCCAAAGACACCATCATCGCCGCCCTGACCAATTGGCCTTTAACAATGGATCTCTTCTGGGTGTATGGATGATTACTCTCAAAGTGTAAGTAACTGTTGGACCAAGTTTCTTTACGATGGATTTTAGCTACACAACACCACTGTCCCCGATTCTTATATAGTTCCACATCCAAATAAACCACCCGCTCTTCGGAAAAAGTGGAAGTGAATCTCAAAAAACTAGTGGAGGCATTAAAACTTGCTACTAGGGAATCAGCCATTTCTCTACCACCTTGCAAGATGATAAGTATATCATCCAGGAATTGAGTGTACATATGTGTTTTCTCAATAATCAAAGGATGGGAAAACACAAATTCTCTCTCCCAATATGTCATCACTAAATTGGCTACGCTGGCACCACAAGGGGACCCCATAAGGACCCCTACCTTTTGGTGGAACCACCGTTTATTGAATGACACAAAGTTGCAAGTTAGAATAATATCCAATAACTCCCTCACCATTAATATCTCCCCACATTTGTGTTTCCTCCTTTGTTGTTGGATATTTTAGCCAAAGGATTGTCTTTTGTACCCAGTAGAAGGGCTGGGATAGCTAATACCTTGTTAGATTTGAAGCTTTTTATTAGAAAACTAAATTTGAATCTCTTTTTGGGCGATAAGTCCATGCCCCAGAAGTCATTTTATGTTCCCAGCACTTTTAACCCCCCATTACATCCTTCCCTAGGTTTATTTGAATGTTTGTGTGATATGGGTATTCGCCATTTATTAAAATTCAAATGGAATGTTGAGTTTAGTATTACTAGGGAGGAGAGGAATTTGTTAGAATTGCTTGGTAATTCGTCTGTCAGGGTTATGCAACCCGATAAGGGGGGTGGGTTGGTTGTGATGGAGGAGGATGAGTACAACAGGAGGATGGAAGCCATTTTGGCATCTGTAACCTATGATGAGGTTTCGAAAAATGAGTTGAATTTGGAAGTAGCCCGGGTACGTTCTTATTTTGAGGATATGTTTATTAATGGTGTTATTCATGTGGAAATTTATAATTATATTTCCATATCAAACCCAGTAATTCCAATTCTTTTTGGGAATCCCAAGATACATAAGAATGTGCAAGATCCACCCATGCAACAACTCGTGAGTGCAAGGGGCAGTGTGACTTACGCTGGGGCCAAAGTGGTGGATACAATTTTGAAAAAATATGTGACTAGTGAGCCCATATTTCCAAGGACTCATGGTCATTTTTAGCCAGGTTAAATACTGTACCCTTTAGGTCAGAGAATAATTTTTTGACAATTGATGTCATGGATTTGTATTCCTCACTCCATTGCGCTGGAATGGATCCAAGCCATTATGATAACCAAGCAGGCTCCCGCTGGGGAGATATTAATGGTGAGGGAGTTATTGGATATTATCCTAACTTGCAACTTTGTGTCATTCAATAAATGGTGGTTCCACCAAAAGTTAGGAGTCCCTATGGGGTCCCCTTGTGGTGCCAGCGTAGCCAATTTAGTGATGACATATTGGGAGAGAATTTGTGTTTTCCCATCCTTTGATTATTGAGAAAACACATATGTACACTCGATTCCTGGATGATATATTTATCATCTTGCAAGGTGATAGAGAAATGGCTGATTCCCTAGTAGCAAGTTTTAATGCCTCCACTAGTTTTTTGAGATTCACTTCCACTTTTTCCGAAGAGCGGGTGGTTTATTTGGATGTGGAACTATATAAGAATCGGGGACAGGGGTGTTGTGTAGCCAAAATCCATCATAAAGAAACTTGGTCCAACGGTTACTTACACTTTGAGAGTAATCATCCATACACCCAGAAGAGATCCATTGTTAAAGGCCAATTGGTCAGGGCGGTGAGGATGGTGTCTTTGGGTAGTGACTTCAAGGTTGAAGTTGATTTTATTTGAGGCCTTTTTTTGAATAGGGGTTATCCTGGCCATTTGATCGCTGAACTGACCAAGGAAGTTTGTTCAAAAAGGGAGAATGGTGTATATATTTGCCTATTTTAGGCAATTTTGTAGATCAACAGACTTCTATTCCATCTACTTCAAAAACTATCACTCCCTATTTATGTAGTTTCATCACCACCTTTAACGTGGATGCAGGGGATATTTTTTCTATCATCAAGAAAAATTGGCCATTATTACTGCAAGACATACAGATGTCTGATCAGATGGTTAATACACCCAAAGTGGTGTTTAGGAAGGGGTTGAATTTAAAGAAAATGTTGGAAATGAAGCCTCAGTGCCCCTTAGTTAGATCAGGGATGTTTAAGTGTAATATGTGTAAGTTTTGTCGTTATGTAAAAGCTGGGACCTTTTTCATGATTGGTAACAACAAATATAGCATCAAAGGTAGATTTAACTGTACTAGTGTACATGTGGTCTACCTAGCTAAGTGTTCCCTATGTCCAGGGTTTTATATAGGCAAGACCGACAGGAAGTTGCAGGAACGCCTATATGAGCATCTTTATGCCATCAGAAAGGGGAAAGTGGATAATGCCTTGGCCAAGCATATCAAAGAATTTCCGAACCACGAATTTTAATTTTTAGTGATTGACCAAGTAGTTCCTGGCAATAGAGGTGGGCCGGAGTCCTTATGCCTGGAATTAAAAGAGTTACTATGGCAGTTGAAATTAGTGGCGTATCATCCCCCGGGACTTAATGGAATGTTATCAATTTCTTGTGTTTTGAAATTAAGGAGTCTTAGGAGATGAGTCAAATATGTGATGTTTTATTTATTTTTAGGTATGGTTATTTATGCTAAGTTGTTTATATGCATTTGTTTTTACTGCATTCATTTATATGCACTTGTTTTTATATGCATTTGTTCTGTGGTTGAGCCCGAGTTGCTGGAGTAGCATTCAGTGTATGTTAGTTGTTAGTTTTTAGAGATGTCTGAAGTAGACAATTTTAATTGAAGTCATGTGTTTTCAATTTGTTTTAATTAGTATTTAAGTATTCAATGTGAAGTTGATGTGTTTTTATTCTTTCTGAAGAAGTTGGTGAGGAGACACCAACGAAAAGCTTATGAGTGTGAGCTTAAATAAACTTTCATTTGGAGTATTTCTACCTATTGGTATACGTTTTGGTGATCATTTTTTCCAGGCGTAGTGGTGTATCGTCAGCTGGCTTCCCTTGATTTTGTAGTTTGGTTCAGAGGTTTTTCGTGAGTGGTTAACCTTTATACCTCCACCAAACATGCTGCTCTCATACAATATGCAGATGACTCCACCCTCATCTGCTCTGCCCCCACTTTACCAGAACTTAGAAAGATCACACAAGAGTAATTCACATCTGTAAAAGCTGGCTATCCAATGCCCAACTTCTACTCAATCTCAGCAAGACCAAACTCCTTATTTTCTAACCCTCCAACTCTAACCAAACCTCCACCCACTTCAACATTCATGCCAAAAACACCACCATCTCCCCATCAGAGCACACCAAGCTTCTTTGTGTAAAGATTGACAACAATCCCAAATTTGACCTCCATATATCTCTTACCATAAAAAAGTACACAAAAACTTGGGGTGCTATACAGAAACAAAATATCTAACCAAGGCAGCCAGAACCTCTATTCCCAATTCCCAACTAATATCCACCTTACTTTACACCTCTTCCATACTCACCAACCTTAGACAGTCTGACCTAAACAGGCTCGAAACCTGCTACAATAAAATTGCAAAATTTGCAGCAGGTGCATCCTTCCGCAGCCACCACTGTAGCACACTTACGGAACTAGACTGGCTTGAACTCCCACAACTTCTTCACCTGAATCAATTCTCATTTGCCCACAAACTAGTAAACCATCCTCATAAGATCCTATCTCTTCAAAACCTAATCCAACCTTACTGTTCCTCTAGACCCCTATGCTCCAACAGCAAAAATCTATTCTTACCACCAAACCCAAAAACTCTGCAGGAGAAGCCCTATTCTCCTGTGCCATATCCAAACTATGGAACAACCACCAAGTTACCATCCAGCAATCCATTCAAAACCACTCTCAAGTCTCACGTAAAAATGCATTGGCTCTGTCCTTGCTCCAACCCCGACTAACAAAACTCCTACCCTATCAGTACAGCTTATATATTTTTTATATATTTTTATCTGCCACTAAACATGCTTTATCAGCATAACTCTTAGGTTTATTTGTCTCCTCAGTTTGTAACCACAGTCTATTACTCAGTATTTATTGCATGTTTTGTTCCTTACTATTGATCTATGTAATCTGCATGTCATGTTGTTTACAGTAAATTCATTTACTTATTTGTACTTGTGGAGCTTTTCTCCCCGGGCCTCCGCTGAATGAAAAAGGACCTGTGTCCAGTCAGAATTTCCCGGTAAACAAATGTAAATAAATAAATAAAGCATTTTCTGGTAGCAGGAGTTCTTTCTTCCATTAGTACCTGCTGCATGTTCTCAGTAAACAGGTGCCTAAAAGAATTAAGACCCTATCATCCAGTTAATTGAATTTGATGAATGTCAGGGTGTATGAAATATCCATGTTCTTGTGTGAGTAAATCCAGCCTGTGAGAAAGCTTGCGGTAATTGCCTGTGACCATTTACAAAAGGAGAGAGAACCATGGTTGCCTGGGCCAAAAGGGAGTTACCTCAACGATCTTGGTTGAGTCCTTCTGAATGTTCAGAAGTACCCTAGATATTGATGGAAAGGTCTGAAATGCATACAAGAACATTCCTGTCATGGAATGGAATCTTGCCATTTCATTTCTCAGAGAAGATGTGAAGAGATCTACTTGAGGAAGTCCTCACAGATGAATCAAATCTTTGAAGAACCCTTGATTTAGTTTCCAATCATCAGGGACTGCTCTGGTCCTGCTCAGCTTGTCTGCCACACAGTTTTGCTCTAAAGGAATGTAAGATGCCTGAACAGTGAGATTGTGCTGTGAAGCTAAATCCAAGCTAACATGGATGGTCTGTAAAGGGGGTATGATCTGGCATCCTGCTGTTTATGTACCACATGACGGTAGTATTGTCTGTAACCACTTGAAGAGGTCTCTTGGACAAAAGATGGTTCAGAGACTTGATTGCCTTGACCAGGACAAGCATCTATTTGATATTTATGTGTTTGCATCTGTCATTGGTGTCTCACACTCCCTGAACTTCTATCCTCCTGAAACTGCTTCTCAAGCAAAATCCAAAGTATCTGTCTTGACAGACTGCTTTGGAGCAGAGAGGGAGATGGGCAGACCTAGATTTAAGGATATCTGTTGTCTCCACCAAAAGATTTCCCTTCTGACAAATCCCAGCACTGGGATTTGAAAATATAAAGGGTGTTGATGCTGGGACCAAAGAGATTTCAAATACCATTGTAACTTTCTCATGTGAAGTCTTGCCAAGGATATCATGGGAATCATAGATGCCATGAGACCAAAAATCCTGAAATATTCCTGCACTGTGACTGAAGTCTGTGTGGAAATTGTATGAAATCTCTCACACAAGAGTGAGATTACTGACACTTTGAAAAAGACTGTGCAAAGATAAGCAAGTTGTCTAAATATGAAAAAATGTATTTAGCCTGTATCCTGCAATGGGCTATAACTGGGACTAGACACTTTATGAGCACTCCTGGTGCAGTGAATAATCCAAAGGGTAAGGCAGTGAACTGATAGTGTGGTCTAGACATACAAAGCCTTATGAAACATCTGAACTCTGATTGAATAGGGATGTAATAAGCACCTTTGTAAATCTAGTGTTGCCAGGAAATGTAAAAGAGGAAGAAGAGTTAACAGGTTGTGAAGTGGCATTAATTTGAATCTGAGCACTGCACTGTCACAAATAGATTTATGAAAGAAAGGTTCAGAACTGGTCTATAAGCATTTTCTTTCTTTGGCACTATGGATATTCTTCAATAAAAACTCTTTCCCAGCTAAGGAGGAGGAATTGGTTTTATAACTCCATGTGTAAGCATGTGATGAAGGCCCAGTGGAAAGAAAAGATTCTGATCTAGAGGATGATGGATGATCCTTTGGAAAGAAGGAATTTCTTCCAACTGCAATGTGTAACTTTAATGACTGATTTTCAAAACCCATTTGTCTGAAACATTCTGTTGCCAAAGAGAAAAAATGGAGATCCAGTCTTTCTGGAAGAAAAAAGGTGGGAGGTATTCAGAAAGTCTCAGGAATAGTCATTCAGAGGTTTTGGAGTGTCCTGGGTTTTTGGAGGTTTGAGAATTCTTTTTGAAAACCCCTTGCCATTTCTCCTTACATTTTTTTATCTGTATTTTGTTGAGACTGTTTATTCTTTTTTTGCCAAAATTGGGTGAGGAGATAGAAATTCCCTTGAGCAATTTTGAAAAGGAGGCCTGAAAAATCTTAGAGATTCCCTGGATCAGCTTGCCCATTTTATCACACATTTTATCATCTCTGAAGCAGAAGTGTTAAACACTAAATCTCTATCCAAGGGAGAATTTAAAACCTCATTTTTATTGTCATCTGGGAGGTTTTGAGAATGCAGCCATGCAAACCTCCTGAAAACAGTACCAGAGGCCATAGCCCCAGAAGAGGTATCAAGAGAGTCATACGCTCACTATAAACAGGTCAGTGACCTGTGCAATACACAAAATTAAGCTATCTGAAGCAGATAAAATATTCCTCATACTTTTACAATTTGTCAGAACAAACTTTAACATATGAGCCTGATAATTTAATATTCTATGAGTATAACTACAATTAACAGTAAGAATGGGTGTAGCTGCTGAAAAATCCTTCTGTAAGAACTCATTCTATTTTCTGAGGGACTGAGAAATCTCAGTGTTCTTCAACTGAAAATGCTTGCACATACTAACAATAGTCGGAGAATCAGAAACTGAGCTCTCCTACAAGTCTGAATCAGAAATCTGAGTAAAATACCCTGGACCTATCCATGCATCTTCCTGTTCAGATTCAAAATCTGGAATCTCTTCAGAAGAAAAGGAATCCTTCTTTCTTTTACAAGAAATACTTTACAAGATGGGTCAGTATTAATAACCTGACCTTAACCCTGAACCAGACCCAGTAAACTACTCCTATCCAAAGAAAATTTAGGTGGAGTAGATATATCTATCTATATATATCTATCTATATATAGATATATATATATATATATATACATATATATATATATATATATATAAAAAACTATATATATATATATATATATATATATATATATATATATATATATATATTTGAATTTCTGTTTCTTTTTGAAAGGAAAAATGGGGTCAGTCTCGGGGGAGTTAGTATTAATAAAGGCAAAGGAGTGCTAACACAAAAGTGAATAGAGAGAGAATTTGGGAAACAGAGCTAAACACTGGTATGTGTGAAAGAAAAGGGAACTTAAAACACGCACACACACCAAACTGCTACTCTGCTGAATTCTCATGACCTTTCTGTAACTATACAAGATACCTACAGCAAGGGTCCAAAGCATTAAAAAGTAATATCATTTTAAAGCATTCATATTTTCACTTCATGTGGACTGAGTTCACATACTGTGTCAGTTGTATCTTAATCCTTAGTGAAACAAACAGCTCCACCTAAATAGTTTTATCTGTACTGAACAAAGGTAATAAACAGTGGGGCTCCACCTAAATAGTTTTATCTGTACTGAACAAAGGTAATAAACAGTGGGATTTCATCAGTACTGCATTTCAGTGGGTGTATCTGCAATCATTTGTATTACTATTATTACAATTTAATTGCTTCTTACAGCACACACATTTAATAGCAGACACAATGCCACCTGAATGGATTAGCTTTACTATGTTTTTGTCATTGAATTTAATTGATCTATTTCATGCAAACATGTACTATTTTAGTTTGAGGCTAATAGCCAGTAACCAATCACTTAAGAGTCTACTGCTTAGGAATAGAAACTTTGAAAGGCAAATCAGTAGGTGACAGGCTTGCTGTCTCTCAGTATTAAGGGATTTATGCTGGTAGGCTGGATGGGAAATGAGGAGGAGAGTTATTTATTCAGTAACACATAATATATGACCGGGCTATACCACGCTGTTATTAATCTGATGAGGACTTTTAAAATTTACAGGAAGGCAAAGCCTGAAGCAATTAAATAGTCACTTTATTTTAAATGCATATTATTTTTGTAACCAGATAAGTGGACTGGTCTACCAGCATGTTTTTGAGAGGTGTGAGGAAACCAGAATGACTAGAGGAAACCCTTGCAGGAAAGGAGAGAACAAGCAAATTACACGGTTGTTTTTTACATGCTGACATTGCCTCTGCCAGCAGAGTAATACCTCAAAGTGTATTCGAGTTTGAGCACGCTTGGATGCACGTGTTATATCTTTATCTGTGTGCATGATATATATTTACATATAGGTAGACAGATATAGATATGGATATATAGAGATACTTTCTCCAAAATATATCATCTTAGAGATTGTATATATAGAAATGAGGAACAGGGAAAAAACTATGTCAGGGAGTGCATGTGGAGGGGGGGGGCTTTAAAATGTTATTTAACTTACTGACACAGCAAGCAGAACCATTTATGAGTGATCAGCAGTGAGTTAGTGGGACTTCACTAAATGGTGTTTGAGTTCTGTAACAGATTCAAGCTCTACACAAACCTGGCTGAAAAGCAGGGGGCAGAGCATACAGGCTTGTAGTGCACATTACAGACTGAAGGAAAAAAACGGGATTAAACTTTTACACTTTAGGGAGCACTGATCAAACACTTTGAAACCAGCATATGCCATTCAAAGAATGGTCATTTCAATTAAAAAGAAAAAAAGAAATTGCAAACAGCTGAAGAACTCTGCTGTACTCAAAATTCTATGTTTCTTGCTAGGGAACACTGAGAATCAACCCTTTATTTTTCATCGCTACATGCTGTCTCTCTAAAACACTTAGCACCAAAGCAGAGTCCTGCTAGCTAAAGGAAGTCCATATCGGTCATTGTTGAAATGCTTTCTTGCATGGTTTTCAGCACTACCTGGTTTTCTTTTCCTCTTATATCCAGAGATAAACTCCTGCCGATATCTCATTTTCCCATCACTATAATATCAAAAAGAAAATGAATCTGGATCTTTTCAACTCACTTAAATTGTAAATGTTTAAGAATGCTTAGTTTTTTTTTTTTTTTTTGGTAAAATCAGCTAACTCTTTTGATAATACTGATATTTTGATTTATTTGGCAGACAGCCAGTGGCTATAGCCTGGACTGTTTGTTACTAGTGATGTCAGAAAAACAAAATTTTGAATACTTTTCAGCAGTCAGCAAAAGAATTGTGTTATTTGGATACCTTTCTCATTTTTAAACTAACTGAGCTTTATTGCAACAGAAGACTACGCTCCTCGGAGGCTTCTGAGGCTCGACTGTGGCTTGTGCTTTCCTTTGCTGGGCAGTAACTTCCCTTTGGGAGAAAAAATCCATTTTCTCCATTTTGTTGGCGTTTTACTTTCCTCCTCAGGAAAGTTATTTTAAAGCTAGGAGTGTTGTATTTTAACAGGCTGTCTCGAGATTGTGAAGTATTTTTAAACATTGTCTTTTCTGTCACTTTAAAAGTAATGTAATGTTACTGAAAACATTTTTTTTCTCTGGAGAAAGTGCGTTTCTTTTGCCTTTGCGGGGCTGGCATCGTGTTTTTAAGTGCTTTTTACTGGGGTTTTTTTCCTGTCAAAAAGTAACTTTTGTGGAGTGTTAGTGTTCATGGGCAACTGCTGCTTGCCTTCCCCACAAAAGAGGCACCATTTTTGATTTGATCATGGAACAGACTACTGGTCCTATGGTCAGCCTTTTTCCAGATGCAAAAATAAAAAGTTAAACAAACAGCCTTTGCCACCGCAGCAGGTGAGCAGTTTGCCTCTGCAGCAGGTGGGTGACTGATATGGCCATTTGTTGTACCTCAGAGCACTCATCTTTTACCCCAAATCTCTCTGGTGTAGCACCTACTGCCACTACAGACTGGGGTTTAGCCACATCCTCTGCGGTTGTTGGGATCCCCTCAGTGGGCAAGGAAAAGCCACCATTATTGGTCCCTGGAGAGGGAACAGAGAAGGTTTCCCTGTTGTGTGAGTATGCTGTTCTCATACCTGGGGAAGCAGCTGCTGCCATTAGTAACATAGGAAGACAATTCCTTCCATGGCCTTGCATACAAGACTAGTCAAGTTATTTACATGCCTGTATAGGGTTTCTGTAAACATATCTGCATAGGCCACCATGTTCTCTGAGTTTGGGGGGGGGGCTTGGAATTTAGCTATGCCACAGCTTAGTAAGAGGTAGTTAGCCTTGGAAAAGTTCTTAAAGGTTCTGGGGTTTGCTGGAAGTTCAGCCTTTATATTTCTTTCATGGGTGACTGTTTTGTGATTATGATCTGACAAGTGAGGCATTACACAAGAAGGTGTGCAACATTCCCTCATATTTGTGAGTACCAGATCCAGGATATTTGCACCCCTATTAGGTATGCAGACTAGCTGTAACAGGTTGTGTGTATTGACAAAATCCAGCAACCTTTGAAGCCGCATGTTAGTGGTTTTGTATGTATCCCATTTTATTGTGCAATAGTTGAAATCATCCATGAATATGGTATCAAGCTGAATTGTGAGCGACTCCAGTACATTCAAGTAGGTGGTATGGTTATCCTGGTTCATAGATGGGGACTTAGAGCTAGCAAAGATATGGTGTGGGACTTCACTTTAGGTTAGATGGACATGGAGTAGCTCAAACATGTCATATTGTTTGACCAGTCTTGAGGTATACTTACTTTCTATGTAAACCGAAACATCTCTTCCTCTTGTCCCTTCTTGTGTAGTAGCTGGTTCATAGGTGTTTACTAGGCTAAGAACCACAAGGGACATTTTAAGCCTACTCATGTATCCCAAATCTCTGACAAGTTCTGATACCCTTGATAAGTGTAAGCTTGGGCCTGGCAGATGAACCATTTACAGGTTACCTGGTATAAATGTTGTTTTCCATGTTGTTTTCTTTTCATCTAATTCAGCGTGTGGGTTGTTGGATCTGATCTTAGTGCCTTATACCAAAGTATTGGATCAGAGAGTTCTTACTCCTTCCCCACCCACAATTCCCCTCTTCTGCCTGAATTACTTTAGATCAAGTTTGTTGGATGACCAAAACTGGTGACAAATTGTAGGAAAGGATAAGAAGAAAAATTACCTTAATCACTATACTATATCTAAGAGTGACAAAGTCGTCAGACAGGGTCCATATACAGTCTGGCTGATCCTTAAGAGGAAGCAATGACAATTTGGCATGGGAAGGAGGGAGGGAAGTTGAAGCTGATGAAGGAGGCAACACAGATCTTTTGTTATGGTTAAGTACATAGCTTTCATATCTGATGCTATCTTTTTCATCTGATTCAACATGTGGGACAGATTCCCAAGCTATCTGACAGGGACATGGATGTTCTGAAGGAAGGATATTTTTGAGTATGGCAGAACCAAAAGATGTGTGAATTCTAGACTGCACATCTAACTTATAATGAGATACAGTTGTATGAGGTGAGGACCCGATTGCTGCAGCGCATATGTCACCTATAGGAAGTAATTTTGCAAATGCGGCTGCAGTTGCCATCACCCTGGTTGAATGTGCCTTAGGCTTAGACTGTAAAGATACACCTTGTGAATCACAGATAAATGAAATGCAGTTTGCTAACCATTTAGATAGGGTTATCTTAGATACCAATTGTCCAAGCTTATCCTTGGAAAAGATATAAACAGCTGATTTGATTTCTGAAATTCTTAGTACAAAGGAGATAGAACCTGAATTGTCTATGGACATCTAAGGTATATAGAGTATGTTCTCCTTTGTTGGTAAAGTTTGGAAAGAAAACTGGTACATAAATCTGTTGGTTCAAGTTAGATTCTGAAGCTATTCTGGGAAGAAACAAAGAGGTCTGTTCTCAGTGACACTTTGTTTTTGTAAAAAATAAGGAACGCAGATTTACAAGAGAGTGTCTGTAATTCTCACACAATTTGCAGATATAACGGTAACCAGAAAAATAGTTTTCCATTAAAAATCATTTACATTTACAGATGTTGTGGGGTCAAAAAGTTTGGGGTTATCTATTGCAGTAAAATAGTAATGTCCCAGGGAGGGATTGCATCATGAACTAGGGGTCTCAATGAAAAGGTTCCTCTGAAGAAGGCTTTAGTCATGTTGTGGAAGCAATAAATGTATTGTTGAGACAGATATGAAAATTTGAAATGGTTGCTAATTGGACTTTAATTGTAGATTAAGTTGAGCTATCCAAGAGTAGCTAATGATAGGAATCCCAAAATTTCAGGAAGAGGTGCTGACAATGAGTCTATTCCCTTAGAAAATGTCCGGATGGAAAACTGCTTCCATTTGCTGTTATAAGTCTTTTTGGTTGAGATTCTTTGAGAAGAAGATATGATATGGACTATCAGGGAAGGAAGACAGGTATCACTGGTAATTGTTAGAATTGTTGAAACCATGTGGTCAAGTATAGATAGCCTGGATGGGTAATTGAAGAAATCCAGAAATGCATCCAGAACCTACAGTGGGTGAACCAGATGAGGACAAAGAAATGGGAACCATACCTGTCAAGGCCAGAGGAGGAGAATGAGGAATGCTCCAGCCTTGCATGACATACCTTTTCTGAATGAGCTTGGTGATAAGGGGAACTGGTGGAAGGGCATAAAGGAGAAATGGAAACCAAAGACAGACCATTGCATCTCTTGGTGACTGCCCATTTGGAGAGATGAGGGCAAAGTGAGCTTTGCATTTGTTGTTTAAGTAGGAAGCAAAAATATTCCAGCAAGGTTGGCCGCAGTGGCTGAAAATCTCCACTCCTGCTGTTCTGAGATGCCACTTATGAGGCAATAGTATAGTTCTGTTCAGTTTGTCCAGCAGAATACTGGACATCCTAGATTTGTGCATTGCTATTAAAAAGCAGTTTGAAGACATTGCTCACTGCCAAACTCTCATGGCTTCTAGGTAAAGAGGGTATAAGCAGGTTCCAACCTGCTTGCTGATAAACCACTGACATGTTGTCTGAGTATAAAGCAATCACATCTTGTGCAGGAGGTCCTGAAATGTCTGCAACGTAAAAAGGACAACTTTAAATTCTAAGACAGATGTGAAGTTTGGCCTGTATTGATGAACACATTCTCTGGACTGTCTTCCCTTTGAAATGTCCCCCCTCCCCAGCTCAAGAAGGGACATGTCCACGGTGACTGTGGCTCTGGGAGTCGGTGGATAGAAGTGTCTACTCTGAGCAACTGAAATGGACAAATCCACCACTGAATGCAGTTTTTTGTGAACACTGTATAGCTAGTGTCCTCTGTGGAACACTAATGTGGCATCTGGCCAAAAGAAGCATAATTATAGAGGAAGCCATTAGGCCTAAGTGTCATAGGATCAGTCAAGCTTGAAGCTAGGAAGGTTTTTATCACCTGAAGGGTTACAGATTTTATGGATTTAACTTGTGTTAAGGGAACTTGTGCAGCCTGATGTATATTGACTATATGGTAGCCTATGTATTCTATGGACTAAGGGATAACTTGCTCATGATGTTTATTGAAATATGCCCATGTGAGTTGTTAGCTATAATGGGAATGACTGATATTTCTGTAGCAGATCCCTGGAAGTAGTAGTTAGAAGCCAATTATCTAAACACCAGAATACCTGGATCCATTGCACCCTGAGATAAGCTGTCATGGCTGCCATTATCTTGGTGAACACCTGGGGGGCTGTGGCGAGACCGAATGGCAATATTCTGAATTGATAGTGATTGGTTTACAGCAGAAAATGGAGGAATCAGGTCTACATTAATTTACTGTAAACTAATTCCAGCGAATGCCCATTCATCAAACACAATCCAGCAAATACTGTGAAAGCAACGAAAAACTGGAAACCTGTAGCCTGCAAAACCAGCACTGAAGTAAAAAGCAGTCAGAATAACGTTCAGGAAGTTTATTAAAACTAGCAACGTTTTCGTCGTTACAAATGTACAACTTCTTCAGAAATGAATAGTCACAGCAAGTACTATCAAATTTAAAAGTTCTACTCAATGAGTCATATTTCTATCGACCAATCAACGAGGGTTATAATGTTTAATTAATTACTAGTTAAAAGGTATATTAGGTTAAAATAAAGAAAATAAACAAAATAAACAAAATAAACAAAATATCCAAAATATTTCCTGGTGCAAACAATAAAGTAAACTAAGATAGTGCAATAAATATACTAATCTTATGAACATTTATAAAAATGTATATAATTAAAAAATAATGTAAATAATCATAGAATTATAAAACATATAATAAACCAAAAAATAATAAACCAAAAATTATTATTGTAAATATACCAACTCAGGTTTTAACATTAGTACTTATAGGTAAACTAATACACTCAGTACCTAAGGTAACTTTTTAGTTTTAAACAACATGAGATGTTACAGTTGTCATTTAGACCTGGGTGTGAGAATGCATTAAGTTTTAATTGCCATTCGAGTTCACAACATTCAAGTAATAATGATGTAGGACCACCCCTAGTATTATCTAAAATTTGATCAATTGTCATGAAAGAAAAGGAATGGTCAAGTTTGTCACTGATGTGCTTAGCTAAAGCATTGTCTGTTTTGCCTTTAGTAATAGCATAAGTATGTTCGTATACTCTGTCTTTGAATTTACAATCTGTTTTTCCGATGTAATATGCAGGGCAGGAATTACACAAGGCTAGATAGACAATGCGTTTGGAATTACAATCAAGTCTATATTGAATGAAATTTTTTTTATCAGCAATCTGAAAAAAATTAGTGGATTTTACATTTTTACACATTTTACAAACACCACATTGGAAACGGCCTTTGGTTTTATTAGTAAATTTCAGTGTCTTAGTTTCCAATAAATTCTTTAAATTGGGACCTCTCTTGTATATAGTAGAAAAGTTGAAACCAATCCTGTCAAATAGTGCATTGTCTTTACTAAGAAGTTGCCAATTCTTGTGTAAAATACATTGTATCTGTTCGCTATCTTTATTGAACACTGCAATAAAGTTCGATTTCTGTACGGGGGGAGTCTCGGTCTTGAACTCTAAAGGTCTAATACAAGTGTCAGTAAAACTAGCGGTGCTAGTCACCTGATGTTCAATTACTAGGCTACTATCTTGTATACCAACAAGTTTTTTATCATGTAAAATAGCCTTAAAAACACCTGTTGTCCGCTTATTCTGAACTTCAATTACTAGTTCAGAAATTAATTGGTTAGGGTAACCACGATTTACAAACATGTTAGTTAGGTTGTCACATTCCTTAACGAAGTCAGTTTCTAAAGAACATAATCTGGCTGCTCTGACTAATTGGCCCTTGACAATAGAGCGTTTTTGCTTGAATGGATGTGCACTAGAAAAGTGTAGATACGAATTACAATAGGTAGGTTTCCTGTAAATGTTAGAACACAGATAGTTCTGATCCAAATTTTTGGACAGTTTCACATCTAAATAATCGATACTCATTGTGTCAAATTTAAAGGTAAATTTGAGAAAAGGTGCGGTAGTGTTCAAATAGTTCACAAAATTACTAGCCTCTACTTGGTCACCTTTAAAGATGATGAATATATCGTCAAGGAATCTAGTGTAGTACCTAATCATACCTTTCTTATCTGGTATGTCAAATATGAAAATTTTCTCCCAGTAGGCTACAAAAATGTTGGCCAGGCTTGCTCCACATGGTGAGCCCCATAGCTACACCATGTTTTTGTAAATAGTATTGACCATTAAAGGTGAAAAAGTTGTTAGTTAAAATGATGTCAATTAATTCAGTAACCAAGTCTATTTCATCAGTTGGAGCATTATATTCTTTCAAAGATAGTGCTGTCCATTCAACAGCTTCCATATGTGGTATAGATGTATACAGATCTACTACATCTATTGTCAGAAAATTGTCATGAGTGTCTATGGTTAACTCATTCAGTTTGGCCAGAAGAGACCAAGAGTCTTTACATACTTGGGGTATTTTTTTCAAGTATTTCTGCAAGATGTAGTCAACAACTTTAGCACATGGATAAGTTAATGACACTCTACCATCTATTAAAGGTCTCATTGGTGGATTAAAAAGGTCTTTGTGGATTTTTGGAATTCCAAACATAATAGGAAGTTTAGGGAATGGAATGTTTATGTAATTAAACATATCTATGTTAATTCTTCCTTCAATAAACAGATCCCTAAAATAGCCTTTGACTCTAGTTTGAGCAATATTATACTCATTAAGTGAAGCTTTTAGGTAGGCTGGACTACAAAGAACTAAATCCATCTTTTTATTATAGTCACAGGTGTCAAGTATCACTTAACCTCCACCTTTGTCTGGCTTAATACATCTCACTGTTTGGGACCTTAATAGTTCCAAAGCTTGAGACTGTTCAAGACTCATGCTGTTAACATGTTTAGACTGTCTCCGTTTAAAGGGAATGTGTCTAATATCCAACTTACAGATGTTTTCAAATAAGCGAAGCAATGGGTGTAAAGGAGGGTTAAAAATGCTAAGTGGTTTAAAATTAGTGTTCATACACACATTGTTACCTAACAAAAATGAAAGGTTCAATTTTCTAATGAAACATTTTAACTCGATGGTATGAGCCACATTCATATTCCTACTAGGAACAAAGGAATTACCTTTAGCTAGTAGGTCAATCAAAACAGTTCTTTATGAAAAGGAGAGTCAAGCACTAGTCCCGTTGGAAAATGGAAGCATCTCAAATCCAGCAAATGGCCGTTCATCAAACGTTCAATTCAGCAAACGTTTTTCTAAGGGAAGGGAATTACTTGTCTCCCACACTGACCGTAACTCCAACACACCCCCTACTTGTATACATCAACTCCAAGATTGCACTACAGTGGAGATGAGGATAAATTTCCTAATGCTGGCCAACTAAATCCCTTCCCTTAGAAAAACATTGGCTGAAGCGAACCTTTGATGAACAGCTGTTCGCTGGAATTATTTTTTGACAAATTAATATAGACCTGGAGAAATCACCTGGACTGCTGCTGCTGGATCTTGATATGATAGTAGGCATCTTGCAAATCTATAGAGCACATCCACATTTCCTTTATTAGCAGACAAAATATGGACTTTACTGTCACCATCTGGAATTTTGTCTGTTTTACATATTGATTCAGACTGCAAAGATTTAATATTGGTCGAAGGTCCCCTGTCTTTTTGGAACTGAAAAGAACTTTGAATAGACTCCAGAACTTGTTGGTCCTGGGGACCGATTGGATAACTCTTTAATCCAGCAACTTTAGAAGCCCTGCTGCTGTATCTTCCAACGGATTAGGTGAAGTATTGAGAATCTTTTGGTTTGTCTTTGGGGTTTCCAAAAAAGGGTATTGTATAATCTCTGGTAATGATCCTTAGCACCCATGGATTGGAAGTTATATTTTGCAAAGCTGGAGGGGGGTAAAGAGAAGCACCCCCCGACTGCCTCCATAGTGCAGCAGTTAGGCAAACATTCAGGAACGCCTATAACGTTTATCTCTGAATGGTCCACAGAAGCCTTGGTTCCGTGGGCCACTTCTGCCACAAGGGAGATGTCCCATGTTATTGCCTCTGCCACTGGGAGGCTTGTCTACAGAACTGCCCTGGTGAAAACATTGTGATTTCCTGAACCACAGTTTTCTCCCTCACCTTTGATTCCTGGAAAAGGATCTCTCTCTTTGTGGAGTCGAAAAAATTAATTCCTATTCCAGACAAGGTCTTACCATCTTGCTCACTCCTGGAGTGTTCTCTTTATTTTTGGTCCAAATAAGGTGAAGTTCTCATAGGATGCATTTATGAAGGACATCTCAAAGCTCTCCATGAAGTTGCAGAGCTGCATCGAGGCATGACATTGCATGGTAATATCCATGCCAGCTGCTCTTCCTATACCATCTGCTGCATTGGAAAGCAGTCTCACGGCAACATTCAAGGATGACTGTAGGGTAGATAAATGGGTATCCACAGATTTCTGGTTATCCAAATGTAAGTTATGCACAAGGGAATTTCAAAGCTCCTTGACGAAATCCATGGGGAAATGTGTCAGGTGTGCCATACAGTTCAGCACACAGACAGCAAACATAGCTGAAGCACAAGTCCATTTCCCTAGTCTGTCCAATGCCCTCAACTCCCTGTTAGGGGTGATAAACAGAGTAACTTTGTTCAGACAGTTCCTTTTTTGTGGCTGCTACTACCACCATGGGATGGGCTCTGTCACATCGGGTGCCTTCCAGGCTTTTTGGGCTATGATGTCAACTTAGGCATTGGAAGGAGGGACCATCTAGGATGCCGAAGGGCTAGACCAAAAAGTTTTGAGAAACATGGACTCAGAAGAAGGGGTTTCAGTGGACCCCCCCATTTCATAAATTCAAAGATGTCTCCAAAGGCAATGTCTTTGGGGGGACCTTGGGGTGCCTTCTCCCTCATCTAAGTTGGTGTCTTCTGTGACTAATACAGGAGAGGAGTCAATATGCTTCCACCTGCAAGTCCCCTTCTGAGAAATGTGCCCTGGAACTGCAGAGGGAGACACATCAGAGCTGGACATAGGGTTCAAATGCACAGTGGTCTCAAAGCTGATAGGAGCCATCTGTCCCGGTTAACCAGAATGACAGGAAGAAGGTGGAGTCTTCAGAGGGAATCTGGATGGATCTGAACTCTGAGCATGTATCAGTCATCTTGGTCCACTCAGAACCCTCACCACAGCCTCAAAAGCTGACTCAGCCAAAGGAACAGTCACCTAAAACAGAAGAATTGGTAGTTCTCTTAATTCCAAAGGGTAATGGGTCTGACAAAGAGCATGGAACTGAGCTGTCCAGGGCCAAAGCCCCAAGTGGTAGGGTAGGTTCTGAAAGTCTCAGAAGTGAATCCACTGTTGGTGCTCCAACTCCAACACCCTGCCTCTAGGACTCTACTTGACCTGAGTGCATCGGTGTTGAGTGAGTGAGAGAAGAAGCCAAAGTCTTCAGGGCTATTGGCTCCAAAGCTGGTGCAGCGGGAAGGCTAGATTTGATGTGTACCAGCTCTAAAAGTGGAGATGGCATCAGAAGCAGTGCACTCAGGAATGAAGGGACTGATCCTCATCCTTTCCTTCAAGATGGAGCTGGATGGACTCCCAGATGAATAGTCCACACAAACTTCCTCATTATTTGGTCTCCAACTCTGTGTCTCTTCTAGTTGATCTATCAGATCTTGAAGATAAGGCCATCAAATCAGGCCTAGAAGGAACCTTCTGAAGTATGGGTAAGTCAAGACTCCGGTTAATGGACCCCAGAGAAAATCTGTTTTTTGGGAAGGGGGTTGGGAGCCTGGAGACAGTAGGATATGACTACCTTTAAACCATAGGTGTGGAACCCATGACAGCTGTGGGGTCCGGGGACCTTTTCTTAGATTTGTCAAAATAGGCTTCCAGAATATTTACTTTAGATTTCTCTCTTGAGCTCTCTGTATTTTCCTCTTTCCTCCTCTTTTGACATTTCTCTGTCTTTGTCTCTCTTTCTGTCAGAAGCAGGAGCTGTAGAAGGTACCTTCAGATTCAAAGACATTTTGGACCCTTTCTTGGGGGGGATGAGCCCTTTCAAAATAGGCATTGCTATCCTTCCTTGGATGGTCTTGGTGCCAAAAGCAGTACAAATGGAATGAGAATCCTGCAAGAGGGAAGGCCCCAAACCGTATATACACTGCGAGTGCAAGTCTTGAGATGGGATTTTATGCCTACAGGAGGAACACTTCTTGAAGCTTGTAGACTTTTCTGACACTTGAAGTAGAATAAATTACACTATATATTGCAATACATTGAGTTATCTAAAACTATTTCAACTCTTTTCAACTAAATCTATGCAATGCTAACTACCTAAACACTAAGCTTAAGAGAACACACACTAATATATAGGATCATAGGAAGGTACTTGGCTATTGGCCGAGGCCCTTATAAGCCTAAGCAAGAGTTTAGCCCATGCATAGACAAATCAGCGCCTGATGTCCATGTCCAACAGAGACAAGGATGAAATTCTAGGGATGTATTTTCTATTTCCCATCCAGTTATCCAGATTGTACTTAAAAAGGGGTAAAGAGGTAGGCTGCTTGATGTGGAGAGGGGAGTCTCTGGGACACAAATCTGTCCCGCCAGCAGGTCCTATTGATGTCACGGACCAGGTTGAGGCCCCATGTGCAGGTTACTCGAGTGGAGATTAACTTGTGGATATGCAGCAGTCCCATCAAGGCAGGGTCCGAGATCGCCTTGTATACCAGACACCTCTGAGGAGCTTGTAAGAAACAGAGTAGAGGGATAGGGCTTTTAGCCTGTGTATGGTAGATTTTTGAGGCCCTGGATTTTCCTGGTGAGGAACCTCTGTGGTCCCTCCAGCTGCTGCATGTGCTTCACAAGGTACATGCCGAATGGGGTGTTGTACTCAATAATGGGCCTTATAAGGGAAGAATACAGGGATGTTATGACTTCCTTGTCCCTGGATGAGATACCTTTACTTATGAGGTAGGCCATGTAGAAAGCTTTCTGTACAATAGAAGCAACATGGTGGTCAAAAGTCAGGCTGCTATCAATCTATATGCCCAAATCCCTCATGTCTGACTGCATGCTTAGAACATTATTAATGTGATAATTTGTGGGGACATCTCTCTCCCCAAAGGGGATGGTGATGCATTTTTCTGTATTCAGCGTGAGGCCATGTTTCTGGCACTAGTCATTTGTTTGGGTAGGACCCTCTTGGAGGATGCCTATGTCACTAGGGGAACTGATGACAGCTCTCAACTTTCAATCATCTGCAAACGTGGTCTGTCATAGCCCACTGGTTTTGGTCTGTACCTCAGAAGAGTCTCTTCCAAATAACAGAGGACCCAAGACCGAACCCTGGGGTACGCCACTCGATACGGGCCTACTGCTTGAGGTGGCTTCCCCTATTTTGACTAGGTGGATTCTATCAGTGAGCCAGTTGGGCTACCCATCTGGTAACATACAGATTAATGCCTAGATGACAGAGTGCCTGAGTGGAGAATATTGTCAAAGATTTTGGCCAGGTCAAGGTAGGTGGAGTGCACTGTCTTCCCATCATTCATGGCTTTGGTGACTGTCTCAAAAAAGTAAAGAAAATTTAACAGACCTGATCTCCCCTTGACGAAGCCAAAATTTGTGGGATCAAGTGTTTGGAGGTTACCAATGTCCTTGTTAATGAGGTCGATGATAATCCGTTCCATGGCTTTGCAGATCAGGCTAGTTAGGCTGATGAGTCTATAATTTCCTGGATCAGTGGACGCACCACCTTTGTGTAAAGGGATGACAGTGGTTGTCCTCCACTCAGCTGGGACAAAACCGGTACTCAGGCTTTGGTTGAATAGGGTGCCTAATGGTGCTGCAAGTTCCTGCCTGAGTTCATATAGGATGCAGCCTGGGATGTTATCAGGTCCCATGGAGGCTGTATTTTTTGCCTTTGAGATAGCAGTGATGACCTGATCCCTAGATATAAGGGGAAGGGGGCAAATACTGGGAATGTCCTGATTTACTGATGGGGGGGACAGAGAGGTGAACTTTTTGCTGAATCTGTCAGCCAGCAAGTTTGCTATATCTACAGCATTTGTATATGTGGTGTCCATGACCACCAGTTCTGAACATTTCTGAGTGCTACCTTTGAGATTACAGATATATGTGAAGGCGGCCTTATGACTGTCTCTAGTAAATATGGCCAATTTGGACTCAACATTTGCATTGGAGGACTTCACTAGTGTTCTTATTGGCTTGTTTAGGCTAAGGAGAGATTGCTGCCAATTGGGCACCTGCTTTTTCTTGGTACTGGACAGCAATTTTTTCTTATGTTATAGAGTTTATTTATTGCAGATGTCCACCAGACAGGTTTACTCTTCCTTGTGGAGGTCAGATATGCCTGACTCTATGCATCTATAGAAATGTCCATATAGTAATTTGGTATAGTTTTGGATACTGGTGCCAGTTCCTAGAGTGGGGGAGGGGGCTGTGAAGCTGTTTAAACCATCCCTCAAGAGGCTGTAATCAGCTTTGGAGAAGTTTATTTGATTGACCCTCGCTAGAAGGGATAGGGGGAGATGGTGACTTCGAACGTGACCGCTTTATGGTCGGATCTTACAAGGGATACAGCAGGGATGCTGCAGTGGTTACTCATGTTGGTTAATACAAAGTTCAAGATAGTATCACCTCTTGTGGGGGTATCGACTAGCTGTTCCAAATCATTTGCATTGACAAAATTGAGGAATCCCTGGGCATTTGTGTTCTGGCAAGAGTAGTTCTTCTAGTCTATGTTTGGGTAGTTAAAGTCACCCGGGATCAGGGTAAAGGGTTGAATCTTGATAGAGTCAAAGAGGTCTAGATAGGCAGTTTGAGCATCTTGGGTCAGATTTGGGGGCCAGTAGCTAGCTATGATTTGTATAGGGGTCTTGGCAATAGTTAACTGTACCTGGAGTGTCTCCTGTGTGTCATACTGTTTGACCAGCCTGAAGGTGTGTATGTCTCACTGTATACTGAAACTCTCCTACCTTTGGCTTACTGCCCATAGTTTGGGATCTAAATGTATGATAGGATGAGTAGCCAGGTACAGCTGGGGTGCTCTCCACAGCTTTGAACCAGGTTTCTGTGACTGCACAGATGTCAGCATTTTCCAGGATTAGGAATGCTTGCAATGAGTGCAGTTTCATGTTTAGACTCTTAGCATTTAGCAGCATGACCTTTAATTTGTGATTTGTTGAAATTATGTTGGCAGTTTTAACCTCAGTACTAAAGGCACTAAAGGGGAGGCAAGAGCCTTTGCCAGAATCCTGAAGCCCAGGTGAGACAGGGGCAGGCCATCTCTGGCAAAGAATTGTGGTCTGTCAATCATATCTTCCCAGGCTGTCAGGTAGTAGATCCCCCAGGAATGACAACCGGAAACCAAGCCAGTTGTTAAAGTCAATCATTTTCTGTTTGTATTCAGGCATCATTCTGTGTGATGGTAGAATGCCGCTTAAGATGAGGGAAATACCTACCTGGGACACACATTCAGCGAGTTCAATCATGTCTCTCTTCACATAGCCCAGGGAGGTATGTCTCAAGTCATTCACACCAACATGGACTATGACAGAGTCATAACAGTAGCTTTTGTTGAGAGACTTGAATGCGTGTGAGATATGGTGGATATTGGCCTCTGACAGACAACTAACCATGACTTTCTCCTTATCCAGCCTGGTGAGAGGCACATCTGTGCATCTCACAATGGAGTCACCTATGACTAATATGATGGGTTTATGTTTAAGCCCTAGTGGTTGTGAGACACAGGTGTGTGAACTATGTGTGGTATGTGGTGTGGAGGGCTGTGGAGATTGCATGTATTTTTTCCTCGGAGGTCTCCTTTGTTTGTGTATGTTTTTGTTGAGGACCTCCACATATGTGGGTGTGTGTTGTATAGAGGTGGGTGGTGTTTGAGGTGTACTGATTGTGGTGAAAACCTTCTCAGTGCCAGATATGCTGGCTTGTGAGGGATAGAGCTTGGACTTTAGGTTCCTAATGTAATTGCATCTCTCACAAATTGTGTTCCTAGGTGGCAATAGCAGGTGGTTGTCTGTACACATAAGGCAGTTGCTACACTGTCTCAGGATGCCCATATCAAACAGACTGGCATGAGAAACTGTAGGAAATTGTCCATCCATATTTTTCAGAATCCAAGAGAGAAGGCCAGGGAAAACTAAGGGTTTAGCCTAAAGCCCAAGTGCTTAAACCAAAACTAAGAGGCTTAGAATAACACTTACAATTTAAACAGGCTATAAATAAGCAATAACAAATGCAACCGAAAAGATGCAATTGAACATTTTAGAGAACAAGTCACACAGAAACATACTTGGAAAAAACGCACTAAGCTATAATTCTACTACTTGAAAACCTAACACTAATAAATTCTAGTTAAAAAAAAAAAACACAATAAGATATAATTCTACTATTTGAAAAACCTAACACTAATAAATTTTAGCAACAAGCCTAAGTATCTGAAACAGGGAAGGATCAAAGCTTCACTTATCCTAAAATGGAACAGAGTTCTCATTCAGCACACCTGGTTACACAGGTGGCAAATGAGATCAGAAGTACTTTAGGCAGGACAGGGGACTTATGGATAGGAGAGGAGTTAGAGCTCTCGGTTCCAATACTTTGGCATAACATGCAGAAGTGAGATCCGACCTGATCCAACACCCCCACATGTTGAATCAGACAGAAAAAAGACATCAGATTAATACATCAACCAAAAAGTGGTTTACATATTTAGTGTCATTCATACACAGTTTGTTGATCAAGAATGTATATATGGGCACCATCATCTTTCAGTAGAGGCCTAGGGAGAAAGTTGTGTCAAAATCAAGACATTTCTGGGGGGGGGGGGAAATCTCCCTAAGAATAGGATTTATTGTTTCAGTTAATAAAGTCAAGGCAGCAGCAGCAGAAAGTGTATCCACATAGCTATCAGGCAGGAGGAATGCCTAGCTCAATCATGGCATATCGATCTGTTAAAAAATGCTTCCCTGGATGGGTGCTTGCTTACACTTTTTGAAAGGATGGCACTCATGACTGCTTATAGTGAGGCCTATCGCTGTGTGGCTCAAAAACAAGACTGGATTATGTAACTGGAGGGAGTATCAGGACAGCGTGACAAGATTTTATAAAAGCTGTAGTGAACAACAGCATCCCATACTGAGCAGATAACTGAGGTAAGCCTGGAGCTAAAGAAGCAAATTACAGAAATTGCTGATCTAGAAAATCATTCTCATAGAAATAATGCATGTACCATGGGTCTGCCAGAAGTTGTCCCAGGTAGATTCAGAGGGGGACACTGAAAAAAGTATTGTATAAACTCTCCTCACCATGTTCTCATGCAATGCAGTCATCAAACACACAAAACTGGCTAATATCTAACAGCTGGAAACATAAGGGATTCCCATGGGGTAAATGCAATCTGATTTTTATGAATGACTACTCCCTGATGTTGTTCTGAGGCAGAGAATGGACATATACAGAAGGTAGTTTAAACAACTTCATTATAGGATACAGTTAATTTATAAAAACAAAACAAAAAATATACTTTACAGCAAACCACTCTATATTAACATTAAGTGCTTTTGTTCCCTTCTACATATAGAACTTCTTCAGTATATTCAAATTCTAAATAATACATTTCTTTAAAGAGAAAATAATCACATGTTCACAGCCCACTAATCCCTTCTCTTACATCATCATACATATAAAAATAAAAGGCACAGTTCCTCTAGAAAAAAAAAAAAACTTTTCCTGGATATTTTGCAATAAAAGAAAATCATACAAGTTATAAACAGTTTTCTGAAAACATGTCTATCACAAAACATTTTATAACATAAACAAGTACAGTCCTAACACAAACTCAACAGATATTAAATATCCACCAATTTCAATTTCCATACAATATTGATGAAAACACTTTAATTTAACCCAGGTGCCTTCATAGCATTCCTTTTCAGTTACCATTCCAACCCCTTTACTTCCAAAACCATAGTCCATGGTCCTCCTCTTGGGTTCTCTAACTCTTTCCAAAACAAAATGGCAAAAAGGGTGTTCAGGTGTGTGATGCCCATGCCCCGGCCCAGCAATTAAGGAGCCTCAGTCCTTACCACTAACACCAGAAAGGGCATCTCATATAGGAGGAAAGGATAACAAATACACACAGTAAAGTGCAATTTCCCTTAAGAGCACACAGAGATCACAGTAAGTCCGGGGCTGGTTGCTCCCTTGCTCCCCAGGTCCCCAATAAGACTCCCCACTGGCACAGCTATAGGGTCCATATCTCAGCCAGCTGGGCAAGCTAAAATCTCCAGCACCCTCTCTGTCCAACCAGTGCTTTGTGTCCCTGCCCAAGTTGCTGACACACACACACTTTGAAATAAGAGGTTATACAACCACACAGACACTTCTGGGGAAGGCTGGCACAGGTTCTCCAGCTGTGCCCCTTTTACCCAGACTATATGGTAGAAATCACTTCCACCACCCAGCTAATACTTATCAGCTACTCAAAGGCCCTTAAAAGGGTGTCCAATTATTATTGGGCAATATTATTATCCAATTGGTAGTATAGCCCAGGGCTAAAGCTATAGGAGTGGCTTTGTACAATTTTACCAGAGGCATACAGGTACTCTAAAGAGCTTAAATTAGCTCTACACAAACCAGCCATAGATAAAAGGTTTTAAAATATCTAATAATAGATAATTAAAACCACAAGACAACACTTTCTACTATACAGTCAGTGCTAGTCATGAGAGTTCAGAGATCACACAGAAATACTTAAAATAAATCAGCAGTACAGTTCTGACATCACAGAAAACCACTTAATCTAAACTTTTTAATTCCTAGCTATTGCTACAAGAAAACAAACTTCTAAAATAACTTACTTATAGAGCAAGGCAGAGTGCTGTGAGTTGGATAGTCAAGGCAAAATGCTTAATCATCTCTGGTTCTCACTGTTTAAATTGAAACTGTAGTCCTGCTAAACATTACATCATCTTTTACACTTTCCTGGTGTTCCCAGGCTGACAGAAACTGCATTTACATTCTTTTACACTTGGAGCAATAAAGGACATTCCACATGTAAATTCTGGTCATTAACTTTAGCCTGAAAAAAAAAAGGCAGGAAGTCTTCATCTAGCCAGACTGGAGCAGACTTGTAAAACATCAAAGGCAGTGACGAAATGATTTTAATTTCAAAGGACCAACAAGAAATGCTTGACTAAGCTTTCTTTACAGCAGATGGCAATGTTACCACATTGTTTTAAGTTCAACATTCATATTTACAAATGATAGAATTATCTGCACAATTCTATCTGGCAAGGCTGGCAGCCTTCACCCATCTCTACCAGTCTTCACAAGGTGTCCCTTCTAAATGTTTATAAAGGGCATTATATTCATATTTCCTCTTAATATCATACATATGCTCATCTATCATTTCTATCAAATTCCTTTTTGTTTTCCCTATATAATAACTGAAAACTCGACTGAAGCAAACAGTGCAGCAATCATAAAAGTTCAACTAGAAAAGAAAAAGCAGCAAATTCACTGTGTGCAAAATTCTGTCTCTGTGTCTTGGGAATTTGCCCCTATTCAACGCTCATACCAGTCCACAACACCTTCAATGAAACCAAGTAGAAGTAAACAAAAGTTTATTGTAATGCCAACAAACAAAGAATGGTTAAGCGGTTTCACTTGAATAAAACAAGCTTCCTCAGAACACCATAGCTTGCATCACAGTTGCTTAATAACATTTTTGGCGCCAAATTTCAGTTTGAAATTTTAAAGCTATACACACATCCTATGACCATTGTTCTCTATTCATAAAATATTAAATGATATTCATATTATTTCTAAAAACAATGTTACATGTAATATGTATTGATAAATGAACAAGTTAAAAAACTGAAAAAATGTTAACAACATTTGGATCAAATCAAACCATGTTTAAAAACATATAACAATGTACCTTATAAATAGTTCATTTTAAGACCAATAGTGGTTTGACAGATAGAGTGTCATTTAAACCTGGTATAGTGGAAGCATCCGTATATATTTGCCACCAAAATTCTTTATATAATAATAAATTATTAAAGTCACCCCCTCTGTTATTGGTGTGCACAATGTCCACTATACCAAAATTAAAATAATGTTTTTCACCATATTGCTTAAATATGTTTATACAAAGCATTTTTTTCATCCTTCCTTCCTTCTGATGCTATAAAGGTGAGAGCATATACGTTTGTTTAAACTCCTCTGAGTCTTACCTATATAGAATCTTGAACATGTTCTACAGATGGCAATATACACCACCATTTTAGTTGTACAGTTGCCCCCACAGAATTTAATTCTAGTGTGTTTGTAATTGTCCAATTTCACACTATCTCCCTGAAATATAGTGCAACATTGTTTACATGCCCCACATTTTGCAGTTTTCATATGTTCTGTCTTCTTAATGAAGATACCCTTTCTCTAAAATAGATTTTATATTAGCCCCTACCTTATAAACAAACCTTGGGCATTCACCTAATATAGGTGCTATATCTTGATCAGCAGATATTATATGCCAGTTGTTCATCAAAATCCTCTTAACTTTACCTGAATACATGCCAAATTCCAAAATGCAAGATTTACCAAAAATGCAAGTTTCAGACTTCATATCATGCAATGTATCCACAGTCGAAACAATAGCTGTCTATATTTTTCACCCAACAAAGGCTTGTACTGGTTACCTCATTTCCTCAAAACATAACTACTTACATTTTCCATAACTCTAACATCATAGCCTCTGTCCTTAAATAAGGACGTTATAAATTTCACCTCTTCCAACATGTCCTCATACCGTGAGGTCATCCTAACTGCTCTAATAAGCTGACTCTTATATATATATATATATATATATATATATATTCGTGAATTGTTTCTTCGGATGGTAGCTAGAATATTCCAAATAACTGTTCGAAAAAGTGTCCTTTCTGTAAATTTTGGATTTAAACTCATCCCCTATTTTTGACACAAATGTGTCTAAATAAGCCACACCATCGTGACTGCTAGAGGAGGTGAATTTTAAAAAATTGCTGCTACTGTTGATATATTGTAAAAATAATGCTAGCTGTTGTTCTCCACCATCCCAAATCAAATATATATCATCAAGGTATCTGACGTAATATTTTATGTATGTCATAAAGTGACTGTCTAAAACAGTCCTCTCTTACCATTCAAGCATGACCAAGTTGGCGTATATGGGAGCACAGGCTGCTCCCATAGCTACGCCTTTGGTCTGCTTGTAATATTCACCCTCAAATATAATGCAATTGTGTTCGAGAACCAGGGACATCATATCTGTGAGAAGACAGATGGTGTCCCATTGGATGTCTGTATGTTTTCTTATACTTGTAGCAAAAGCAGATAGACTATCTTCTTTAGGTATACAAGAAAATAAATCTAAGACATCAATAGTCACAAATATCAGATTTGAACTAGATAGGTAAATAGGATACTGTTTCAAAAAATCCCATGAGTCCTTGGCTATATGTGGAATAGTGGCATATATGTGTTTCAAGTAGGTGCCAATAACCTTACCTATATTAAACGTCTTAGACCTACTCCCTGATATAATGGGTCTAAAGGGCGGTTCCATCTATATTCTTGTGAATTTTAGGAATACCCACTATAGAAGCTAATACAGGATGTTCAACCTTAATATAAGTGTAGATGTCATTATTGATCCTGTTATCTAGTAAGTATTCTTCAATACATGTGTGTAATTCATGTATCTTACAAGTGTATAAAAAACTGTCATAGATGACTGCCCCCAATCTGGTTTCATGATTCTGATGTTACTAGCACATCTTAATTCCTATAATACCCTGCTCTCTTCTTTTGTTAAATTAGAACTAATCTGATGTCCATCGATTTGTCTATCCAACTTATAAATCTGTTTAGTCACTACTTTATCAAAGATAGAAATGGTGGGGTGCATAGGGGGTATATATGTACTTTTCTTTTTGACTACTGGGATGAACGGCTCTGCACGAGAAATGTCACCCACTGTTTTTTTGTCTTTAAATAAAATAGCCAGGTTAAGCTTTCTCACATATCTTTTTATTTCACAAATACAGTCCACTAGGTTGAATCTTTTGGTGGGAATAAATTTAATCCCCTTAGATAGTAGATCAAAGTGTCCAGTATTTAAAATGTAGTTTGTGTAGTTGTATATATTAAAGTTCCTATAGGTGTAAGTAACACCATCCTGTAGGATACCTACATTATCATTATTGGACTCATCTATTGTCTCAGTAACAACTGAACCAGAATTTAATGTGGGGTCCTTGGATATGTAACATTGTTTTTCGAAATAATATGAATATCATTTAATATTTTAGGCACTAAGCCTAAAAGAATGAAGTCACATTTCACTTATGGTACTACAGCTAAGAGTTTGGATACATATGGCACTACAGCAAAGGGTATGGACACTAATATTGACACTGTTGACAATGGTATGATGGACAATGTTGATGTTAGTGGTAACAGCAAAAGTAAACATATGAAACATGTAAATTCAGATCTGTTTAAGACATTTATTGATAAGAACTGTTATTTTGACACTGACCCGACTACAGAGATCAGTGACAAAAGACACACTTCAAAGGAGAAGTCCAAAGGTACCTTAAAGGATTTTATATACGACTTGGGTAAAAAGCCGGTTCTAATAAACAGTGTTAAACTGGACAATGCCTATCTTTCCAGATGTATAGAGTTAAAGGTAGTCCCGATGGGACTCAGATTTTTTTAAATTACCTATTGGTTTGAATATTACTGAAAATGTTAAGTCAGATTTTAATAGTTTATTTGACCAATGTGGTTTTAAGTATATGTCTGTGTTGATGAAATTTAATGATGAGAAGCTGGTTTATTTAATTAAGGAGGTGGAAGAATTAAATACTCTGATTAAAAATGACTTACTTTTTCCCCAGTGGGAGAATTTGTATGTCAAACAATTCTCCTATGCTGAATCTAATATTTCAAAAATATATGAACGTAAGATGAAAAAACTATACAGGGACTTGGACCAATACAAAAGAGGTACAGCATATATATGGGAAAAAGATCACAATAAGTACCCTAAGTATGTGAGGGGGGACCAAAAGATAGGAATTGTAAATACATATAAACAATCTAGTTCTGATGGAAATGCTAACTCTGATTTTTTATATGGAGAACACAAGGGGAGGGAGAGAAAATGGACGAGGGGTTACAGAAGAGACCCTCACTATCATCCATATCCAAGGACCCCACGTTAAATTCTGGTTCAGTTGTTACTGAGACAATAGATGAGTCCAGTAATGATAATGTAGGTATCCTACAGGATGGTGTTACTTACACCTATAGGAACTTTAATATATACAACTACACAAACTACATTTTAAATAATGGACACTTTGATCTGCTATCTAAGGGGATTACATTTATTCCCACCAAAAGATTCAACCTAGTGGACTGTATTTGTGAAATAAAAAGATATGTGAGAAAGCTTAACCTGGCTATTTTATTTAAAGACAAAAAAACAGTGGGTGACATTTCTCATGCAGAGCCGTTCATCCCAGTAGTCAAAAAGAAAAGTACATATATACCCCCTATGCACCCCACCATTTCTATCTTTGATAAAGTAGTGACTAAACAGATTTATAAGTTGGATAGACAAATTGATGGACATCAGATTAGTTCTAATTTAACAAAAGAAGAGAGCAGGGTATTACAGGAATTAAGATGTGCTAGTAACATCAGAATCATGAAACCAGATAAGGGGGGGGGGGCGCAGTCATCTATGACAGTTTTTTATACACTTGTAAGATACATGAATTACTATATAATTCTGGAAATTATTCTATGTTGTCCTTGAATGAGATCAACATAGGGTATAGAAAAATAGACACATGTATTGAAGAATACTTACTAGATAACAGGATCAATAATGACATCTACACTTATATTAAGGTTGAACATCCTGTATTAGCTTCTATAGTGGGTATTCCTAAAATTCACAAGAATATAGATGAACCGCCCTTTAGACCCATTATATCAGGGAGTAGGTCTAAGACGTTTAATATAGGTAAGGTTACTGGCACCTACTTGAAACACATATATGCCACTATTCCACATATAGCCAAGGACTCATGGGATTTTTTGAAACAGTATCCTATTTACCTATCTAGTTCAAATCTGATATTTTATGAATAGAGAACAATGGTCATTGGATGTGTGTATAGCTTTAAAATTTCAAACTGAAATTTGGCGCCAAAAATGTTATTTAAGCAACTGTGATGCAAGCTATGGTGTTCTGAGGAAGCTTGTTTTATTCAAGTGAAAGCGCTTAACCATTCTTTGTTTGTTGGCATTACAATAAACTTTTGTTTACTTCTACTTGGTTTCATTGAAGGTGTTGTGGACTGGTATGAGCGTTGAATAGGGGCGAATTCCCACGACACAGAGACGGAATTTTGCACACAGTGCATTTGCTGCTTTTTCTTTTCTAGTTGAACTATATAATAACTGGGGCAGTTTTTGCATTGAGCAATATGAGCAATGGAGTTTGGAAATTAGACTAGTTTTGGAAGAGAATGGAATTCTACTCAAGTGAGATAGTGTAAGGGGGATGTACTGATAAGACATTGGACAGAGAATTGCCTAACTATGAATATAAATTTATAAATATAGGAAACTGCAAGTCGAAAATGGATATTTCTGTGAATGTAATATGGTCACCAAGTTCCAAAAGGGTGTGTTATAGGAAGTATCTGAAAGTATTTGTTGCAGGATCTGGGCAGCACTACGAACTTTTGACCCTTTTCAACAAGCATGGCTACAAAATGACGGAGATATTAATGAAATATAAAGACAAAGAAATGGACAGATTGGTTACTGAACTCACTAAGTTAGACAATCCAATCACCAGTGAATTGTTATTCATGTCTAATCAATTAAAATACTATAATGTTTTTGACAAAGTGGATAATGTGGTTATGGAGGTGCAAGCTAAAAAAGAAAAAACGTTGTGCAGATATAGACATGAATATTCTAACTCTAAGGCATACCCTGCATCACCAAAAAGTGATAATAAAATAGGTGTAGAATATGTCTGAGATAGTGGGAATATGGTGAGACAGGATAATATGATTAGTGGGGAAGATGAAGTCCCTTTAAATTATCCACCACTACGGAGACTGGAAAGAATCTAGAACTGATACATTACAAACACAGAAGGATTATTGACACAAACCACAGTGTTATGAAAATTAACAGAGGGGTGGGGGAGGGTGAGCAAATTGTATTTAATGAGAGGAAAAACAAAATAGAAACTCCAGCAAAGCTAGAACTTCCACTGAGTGACCTCCCAAACCTCTTGTATCAGAGGCACATGGGATATATGCAAATGATCCTTATGAACATCAGGTGTTTCAGCTAATTGGCAATACTGAATGCCCATGACTTGTTTTGTCATTTTAATGGACAATTTCATGCCAATAAAGCCAAACCCCACTAACTATGGATATGCATATTTCAGTCTTGTTATAACCTCATCAGCACAGCACAAGCAGAGTGTTTGACTAAGCATAAGAAACACAGGGCTGTTATACCCATCTGATGTTCCTTATCATTAGGGTCACTGCAAAAACATCCCAAACAACAAACTAAAACAATGAGTGAGAAGGTCACTGGGTTTTTACTGATTGTTTTTTCAGTGAAATCGTCCATTAAAACGACTAAACAAGTCATGGGCCTCTGATACAAGAGGTTTGGGAGGTCACTCAGTGGAAGTTCTAGCTTTGCTGGAGTTTTCATTTTGTTTTTACCGATAATTTTTTCAGTGACCTTCTCACTCTGTTGATTTATTGAGAGGAGGAATTTTAAAGGTTATAATTATAGCACTTTGGATGTTGTCGTTTCATATACAAACTTGTTTGTAAAAGCGTTAATGTTTGCTATTACACAACGAGCAGATATTGCCAAAATGTTGAATGATGTCAAATTATTCACAGGGGGAAATTTACCTTTTGCTAGTTCTTTCCAGATTAAGAGACAGGGAGAAGAAAATAAGACACTATATTAAGGCAGTCTAGTGCATTCAGTTCATTCCTACATCCTGTGATTTTGTTGTTCGAAAAATTGTGCAAGTATGACATTAGAAAATTATTACAAAATAAATTTAAATCTTACAATAATTCGTGTTATGAGAAAATAATGATGTGGAAAAATATTGTTAAAGATAAGAGATATCAGACTCATAAAACCAGATAAGGGGGAGAATTGGTAGTTATGAACTACATAGACTATGTTAACAAAATATATTGTGTTTTATAATAATGAGGTCTATGATGAAGTTAATAGAAATCCATTGGATATTGCTTTTGCCAAGTTGGAGAGTTGGTTATATGATTTATTAATGCAAGGAAAATTTTCTGGTAAGGAATATAAATATCTAAACCTGGCACAATCACGCATCCCCACAATTATGGGGGTTTCAAAAAACAAAGATATGGAGAATCCTCCACTTTGCCCTATTTTGGATAGAAGGGGTTCAAAAACCCATACCACAGCAAAATGTGTGGATATACAACTTAAGGAGATAGTAAACAAAATTGATCTGGTGTTTAAAGGTTCATAGGATCTTAAATAACACCATATTTATATGGTGCCAATGTTATCTTTATAACGGTAGACATGAAGGATTTGTTTTCATTGATTCTACATATTCAGCCTATAAATGGTTCATCTTCCAGGACCCTGCATAAACTTATCAAGGGTATCAGAACTTGTCAGAGATTTGGGATGCATGGCTAGGCTTAAAAAGGCCCTTGTGGTTGTTAGCCTAGTAAACACAGATGAATCTATGAACCTATAGTACTGGATTAGAGTGTTTTTATCACCATTTAAGTGGATGTACACAATTGGATAACATCAAATTTCATACCTTAAAGGAATACATGGAGTGTGGTTTATCAAATAATTTTATGTATTTTGAAGCATCTATTTTTCACTAAGAATAGGGGTAGCAATTGAAGCTCCCTATACCCTTGCATTTGCAAATATTGTTATGATGCAGTGGGAATGATGTGCACTTTGAACTCTGAGTCAAAGAATGCATGGTATTTTTATGGTAGATTTTTAGATGACATGGAAAATGAACAAAGGTTGGAGGGATTTGTTAATTATATTATTAGTATATTAATTAACACTACACATTTTTTTTGCAATTTATAATGGGAGCATCAAAGTTTAGACTGCGTTATCTGGATGCTGAAATAACAAAGGCTATATTTAACAAATATTCTTATTCTAATATAAACAGAAAGCCAGCTTATTCTAACACATTATTGCATTTTGATAGTTTCTACCCTAGGAGTCAAAAAAAAGCTTTGGTCAAAGGACAGTTAGACTACTTCACACGAATGGTTTCAGAACCAGATATGTTCTTAAGTTGAAAGTAAAAAACAAAAAGCATGTTAGGGAAAATAGGGTATCCAGAGGAATTCATGGAAGAAATATTTCAAGAAGTGAAAAAAAAAGAGTGGAATGTGTGTGTGTGTGTGTGTGTGTGTGTGTGTGTGTGTGTGTGTGTGTGTGTGTGTGTGTGTGTGTGTGTGTGTGTGTGTGTGTGTGTGTGTACATACAGATATACCCTTATTAGGGAGTAATTATGATTTTAGATGGAAAAGTGATATGAATTAACAAGTTGAGTGACTGAGGTAATATACTAGAGAAAATATGGTTGAACCATTAGCCATCAAGTTATATAGCATGAATGGAAAATAAAACAATAATAATTATTATGTGTATGTGTGTCTGTTTTCTCTCTCTCTTCAGTAGGAAAAGTATATGGACCAGTCAATAACTGCTTATGCAGAGATGTCTTAGCAAAACATACATTAATTTATGTAATTAACTGTTTCAACAATATCAACACAATAACAATTCCACACCGCACTGTGTGTTCGCAGTCCACAAAAAACAGGAGTCAGATTAGTGCTTTCATTGCTTTACTATTGGAACTTCTTCAGAAACACACAATTTGAAAATCAGAACAATTAAATACTGTTAAGCCAATGACATTGCACTCTAAGACTTTACAAATTATTTAAAGCAATAGTAGTATAAAAGATAGTGAAAACCTCTTATATAAAAAATTATAATGCACCAATATTAAAAATAACATATTTCTACATTTAATGTTAAAAATTAAATGTGCGTATATATATTTATATTTTAATAAACTTTTAATACAAATGGTTTCATTTAAACCCAGATTGACATCAGCCCTACGAAAGACCTGCCATTTCAATTCCAACATTTCCAAATAATTGTTACTTGAATCAACAAACTTGTTGGTATCCACCTGATGCAAAATAAAAAATACAATTTGTGAAAATGTAGAAAAAATGTAGAAATATCTTATTTTTAATATTGGTGTATTATAAATTTTCAAATAAGAGGCTGTCACTATTTTTTAAACTACTATTGCTCTAAATAATTTGTAAAGACTTAATTAGAGTGTGATGTCACTGGTTTAACAGTATTTAATTGTTCTGATTTTCAAATTGTGTGTTTCTAAATAAGTTCCAATAGTAAAGGAATGAAAGCGTTAATCTGACTCCTGTTTTTTGTGGACTGCGAACACACAGTGGGGTGTGGAATTGTTATTGTGTTTATAGTGGTTTAGTTTATTATTCCTTAAGTTTTTATATAGTACTGTGCGTTTGAGTTCATTTGGTTTTCTATCAGTCATTGTGCCTCATTTGAGGGTTGAAGAGTGGTATAAGTAGTGTGGTTATTGGACCGCACAGCTGCTATTAATTTAAATGTGTTCTGAGTAATAGTGACAGCAGAGTTTCCTTCACTTGCTGGGCTGAATAGCTGCAATGGTTTGTGTGGGGTCCCCCATCTTTTTTGGCAACTGCAGACCTTTTTTCTGGTGGTTACAAATTTTTTTTAATGTTCCTTATTGTTAGGCTGAGGAGCTGGCTTAGTAGTGTGTTTACTGGGCTAACAAACTGCCACTGATTGAAGTCTTTTGAAAGGAGTAATCACAGTAGTGATGGAAGAAGTTCCTCCAATTGCTGGGCTGAATAGCTGCAACGGTTGGTGTGTGGTCCTCCTCCATTTTTCCTGGTGACTACTAACTTTTTTCAGTGGCTACAAACTTGTTTTATTGTGCCTTATTTGAAGGCTGAGGGGCTGGCTCAGTAGTGTGTTTTTTGGGCTTAACTACAATTGATTGAAGTTTTCTGATCAGAGTATTTCTGATGGAGTTCCTTCCATTGCTAGGCTGAATAGCTGCAACGGTCGGCGAGTGGGGTCTTGGTACTCCGTTTCTTTGGATCTAACATCTTTTTAAGTGGTTTCATTTGAGCTGAATTCCAAAGTGCCTTTTGTTACAGTGTATGTCACTTTTGGGTTAAACAGATAAAATATTTACACTATTTATCATTTTGACTTCCGTAAGGTACAGGTTATTGATTGTGGGACTTTTCTTAAACGTTTTTATTGCAACTTTCAGCTACATTTTTGGTGACTGGTTTATAAAAATGGCTGAAAGTAATGACCCAAATCTTAATCTCAGTGTGTATTTACTCCCTGACAAGCTCAGGGTTCTTACAGATAATTTACAGCAGGTAGTTGGGAAAGCAGAAGATGTTATGCATAAGGTCCGAAGGCAATTTCATAGAATTAACTTGGACGAACTGTCTGAGCTATCGTCTGATGAGATTATTGTCATCAATAAAGGGATCAAATATCCATCTAGACTAGTTTCCGATTTATTCAAGAGCGACGGTATCAACCCTTTTTCTAATTTCAAGTATGACAATGGGTTCAAAGGGAAAAACAAAGATCCAGCACAAACTGACTGCCATACATTGGTCTTTCAGCTCGAAAAACAGGTGCTGAAATACATCTTTAGAGACGGAAAATCATTATTTAACCAATTGTTTAGAACAAAGTATTGTTCCCTTGGGTTTAAGAGGGTTTGCTTTTCCCAATGGGACAACATATGAAGATCCAATGTACATGGAAATTTGTGATATATATAACAGGGCAGGATGTGATGAGATGCATGTGCTGGTTAAACATAATGTTCAATTAATGAATGACTTAAAAGAACGAATCATTAGTCTCGATAATGATATCAAAAGACACTTTTTCTTTAATTCAATATACATATTTTAATATTTTTAATAAAGTTAAACAGCATGTTAATACCATTGTGCAGTGTAAAAAGAAAAAGTTAAATAGAAATTTAGCTGCCTATTCCAGCAAACAGGCTTATATTATTAAGGCTCTAACAGCAAAAAAAAAAAATCAGTTAAACAGAGTACCTGGAGACACTGTAACTGCAAGGAGATTAGATTGGTTAGATTTTTTCTCTGTTGATGTCAACAAGAGTGTTCAGAGTGGTAAGGTTGTCACTACAAACTGTACAAAGAACAATGTTTCTAGGGACAAGGATGTTACTTCTCTGTCTTCGTTATCTTCTACGGATGATGAGGCTAGCGTGGCAGCTCTAGTTACAACTGAGAATGGTCATGTGGGGTCAAATTCCTTTTTTTTTTCCCAAAGGAAGACAAAATGACCAGAGCCAAGTCCAAGATGAAAGGAGAGAACCGTTGACCAATTCTTGGCGTATTTTTAACTTAACTGGGGTTAACTTTTCCTCATTTGAAGTGGATGTACTTCCTAGAAGGTTTTCATTTATTCCTACTCATCACACAGGGCTAACAGATTTTATTTTGGACTTTAAACAAACTGTTAGAAAATTGAATTTAATTTTTTTATATAAAGATGTGATATCAAACAATATCAACAAGCTTAAAAAGCATAGTAAGGTAAATCCACCTTTACTTGGCAAAATGTTTTTAACAAATTATGTGAAGATGGTATTTATGAATTGTTTTCTACTTATGGTAAGCAGAGAAATAAAATCAATTTTAACCTTGATAAGGAACAGTTTGTTGCATTAAAACATTTGAATAGTTTAAATAACATTAGGTTCATGTGTGCTGATAAGGGGAATGTTTTAGTCGTCATGTATAAAGCAGATTATGTTTCGGCTATGGAAAGCCTTTTAAAGATGTCACTTGCTCCAGAAAAGTAATATCCGTGGTGGTGCAGCGGTAGCATTGTTGTCTCACAGCAACAGGTTCTCCCGTTCGATTCTCGGCTGGAGTGCAGGGAGTGCCTTGTGTGTGGAGTCTTCATGTCCTCCCCGTGGTTGGGTGGGCGTTCAAAAGACATGCGTAAATGGGCGTGCCTTCGTTGAAGGTTGGACATCGAGCTGGCACCTCGGTGTTCATGAAAATCTACTGCCAATCATTAGTGGACCGGCGTTCTGCTGTGGAGACCCCTAACCAGGAAAAGCTGAAAGACAAACAACAACAACTTGCTACAGAAAAGTAACAAAATATTTTGTTAAGAAAAGGTGCACGTTGATTGATTTACCTTTATTGGACTTATTATACCAGAATTGTCTGACAATTGAGATATATAATTTTTGTTTAGTGGAGCAACCAGATCTGGAATCCCTTTTCGGGATCTCAAAGATTCACAAAAATCAAAAAAGCCACCTTTTAGACCTATAGTGAATTCTCCTAAAAACAAAATTGTCAAAATTTCACTCATGTTAGACAATATTTTAGATCCAGTAGTTCAAGCTAATAAATATAGTTCAAGCTAATAAATATTTTTAAAGGATTTTTGGCTTTTTCTGAATGACATCAAGAATTACAAAGTCGAACAGAATGATATTATTTTATGTATCGTTGATATAAATACGTTATACACTTCAATCAATCAGGATGAGGGAATTGAATTTGTGGGACTTTATTTGAACATGATTAATCAGAATCTTATAATAGACTCATCTGTGTCTTGTTAGATTTTGTCCTTAATAATTTTTTTGTTTTTGAGAGTAAGATCTATCAACAAACATCAGGAGTGGCGATGGGAGCCACTGTGGCACCATCTTTTGACAATTTGGTAATGTGCTGGTGGGAGAATTTCTATTTGCCTAGATTATCTTTGTTTCATGTTTCTTTTTACTGTAGATACATAGATGATTTATTTTTTATTTGGAAGGGAAGTAAAATAGATTTTGACAATTTTCTATCACAGATGAACAGTAGTGTTAGGTGGTTGAATTTTGAAGTAAGATGTAAAGGTACTACTATCAATTTTTTGGATATTGAGCTTACTTTCATCCATTTGCAAATGAATTTTTCTAGCAATGTACATAGGAAAAAGTCTTTTAGCAACAATTATGTTTGTTTTTCTAGCTCCCATCCTGAATATATGAAATCTGACATTTCAGATTGAGTCATATTACAAGTGACCATGAAGTTTTTCACAATGAGGTTAATTCTTTAATCAATATGTTTAGTCAAAGGGGGTACCCCAGGACAAAATTAAGGGAGATAGCGGGTACAGTAACTTCCCACAGGATAGATATCCACCTATTCTTTTTGCAGGATGTATTCCCAAAGCTAAACATAATGAGATTGACAGCTGTGATGATAAAAAGTTTCTAGCTTTTCAAATTCCAATAAGCATAGAGGGAGAACAGCTCAAAAAAAATTATCCAAGACAACTGGAAGGCAATTTTTGGCAATAGGGATCTCAGTGAGGTAGTGGGTATGGAGCCCAAATTTATTTACAAGACGATGTCAAATCTGAAGTTTTTATTAGAAAAAGGCAAAGAAAAACTTGGAGCAAGGAGTATCTCACCTTTAGGCACATTTCCTTTTGGAGGGTGTAGATTTTGCAGGTTCATCTATCCTGAAAGTATATTTCTGTTTAAGCATTGCAAGTTCCTGTTTGAACCTCGACACAATTGTGATTGCCAAAGTGTAGGTATTGTTTATTTGGAAATTTGTGGGTCCTGTTATAATTTTTATGTAGGGAAGACTACTAGAGCCCTTAAAAATTGAATGGGAGAACATGTTAGTGGTATTAAAAATAAAGATCTAAACAACGCTTTGGCAAGACACAGTCTAAGCTGTGAATGTTTTCACAAATTTTATTTTTTAGCTTTGCAACAGGTGGATACCAACAAGTTTGTTGATTCAAGTTAACAATTATTTGGAAATGTTGGAATTGAAATGGCAGGTCTTTCTTAGGGCTGATGTCAGTCCGGGTTTAAATAAAACTATTTCTATTAATAGTTTATTAAAATATAAATATATATATATATATATATATATATATATACATACACATACAAATTTAATTTTTTATAATAAATGTAGAAATAAGTTATTTTTAATATTGGTGTATTACAATTTTTCAAATAAGAGGTTTGCACCATTTTTTAATCTACTATTACTTTAAATAATTTGTAAAGTCTTAATTAGAGTGCAATGTCATTGGTTTAACAGCATTTAATTGTTCTGATTTTCAAATTGTGCGTTTCTGAATAAGCTTCAATAGTAAAGCAATGAAAGTGCTAATCTGACTCCTGTTTTTGGTGGACACACAGTGCGGTGTGGAATTGTTATTGTGTTTATAGTGGCTTAGTTTATGTTTCAACAATATGTCTAGTTCTACGAGTTGCATCATTATTTTCTCCCCACTGGACAGATGGGGAAATATCTCTAGATGCTTACTTTTCTGTTGCAAATGATGAGGAGACAGGTCTTACGATTTCCTTCTGACAACGGCCTGTGATCCCCCCAGCCATTTTACCCCCCTGCATACTTGTGCTACATGAATATGGGAGATGGGCTTTCTTTAATTTTCTCTCTGCAAGGCTCAGAATAATAGATGCAGGAGATCAAAATAGGGTAAGCTACCCATTTGTTAATTGTTTAATAATTTTTGGAACATATGTGTTAAACTGGCTATGTGATGGCACTCTGTTTTAGAAAGCCGTGACATACAATCACGATGATCTGAAGAAGTTTTCCAATTTCAGAGATGAAAAGGGTTTAACTGGATGCATCTTGTCTTGAAACAATTTATTATTTTTAAAAATAAAGTGTATCTAACAACAGTTGCTGGCCTGGTCACTCAGGAAAAAAGAGGTCATTGTTCCCCTCTATTCGTCACTCATTAGACCCATTATAGAGTACAACGCCCCTTTTGGTATGTACCTCACAAGACATCTACAACTGGAAAGGCCATAGAAATACCTCACAAAGAGGATTACCGGCCTCAAACAGATGCCCTATGCAGACCGTTTCAAAAAACTGCAGCTTTACTCTGTCACATATCGCCTACTCAGAGGCAATCTCTGCCTAATATACAAAGCTATGTCAAACGCAGAGCTTCTGGACATGCTCCACTTAAAGAAATCCCAATCCCTCCAAGCTACACGCTCTAGGGACCTAAATCTTGTCACCACAATAAAGAGAACATACTGGAGGGATATATTCCTGTCCCAGAGACTTCCCATACTCTGGAACAAACTACCTATCTATATCAAACAAAGCTCCTCATTAGCACTCTTCAAGAAAAATCTTGATGATTGGATGGAAGATAGGAAATTCATCCCGGGGATCACTTCTGTGGCTCTGCTCAACAGGGGCACAGGAAAATAATTTTCTTGGGTGGCGAAAGCCAGGGCATCTTTTTGGCTAGGCTTATACAGGCCCTAGAGTCAATAGTCTAGTACCTACCTATGAAATGGTCTGTTTTATTTTAAGTTTTTATTTGGAGCAAGGTTATAGATGAGATCTGTTTCTTAATTTGTTATTCAAGTTATACATGTTTTGTTTGTATTTGACATATGATTTGGGATGACTCTAAGTGGTTGCAGTACCTACAAATTTACACTTTATATATACCTTTAAATACAGTTTTCATTTGTATTTTCTTATTTTTTTATTTGCATATACACCCAGAATAATGTAGTAGTGAGGTTATATTGCAGTTTGTCCACCAGATGGTGCTGTTAGACAGTTATGAGTCATGAACTTATTTAGAACATATTTGATTATTTTAACTGTAGTTCCACGGTCGTATAGCGGTAGCGTTGTTACCTCACAGCAAGAGGTTCTCCCATTCGGTTCTCGGCTTGGCTTGGCAGTGCCATCTGTGAGAAGTCTGCATTCAAAAGACATGTGTGCGTAAATGGACGTGCCTTCGTTGAAGGTTGGGCGTCGAATTGGCACCTCGGCGTTTCGTAAAAAAGAATCTACTGCCAATCATTAGTGGACCGGAGTTCCACTGTGGCGACCCCTTACAGGGGGAAAAAAAGAAAGACAAACAACAACATTTGATTATTTTAATGTTAACACATTTTTTAAGTGTTTCTTAAAGTATTTATAAAATTGTTCCTTTTATTTAACTTGCTTGAACATTTGTTACTGAATATATTGTTATATACATTTCAAATACCTTACATGCATTTTTGTACTGGTAAGGTTGCCAAAGCAACTTATTAAGCAATTTACTTGTAATTGATTGATAGGTGGAGTTATAAAAAAGGGGATTTTTTTTTTATGGATTGTGTCTTACATTTGATGAAGTGGCTACAAAAATGCAGGGTCTGGAAGTGTGCTTTTTTCATGTTTTTAATTTTTTGATAACAAATCCTATTTTTCCGGACTGGTTTACTTGGATTTTTTTGGGATTTCTTGTGACATTTTCCAAGGTTCTTTCCCCTTTTTTGTGATTATGCATCTCTAATTCCTATTCAATACATTTCAAAGAAGATCATCCGGTAGACAAATTTGGATTCAATATGCAGACTATGGGTGAGGGGTCTAATTTCCATTTCAAAAATAGTCTCATTTGCAATCTCAATATCCAGGCATACTGAAAAGACACAAGAATGGCAACCATGCTGGATTTAAGGAAGCAAAGGTTACTTGTTTACTTAAAATTGTACAACACAAAACAGAACTACTCAAGCCTTGGTAATTTTGGTGAAGTTAATCCTTTTATTCAAATAAAAACAAAAAAATACTTAAAGCTGACAGCGTGAAAAGGTTTAAAAACAACAACGTAAGTGCTTCTGTCTTATATATATTATAAAACTTCATCTCGGTCTTATTAAGTTTTATATCAGATAAGATGGAAGTGCTTACATTGTTGTTTTTAAACTTTCACTTTGTCACTATTAAGTATTGTTTGGTTTGCATTTGAATAAAAGGATTAACTTCACCGACACCTAGAGTGTTACCGAGACTTGGCCAGTTCTGTTTCTTGTTATACCAGTTTGTCTTAATTTTGGCGTGATTTACTTAAAATTGTCTCAAACATTCTTCTGTGTTCATGAATATGATGACCTTTCCATCACTGATATCCAAGATTCATGTTGGAATTGTCACTTAATTGGTTTAGCAAAACTGGCCTCAGCCCTGTAAAATCCTAGACAAATCATAGACTAAAGTCTTGTGACTGAAAAGATTGCTGAGATGGTAGTCTATCTGGGATAAGTGTAATTCACTCAAAAGTACATTGGATAACTATGTTTGGGGAAATGTTTATTTAAAAAGGTGGGGTAATGCATGGAAATAGACTTTGATGAAACAGCAGTAATTCATGGAGTATATAGTCAAACTTCAGAACAGATAAGATGATTTGGAACCAGAAGTTTGTAAGTGTAGTTAGCAGGATGCAACAAATACAGAGTGCATTTGAAAGATGCAAAACATTTACTTGAGATCCCTGAAACCTTAAAGTTTACTAATTAAAACAAGTGCCCCGCACACACATATATCGTTGATAGTGTGTGTGAGTAGTACATAATTCTACACAATATAAGTAGCATAACTCTACATAATATAACTAATACATAGCTCTGCATAACTCTGTGTACCTAATTAAATCATCAAGAATGCATCTGGAGCTGAATATGTTGACAACTGAAACAACATCAACAAAGTTTTACAAAATCAGGGGCAATTAAGTGGCATGCATAAAACTAAACTTTGTACTATTACACAAACATTTATTTACCTTGATCATCCCCTGAGCATACACACTGGGAATAACAATTTAAGGGGTGTGCCCATGTGACAGATTAGGAACTCAGTGGGCTGCAGTCGTAAACAACTTTTTTTTTTTAATTTCTCCCAGTCTCAAACAGGTAGTTAGGCACTGCCTGATAATACTGTTGTTATCATGAATGCCCCTGCATGATGATGCTGCAGGATATCCTGGAAATGCGTGATGACGTCGACGGCAATGAAAAATTATTTAAAAAAAAATTAGGATTTGAAAGTGCTACTCGGGGATTTGTGGCAACCCATTATTTTGCCTTCAAAACCAGGAAATACCAATGAAGTAGGTACAGTTGAGAGGTATGTTTGGAGCAGTTGATTGAGTGTGACTGGATTATCAAGTGCAGCTCCTCAAACAGATCAGTCACCTGTAGAGTTTCTCAGGGTTCGATGCCGGGACCTCTCCTGTTTGGCATCTACTTGTCAGAAGTAAAAGTCAATACCAAGGGTCTCGGACTAAGTTTACAGATGACTGGAAACTAGGAGCAGTTATTGAATCCCCAAAAGACTTTGCCATCCTTCCAGAAATTTTGCCCCAAACAAGTAATTGGTCCCAGAGACATGGACAGAAACAAGATGTCAAAAAATGCATTACTGCACCCCCCTTGGGAACTACCACACTCATAATATACCCCTGACAACTGACCCAGTTGTTATTGATTTAGGAACTTACATGGACAGTAACCTAACTTTTGAAGTGCATGTGTCCTCTATCATATGAACGTCCTTCTATATTGTGCAGCTTTTAAACAAAAGGATTGAGAGTAGATCTGGTGATGTCATTGTCCCCTCAGGCCAGTAATTACGTATAATGCCCCTCTGACATGAGAGTAGATCTGGAGATGGCATTGTCCCCTCAGGCCAATAATTAATCATAATGCCCCTTTGACATGTATGTGTCCAGACATACGCAACAACCATGACACCCATGGAGATACCTTATTAAAATGATGCAAGGCCTAAAGAATTTGTCTTATGTGAACTGCCTCAAAGTCTTGTCATTATACTCTATCCTTCAGGCTGGTAAGAAGTGACCTGTGCCCGCCAAATAAGGTATCCTCTGACACAATCTGATGGACCTATTGCACATCAGCAAGTCAAGTAGCATCAGAAATACTCGGTCCAGGGATCTAAACATCTTCTGGAACATTAACAGAATCGCTTGGAGGGACACATATTTCACAGAGGATGCCACTGCTCTCTAACAGACTCCCATTAATGTACAACAAAGCTCATCCCTGCCCAAACTCAAGCACAACATGGATCTACAGATGGATGATAGAAAATGTACCCTAGGACTGACTCCTGTACTACTAATTGATAGAAGCAGCTCCTAAATGCTTTATTCAATGCATAGGCTCCTTTAAATTAATTATGGTATGATTCCAGTTATTCTCACCAAGAGTGATATTTATAATTATCAACCATGAGAGGAGTAAGGCCAATATAACACCAAATGGGAATAGGTTAATTCAGGTACCAAAAGTTAAAATGGCTAGGCTTAAAATGGTCCACAAGGGCATCTAGCCTAGTACTTATTCATGAACTTATTGGCATTAACAGAACTCCTTAACTGCAACACTGCCCAGTGAGAGCACTCTCTGTGTTATAGCCACTGGAAGGTTAAACAGTGAGAGTAAAGCAGTCTCCGAGTTAGAAATGCTTACCATGATGAGGAAGCTTTCTGCATTACAGTAAGCCTTTCTAAATCTTGCCCTGAGTTTACAGGCTGGAGACAGATTTAATGTTTTGTTTTTTTTTTGTTTTGCAGAAAAAGTCAAAGGGGACATATTTTTGTTGATGTTTGAATTTACAAATAAAAAAAAAAAAAAAAAAAAAAAAAAAAGAAGTCATGTTCTTACCATAACGTTCCATGTGAGTTGTTCATCTCGCCTTTGTTCTTTACATGTGGGTTCAGAGCCAATCCATCGGCTCCGAGTTGGACGCTTTACAAGCTCAAGATCTTTGATTTAGCTCGAGGCACAGTCCCTTATCCCATGATGCTCTCCTACCAACCCCAGATCTAGTTTGCTGAACCAGCAAGAAAAAAACACACTAAGCATCCAATTATAAACAATGTACAAAGTACATCACTATTTACAATAGCTAAACAATAATCTGGTTGGAAAGGAGGAGATTAGCAAGACCAAGCAGACCACCAGTCATACCTGTTCTTCCATAACCTGGAGGGGGAAGGTGGGAGGGAGTGTAAGAACAAAGGCAAGATGAACAACTCACATGGAACGTTATGGTAAGAACATAACTTCTTTATGCAGTTGTTCAATCTCGCCATTTGTTCTTTACACGTGGGTAGCATCCCAAGCATCCTAATCCTGGGCTGCTCATGGGAGTAGATTCCTGAGAATGGTGGAACCAAAGGAACCCCTGTCCATGGAGGCCCTGTCCACTTTGTAATGAGTGATAAACATATGAGGTTTGGACCAAGTAGCAGCTGCACAAATGGTGTCCAAAGGTAGACGTGCTGCATGGGCTAAAGATGTAGAAACAGCCCTGGTAGAATGAGCTTTCAACTCACATTCTAAAGGTTGTTTAGCTGAAGAATATGCAAATTTTATACAATCAGCAATCCATTTGGACAATGTAACTTTGGATACCGACAAACCTTTCTTATTGTCTGCGAAGGAAACGAATAGTTGATCAGATTTCCTAAATTATTTTGTTCTATCTAAGTAAAACCTCAATTGTCTGTGAACATCAAGCTTATGTAACATGAACTCCAATCTATTAGCATGATGTCTGAAAAAAGTAGGAAGGTCAATAGACTGGTTCAAATTTGACTCGGAGCAGACCAGGGTTGGGAGGGTGGCCTAATGGTTAAGGTGTTTGCCTTACAAGCACAAGGTGCAGGGTTTGGGTCTTGCAAAGGATAATTGGCTAGGCTTCAAATGGCTTGGAAGGGCAGTTATCCTAGTACTAATCTATGAACCTATGAACCTTAGGAAGAAAGGTAGGATTTGTTCTTAAAGACAGTCTGTTGGGGTAAAAGACTAGATATGGGAGCCTGATAGAAAGTGTTCAGAAACTCTACGAGCCAAAGTAATAGCCACTAGGAAAATTGTCTTCCAAGAAAGGAACTTCAAAAGACAAGATGTTGCAGGCTCAAAAGGTGGAAGAATGAGTTGAGATAGCACCAAATTCAGATTCCACGTAGTAACATGATGTCTGATAGGTGGCGTAAGGTGACGAGTCCCTTTCAAAAAGGCTTTACATAATCTGTGGGACATAATGTTTGAGCCACTGCATCCCACATGGAAGTTAGATATGGCAGCTAATTGAACCCTTACCATAGAAGCTACAGCACCATCGTGGAAGAGCGAAGTCAAGAATTCCAGAATACTCTTAATAGGGGCAACATAGGTTCATTTATTGCTGAGAAGCCCAATGAACAAATTGCCTCCGTTTGTTATTATAAAGTTTCCTGGTGGAGACTTTGTGAGAGGAAACTAAAATATGATGAACCGCTGGAGACAAATCATGTGACCTGACTAGTTTGGGAAGTGGAGCAGCCAAGCTTTCAGTTTGAGGGAGACAAGGGAGGGATGAAGAATTCCTGATGAATGAGTTAGAAGGTCTGGCACTGGGTCCAGAACCCAAGGTTCTTCCACTTGGTATTGCTGTAGGAAGGGGAACCATATCTGCCGAGGTCAAAACGGGGCTATTAGAATAACAGTCCTTCCCAGGCTTTTGGCTTTCTGTAAGAATCTGGGAATCAGAGGGCTTAGAGGGAAGGCATATAGGAGACCCGAAGGCCAATCATGTACACGTGAGTCCCTTGGGCTGTCCCCCAGTGGGGGGTACAGGGCAAAGTAGCTTCTGCATTTTGCATTCATCGGGATGCAAAAAGGTCGCAGCAAGGCTGGCCCCATCTGTGGAATATCCTTTCCGCCACTCATTCTTTGAGGGACCACCCGTGGGGCAAAAGAATCGCTCTGCTCAGTTTGTCCACTATCACGTTGGATGACCCAGTATGTGCGTTGCTATCAGAAAGCACCCGGTGGATACAGCCCACTGCCAAAGTCTCAGAGCCTCTCAGCTTAAGGGGTAAGACTTGGTTCCCCCTTGCTTGTTTATGTACCAGACTACCGACATGTTGTCTGTCTGTATTGCAATCGTCTCTCGAGGCTGAGAGCTGTAAAAGTGTTGCAACACTAGAAACACCACTATCAACTCTAAGACATCGATGTGCAAATGAGATTCCATGTCTGACCAAGTGCCTTGGACAGTTCTTCCCTGAAATAGCCCCCCCCATCAGGGAAGCATCTGTGGTCACTGTGGCTGTGGGAGGGGGAAGTATAAATGGGTGACCTACAGTAACTTGGTGGCTGTTCAACCACCAAAGAAGGTCCTTTTTGCAAGCATTTGTCATCTTGTGCGACATTGAAAGCTGTTGATAAGACCACTGTGTGAATAGTAGCCATTGGAGTATCCTCATGTGCATTCATCCCAGAGGAACCGCTATGAGTGTAGCTGCCATGGTGCTTAACAGCTTCAGAACCTGGAATGCTGGAACTCTCCTTTCCATTAACAACTGGGACACTTGACTTTGCAAAGATATTACTCTTTCTAGAGGCAATCTGACCAGAGAGGTGGTGGTGTCTAGATCTGCTCCTATAAAGGAAAGATGCGACGGCAATAAAGCAGATTTTTCGAAATTCAAGGTTATGCCCAACCTGGAACACAGATTGATAGTGTAATCTCTGATGCAAATTAGTTGATGCCTGGTGGTGGCGGTGAGGAGCCACTCATTTTGATATGGAAACACTCTGAATCCTAAACGTCTCAGGTGAGCCGTGACCACTGCCATACATTTTATGAACACTCTGGGGGCTGTGGTGAGACCCAAGGGCAGAGTTCGGAATTGGTAGTGACTGGCCCCCAGCCAGAAATGCAAGTGATCTCTGGATGGCCTGGTCATTTTGATGTAGTAGTACGCATTCTTGAGATCTATAGGGCACATCCAATTGCCCGTTTCAAGAAATGGAAGTATCGATTGAAGCATGACCATCCGGAACTTTCCCTTTTTGACAAAGGTATTTAGTTTGCGGAGATCTAAGATGGGCTTCCAGTCCCCTGTTTTCTTTGGAACTAAAAAGAACCTGGAGTAAGTTCCAGATCCTATTTGGTCCACCGGGACTGGCTGGATGACTTTTTTTCTAGCAGCCTTTGAATTTCTATGGTTGCTAGATTCGCAGACTGGGTGGAATGTCTGGGATTCTTGTACGAATGGAAGGGGATTCTGAAAAGGGAATGATGTAACCTCTGGTAATTATGCATTTTACCCAAGAATCTGATGTAATTCCTAGCCAGGTGTCTGGGTATAAAGCTAAGCAACCCCGACTGCCTCCAGAGCAGGACGGTTGGGTCTCCTCTTAGGAGCGCTGATAGGGCTTGCCAAGGAACTGCTCCCTGTCACCCTGGTTCTGCAGACCCCCTCTGCTGCCTGGCTGGCGTCTACCATTATACCCCCCCTCCTCTGCCCCTGGAGGGGGGTTCACTACGTGTGTTCTGGAAAGCTCCTTGGGACTTTTGGAACCACATTTTTTCCACCTTTCTGCCCTTTGGGGTATGGTCTAGTGGGGGTGGAAAAATGGACTCCTATGGCAGATAGAGTCTTTCCTTCCTACTCACACCTAGTGAGTGTCTCCTTGACTTTAGGCCCAAACAAGGAAGAGCTATCAAATGGGGTATTAACAAAGGAAGGCTTCCGCAAAGGAGCATAAGCGCATCCAGGATAGTCTCCGCAGAGCTATCGCTGAACTTGCTGCCCGGCTCGATCCATCGGCTGCATAAGAAATAAGCCGCATGGACAAGTTCACAATAGAATTAAGGGTGTTAAGATGTGCTGTTACTTTCTCTGAAACAGCATCATCTGTTTAGAACTAAAGATGAGTTTCCCATATCTGTCCATAGTCATAGAGTCTTTATTAGGAGGATGAACAGAAGAGGAGGTTTCTGACATCTCTTTCTTGGTGGCCGCCACCACCATCATGGCATCAACGGGGACTTCCTTTGTAAGAAAAGACCTGTCTTGAGGGGAGGTGATAAATTTGTTGGGCCTCCAAGGGACCAGTTCCATGGAATCATGAGACTCCCACACCCTTCGAGCGACCAAGTCCATTAATTCGTCAAAGGGCGGAGTAACCCAGGAGGTGGAAGGTTGAGACCCAACGGCCTTCAAGAGCACCGACTCATCCTCAGTAGGGGTAAGGGACTCCAAGTCAACTCTCTGCCTTAATATTTCCAGGATGTCTGCAAATGAGACATCCTCAGAGGAGGACCGTGGGGACCCTTCTAATTCCTTTAAGTCGGTGTCTGATGTTAAGGATTCCTGAGGGAAATCTAAATGCCTCTTATTGCACAGTCTTTTTCTGGGGACCTTCATCAGTGGGGGCGTCTAAAGTCTCAGGCAAACAGGGGTCACCCAGTGGGGTTACCTGAAGCTCTGGGTCTCGATGCTTGGTGGGGACCTGTGGTGTAGGGACAGAATGCCCCTTGAAGGGAGGAAGAGGAAAGATCTGAAGAGGTAAGGGTCTTAGCAGACATGACCCTCTTCATGGCATCGAAGGCACCAGTTTCCTGACCCAAGGAGTCCACTGCTTCAGAAGAAGATGGCAACCTCCCAGGGGCCAAGACCACAGGCCCCAAACCAGAGGGCATAACCAAGCTCATCTGCACCGAAGCCCCGAGAGGGAGAGTCAGAACTGAAGCATCGGTTTGACTCTCTGCCCCCCGGAGCCAGCGAGAGAGTGTCAGCTCCGAGACTTTTTGATCAGAACCGAAGAAGTCAAGGTCAACGGAGCCAAGGGCACTGGAACAGGCCTCGGGCTCCAAGAGTTCCACCACTATCAGATCCTCTCTTTCCGCCTCCGAAGGCTCAACTGGCCTTGGAGGAGGAGCAGAAATTGTGGTGGGGGGGTCGTAGACTTCGAAGCCAAATGGGTCGAAGCTGAAAGCAATTTGGCCAGGGCCGGAGTCACCAAAAATCTCTGCACCACGAGGTCCACATTGATGTTGGAAAGGGTACCGGAAGAACAGGGCCCAACTGTCCTGCTCTGGAGGCAGTCGGGGTCGCTTAGCTTTATACCCAGGCACCTGGCTAGGAATTACATCAGATTCTTAGGTAAAAAGCTTAAAGGAGCCAAAGAAGCCACTGACTTAAGGATCAGGGACTTTAAAACTTCCGACACCGGCTCCAACACAATCATTTAGCTCCGAGGTAAGATTTCGGTGCACGACTTCGAAGACTGTGGAGCCGGAGCCGGATGTCTTCCAAGAGGTGCTTTGAACAGAAGACTTGTACTCCGATGACACCTTAGAAGACTTTGACCCCTTCAAGGACTTGGAAGTCTTGTCAGAGTAGTCCTAACAAGCTCCCAAAGTACTGGACAACAAGGAAGCATCCTCAAATGCACAGTGTACGTTACAGCCTATGGCCTGTTTGATTAATAGTTTTTATTTTTTAATTAGTTTAGACATAGAAGTCTGTAAGAGGACCGGCACACTAGCGGAACTACTCTGATGGTGTCCACCCCCCCCCCCCACTACCAACTTAGTTTTTTTTTTTATCTAGTGTTGTGTTAAACAACGTACGTTGGTACATTTAATGGTTATTCCCCCGCTACGCCACTAGGTGGCAGCAAAACAGAGCTTAAAATCTCCTTGCTCATTAACAATGAGCAGATCTAAGCTCCAGTATTCATTTGTATAAAATAAGAAACAACCTCTCTAAAACAGTTACAATCAAACTCCCCTTAACTATACCTGTAAGTGGAATCGATCCCAAAACACAGGCAGGATTGCAGCACTACAAATAGTGTTCCCAAAAGAAAATTACTACTTACCTGGGAGATTTGTCCAGTGCACAAACTCACTGAATAAACTGATTAACTCCTGATACACCACTTCCTGGCTCTCTACTACGTGGAAACCATCTCCCTAATCTCGAAGTAGGATTTTGGCTATCCCTCCACCATTGGATCACATGCTCTCCCCTCCCCTCCCTTTATCCAACCAAACTCTACATATATGGGCTTGCACTCGCGGCATTATTTTTAAATATTATTTTCCCTAACCACGACATCCCCATGGTCTTTTCGCATGGTGTGCTGCTTGTAAGTGCTGATTTATTCTACTACTTCCATTGTTATTTCTGCTAAAACTGCTGGCTATAACTGCAATATATAAGCATTTATGAACTGATTTCATTCGCTGATACTATGTTTATGTGCGTAAATATCTATTTAATATATGCGTGTTAAGTAGGTTCTGATCCTCACGCATAGGCACAATAGAGCCGGCTTACTAGTCCAGGGCAACGTTGTGACTGTTGATGCCGTATTTGTAGCTTAAATCAGGGATATATGCCTGCTAGCATGAGTAATCGTCTTTTACTATAACTGCAAGTGAAGAGTGTTAATATCTACTGTAGTCCTTTTTTTGCTTTTGTCACTGTTACGAACTATAATTGCCGTACTTTCTCATTAGAAGCACTAAAACTTTAGAATAGTTGTAACATGGTTAAAAGTTTTTGCCACTATTTGAAGGACTAGCAAGGCTCGTTTGTTCCTATTCTTTGCTAAGGTTGGGGCGACACTTCACCATCTTTTTGCAAACATCTGAATCATAGCTCTGATTAATGTATGGCTATGGTAGCTCTGAATTAACTAAGCACTGCTAGTTTGTACCTTTACCTGGCCGCTTTTTTTAAACATTTTTTTAATTTTTTTAATTTGAAAAGCAGAATGTGTAAAATGTTATATGCAACGCTATAGATGTATCTCTACTCTACCTTTCACATTACTCTATCTAGCAAATCGACAAAACAAATGTTATTGATTGTTATGTGTTGAACCTGCTCTGTCCATACCCGCACGCTCAACTCCTCTTCTGCTCTTCACCCTCTAGCTATTCTCTCCATCTTACTTTCACTCGCCTTTAAGCATAACTTCTACTCTCTTCTTTTTTACAGCCTGAAAGCTAATTTTTTATTTAGAGCTGTTCCCCCCACATGGAAACTCTACAAATACAGAGTAGTCCCAACAAGCTCCCAACGTACTGGACAACAAGGAAGTATCCTCAAATGCACAGTGTAGGTTACAGCATACGGCCTGTTTGATTAATAGTTTTTGTTTTTTAAATGGTTTAGACATAGAAGTCTGTAAGAGGACCGGCACACTCGCGGAACTACCCTGAGGGTGTCCACCACCCCCCCATTCCCAACTTAGTTTCTTTTTTTCTAGTGTTAAACAACGTACGCTAGTACATGTAATGGTTATTCCCCCTCTACGTCACTAGGTGGCAGCAAAACAGAGCTTAAAATCTACTTGCTCATTAACAACGAGCAGATCTAAGCTCCAGTATTCATTTGTATAAAATAAGAAACAACCTCTCTAAAACAGTAACAATTAAACTCCCCTTAGCTATACCTGTAAGTGGAAGCTATTCCAGAACATGGGCAGGACTGTAGCACTACAAATAGTGTTCCCAAAAGAAAATTACTACTTACCTGGAGATTTGTCCAGTGCACGAACTCACTGAATAAACTGATTGACTCCTGATGCACCACTTCCTGGCTTTGCCCCTCTCTGTTCACCCTTCGGGCTCACTCCGCTCCCCTACCCTACCCCCAAATCTCACCCACCCCCAGCACCTCTACATTTATTTACCCAAACCACACCCCCAACCAAAAACAACCAATCTCCTCTCCCACACACTCTCATTCCAATTACCTGACACACCCCTAGCCTCTCACTTCATCACCACACTCACCTTTACTTACACCTACCTCCTACTCTCACATCTTCCTACAAAACTAAGTAAAACAAAATGAAAACCACCTTAGGAGGCCTACTACTAGCGCTGATAACTTTAACATATTTCACATCCACTCATTCTAGCACCTCACTACATAATACAATTCACCATTCAATGCAAGCATACAATAAACCAAACATTCACACACATTTCCCCATTACAGCTACACTATCTCAAGACAGCCTAATTTTATATATCTACAAAACACAACTAACAACAACACATACCGGTAAGATATCAGTTAAATACCACATAAAAACAACACAAAATATAAAACACATATTACTAATCACAAAAAAATTGCTCATATCAGGAGACATCCACCCAATCCCAGGACCAAACAACCCCCTACTCCCACCCAAACAAAAGTCAATCCTTCTAATCATTAACATAAATACCAGAAGTCTGACAAACAAACTTCCTGATTTCCAAGCCTTCATAATACATTACTCCCCAGATATATTAACTATCACTGAAACCTGACTAAAACCCACCATACAAAACAAAGAAATTCTACCACCAGGATATAACGTTATAAGGCAGGACAGGCCAAACAAAAAGGGAGGAGTAGCAGCCATACTCTTTAAAAACACACTCAAAGTAAAACCCCTTGAAATCCCACCCCCAGCATTTCAAAACATAGAAACCATAATCTCAACTCTAGCCATAAACAATACCAAGAAAATCAACATAATCTGTACTTACATCCCCCCAGGCAACAACTCTACCACCATAGAAGAATTCTTACAATGGATCTCAGTCAAACTTCCCAATGCAACCATTCCCTTAGGTGACTTGAACACAAACTGGTTAGCCTGCAACTCCAGCAACCCCACCAACCATATTAATCTCTTTGGCTTTATCCAGCTCATTCAAGAACCTACTAGAGTAGACAAAAGATCACACAATCAATCGATCTTAGACTGGACACTAGTAAACTACCCAAAAAATTGCAATCACACTGGATGTCTACCAGACACCCTGAGTGACCACCTCCCTACATTCCTCCTGTGAAAAAAAACATTCCAACATAACCAACCCAATTATCTTTAGATAAGTCAGAGATAAAAGAAAACTAAATACACAGGAACTAAACCACACCCTAAAACACTAATTGGAATCCACTACTAACACTAGACTTAGACCAAGCCGTAGATTACTTCAGCAACACTTTCATTGGCATCCTCAACACAGCTGCACCCATTAGAAAGATCAGAGTCAAGTCAAACTATGCTCCATGGTTAAGCAGGGACACAAGAGCCTTACTAAAAGCCAGAGATAGAGCATGGAGATCCTGGAAAAGAGACCATTCCAACTTAACCAAACAAAACTACCGAAAACTAAGAAACCAAGCAAAATGACATACCATACTCGATAAAAAAAACTATTTCCTCATCAGTCAAACCAAGCACACAAGAGACCCACAAAAATTCTGGAATTCCATCAACTCCCTACTCAACCCTGGAAAAACATCCACCCCAACTCCCACCACCAATAATAACACCACATACATCGCATCCCAATTTAACCAACACTTCACTCAAACAATTCTATCACTGTCCTCTCAGATCCCCAAAACCTACCACCCAAACCCACCCAGCAAGCCCCTTAACAATATCCTCTCTCTCACACTCTCTCGTCCCCACCAGTACTATTAAAAAACTCCTACAAAAACTCAAATGCACCACCCTTGCTGCAGACAACCTACCTGCTGACTTCCTAAAAATGACAGCTGACTCCCTCTCATACCCAGTATCCATCCTAATAAACCACTCCATACAGGAAGCCTACATCCCTAAACTATGGAAAATATCTATCATCATCCCTCTTCACAAAGGAGGAAACTGTTATGAGTTCTCCAACTACCGAACAATAGCCATCCTATCCCCCTTATCCAAAATACTTGAAAGATGTATACACTCCCAAATTGTACAATTCCTAAACTCTAACAACCTACTGTCACCCACTGTCACCCACTCAACATGGCTTCAGACAACACCATAGCACTACTACCACTCTTCTGACCTTTGCAAACATAGTGAACCATCACAGAAATAACAATTTTGTATCAGCAATATTTCTTGACTTATCCAAGGCATTTGACATGGTGTCACACACCATGCTACTGGACTCCATGTCCTCCCTATGCTTTTCCCATTCCACTATTGCATGGTTTAAATGCTACTTATCAGACAGACAGCAGTCTGCTCAGTGGCAGAATACACTATCACCACTACTACCTACAACCATAGGAGTCCCACAGGGTTCAATATTAGGACCACTACTTTTTTCCATTTTCACTAGCAGCCTCCAGACCTCCACCCAAAATGTCTCATCTGCTCTGCACTATCACTCACAACCCTTCAAAAACTTACTCAAGACTTCTTCACCTCAGTAGAAAACTGGATTACCCAGATACAACTAATCCTTAATCCTAACAAAACCAAACTACTCATTTTCACACCTAACAAATCTAAATCTATCAACCAACCTTTTACAATCACTGCCAAAAATGGTACCAACATCTTACCCACAAACCATACCAAACTCCTTGGCATGGAAATAGACAACAAACTACTGTTTGATGTACATATAAAACACCATTAAAAAAGTCCACAAAAAATTGGGAACACTATATAGACACAAAAAATTCCTAATTGACCAAGCACACATAACACTTGCCCAAACACACCTTCTATCCACTCTAATGTATAGGTTCATAGGTTCATACTAGGCTATCTGCCCTAGGGCATTTATAAGCCTAGCCAGAGTGTGTATGGCTTTCGCCACCCATATTAAATTAATTTTGCTATGCCCTTTTTCAAGGTTAGTATACTGTGCCTCTGTCTAACAGTGACACAGAAGTGATACCTGGGGTAAACCTACGATCTCCCATCCACTCATCAAGATTCCTCTTGAAGAGAGTCAATGAGGGACTCTGCCTAACCTGGACTGGGATTTTATTCCAGAGTGAAGGGAGCCTCTGGGTTATGAATCTGTCCCTCCAGCATGTCCTAATTATTTCAATGCTGAGGTTCAAGTCCCTCGAGCGAGTACCTCGATGGGATTTGGATTTTCTGAGGTGCAGCATGTCCATTAATTCTGGGTTAGACATGGCTTTATATGTCAGGCACAGATCGCCTCTGAGCAGGCGGTATGCCACTGAGTAGAGCTGGAGTTTCTTTAACCGGGCAGCATACGGCATCTGTTTGAGCCCCTTGATCCTCTTGGTGAGGTACTTTTGGGGTCTTTCCAGTTGCTGCAGGTGTCTGGTAAGGTACATCCCAAAAGGGGCATTGTACTCAATTATGGGCCTGATGAGGGATGAGTAAAGAGGCATGATGACCTCCCCTGATCTAGATGTGAATCCCTTCATGATTAGGTGGGCTATATAAAATGTTTTTCTAACCACTTTGGCCACGTGGTTGTCAAATGAGAGATTGCTATCAACTTGGGTCCCTAGGTCCCTAATTACTTCTTCTGTACTTAATGGATTACCACCTATGTGGTAATTTGTGGGCACTTTGTTTTTGCCAAAGGGGATGACTATACACTTTTTGGCGTTTAGCTTGAGGCCATGGCTCTGGCACCAGTTGTCTGTTTCTATGAGGCCCTTTTGGAGGATGCTTGTGTCGGCTGGAGAGTCTATTATGGTGCCCAGTTTGCAGTCATCTGTGAACTTCGTCAGCCACAGTCCTTCCATGTTGGCCTGTACCTCCGAGAAATATATACCGAACAAGAGAGGTCCCAGGACTGAGCCTTGTGGGATGCCACTTGTAACTGGTTTGGAGTCTGACATGGCTATTCTAACCATGTGGGTTCTGTCTTTGAGCCAGTTTGCAACCCATCTAGCGACATAGGGGTTTATATTTAAGCTGGTGAGCTTATCTATAAAGCCCAAGTGGGGTATTGTATCAAAGGCTTTTGCGAGGTCCAGGTAGGCTGTGTGGACCACCTTCCCCTTGTCAATGGCCTTGGTGACTGTTTCAAAGAAATCGACCAGGTTCAAGAGGCAGGATCTGCCCTTAACAAAGCCGAACTGGGTAGGATCCAGTGTCTGCAGGTCCCCAATATCTTTATTTATAAGGTTCATGATGATCATTTCCATAGCTTTGCAGACCAAGCTAGTGAGACTTATGGGGCGATAGTTTCCAGGATCCGTTGAGGCACCACCTTTGTGGAGAGGGACCACTGTTGCTGTATGCCACTCTTTGGGTACATATCCTGTAGTAAGGCTGAGATTGAACAGTAGTTTTAGGTTTGGGTTTAGCTCTTCTTGGAGTTCATGTAGGACGCAGTCCGGGACACCAGCTGGTCCCATTGATGCTGTGTTTCTTGCTTTGGGAGGGCAGCTCTTACCTGAGCATCTGAGATGTCAGGGGGGCAGCACTCTGCTGGGATAGATATTAGCCCTTTTGGTGGGGGGGGGTTTGCACTGAACCTGTCAGCTAGGATGTTGGCAATGTCTGTGGGTTTGGTGTATTTTTTGTCATTTTGGACTAATTCTGAGCATATCTGGGAATTCCCACCCAGGTTCCTAACATAACTAAAGAAAGCCTTGTGACTATCCTTAGTGTACTGTGCAATTTTTCTCTTGAAGCTGGCCTTAGACGATTTTATGAGTGCCCGTAGTTTTTTGCTAATACTGATCAGAGATGCCTTCCCTTTTTGGGATTTTGCTCTATCATGTAGTAGCTTCCTCCTTCTATTGTATAGTTTGTTTATGGCTGGGGTCCACCAGACAGGCCATCTGCCTTTGGAGGATTGGGTCTTGGTTTTATTTGGGATTGCATGATCCATGCATTCCTGAAGGTGTTCATAGAATGCGTTTATAAAGGATTTTGCGTTCTGGTCCGTATTATCCACAGGCCCGGGGGCTTTGAAGGATTCCACCTTGGTTTTGAGGAGTGTAAAATTTGCTTTAGAGAAGTTTTTCACTGTGGTTTTCTGGGCATGGGGTGGGGTCGGGATGTGAATATCCAGTGAGATTAGTTTATGGTCTGATCTTACCAGTGAGGGATACACTTCTGGTCTGGAGCATAGAGTCCCCATGTTGGTGATGATCAGGTCCAGTATTTTTTCCCCTCTTGTGGGATTGGTAACAAGTTGTTCCATAGCATCTGAGTTTATAAATTCTAGGAACCTTCGGGCTAGGGTGTTGGAGCTAGAGTAATGCTCCCAGTCTATGGTTGGGTAGTTGAAGTCACCTATTATAATGATGTTTGGAGAGACCTTCATATTTTCCAGTGTTCTCAGGAAGGCCGAGTGGGGTTCCTTGGTTTGGGAGGGTGGTCTGTAGCAGGCTATAAACTGGAAGGCAGTTTTACCCACTGTTAGTTGCACATGGATAGTGTCTGATGCTTCGTGCTGTGCCACCAACCTGGAGGTGTGGTTATCTTTGAAGAATATTAATACTTCCCCTCCTTTTGTGGTTCGGTCCAAGTTTTGGGGCCGAAAAGCATGGTATGAGGTATAACCTGGTAGTGCTGGGGTGCACTCGAGAGCCTTGAACCAGGTTTCTGTTACTGCACAGATATCGATGTTCTCCATGCTAAGGAGAGTTTCGAGTGCGTGCATCTTGAGGTTTAGACTTCTGGTGTTGAGTAGCATTACTCTTAGTTTCTTATCCCTTGTGATACCTATGGAGGTGGGTTTGTCTTTTGAGCCTTGCCTAAAAAAGGCACTATGGGGGTAGCAAGAGCCTTTGCCAATATCCGAAAGCCCAGGGGTGACAGATGCAAGCCGTCCCTAGCGAAGCATCGTGGCTTGTCGAGCATGTCATCCCAGGCTGACAGGCATTGGATCCCCTTTGAATGACACCAATACTTAAGCCAATTGTTGAAATTGATAATCTTGTCTTCATACTGTGGCATCATTCTTGGTGAGGGTAAGATGCTACTCAAGGTCAGGGTCATACCGGCCTGGGCTACATGCTCAGAAAGCTCCTCTATGTCTCTTTTCATGTAGTCCAGGGAGGTACGTCTCAGGTCATTCACACCAGCATGGACAATGACTGAGTCATATTTGTACTTGCCTTGGAGTGACCTGAGTGCTTGTGTTATGTGGCGGATCCTAGCTCCCGACAGGCAGCTCACCATAACCTTCTCCTTGTTCAGCCTGGTGAGTGAGTCGTCAGTGTGCCTGATGATAGAGTCACCTATTACAAGTGTATCAGGTGTGTTGTTTAGCCTTAAGGGCTGTGACTGTTCGGCACACTGGCTTTGTGAGCTATGTGTTGCACGTGTTTTGTTTTGGGGTAGCGGTTGCTTGGGTGTCTGCTTTGGAGGTCTCTGCTGCTTAGGCAGATTTTTATTTAGAGCCTCCAAGCATGTTTTTCTGTGTTTATGTGTTTGGTTTGCTGTCGTGGTAGGTCGATGTGAGACTGGAATTGTAGTGAGTGTGGTTTCCTTCTCCTCCTGACTGGTTACACCAGTACTGAGTTGAGAGAGCTTAGCCTCCAGTTTGACTATATGGTTGCATCTCTCACATGTGTTGGAATTTGTTGGGAGGAGGAAAGGGTTGTCTGTGTACATGAGGCAGTTGTAACATTGCCTCAAGATTCCCAGATTCACCAGCTGGACTGGAGAGGAGATTGACAACTGACCTTTGGACATGCTAGAATAGTATTGGGAATTTCTTTATAATTGAAAAAATGGCCAATGGGGAGCAAGGTACTCAGGGGAGTTTGTGAGGGTGTAGTGCTTTTAATTTTTAGTGCTGACTTATATAATTGCTTTAGTGAGCAAGTGCCAGGTAACTTAAATGCAAAATGACAAACAGTAACTTTCTTTCAAGTGAAACAAGGAAATAAGTACAGTAAGCAATGCAGATATCACTAGGGATCCACAGAAGCTGAAAAGCCGCATTTTAGGTGGAATTTGCTTTTCAGCGAAATAACAAGCATACAAACAAAACTAGATTCAGCAGGCCTGGATCTAGTCTATGCTACAGCAAACAAGGTGTACCAATTACAGTAAGAAATAGTTCAAATATGCAGGCACTATAAGCCTTTAACCAGAAATTCCCAGCTCAGAAGGGCAGAGTCCAGCCTCTTCTCCCACAAGAGTGCAGACCATGAACCTTCTTAATGTAAAATAACTGGCCTGAAGCCCTGATGCTTAAACCAGAACTAATACACTTTTAGAATAACAGACACTGAGCCCTCAATCAGCAGTTCCCAACTTAGAAGGATGTAAGCTACCTGTCCTGCCACCACAGTGCAGCCCACAGACCTTCCTAATGTAAAACAACTGATCTAAAGCCCAAGTGCTTAAACTAAAAGGCTTAGAATAAGTTACACCAAGCAGTAATAAATACAATTGAGTACTTTTAAGATGACGCAAAAGCAAAATAAAGTAGGAAAAAACACAAATATAGTAAAAGCAGATAATTTTTTTTTTTTTTTTTTTTTTAGTGGAAAGAGAGAAAGGAAAGAGAGAAAGGAGTAGCCGAAACTAAGCTGATTGGCCTTCTCAAATGTTCTCCCTGTACTGGGTAGAATGAGGTAATGACACTAGACTGGGAGGAGGGTCCCAGATCAAATTTACACTAGGGGCAGGCAACTGCAAAGCCACCAACTATAAAAACATGCCGCTCCAATCCTTGCACATATAAGAAAACAGGACCTTGAACAACTTCAGTCATGCTACAATAAAATCGCCAGATTCACTTCTAAATCTAACTACAAATCACACCACTATCATGCACTCCGTAAACTGCAATGGCTAGAACTACCCCAGCTAATCAACTATCATCAACTAACAATTGCCTACAATATTTTGAACTATCCACTCAAAACCCCATCTCTTAGTCAGTTAGTAACCAAGCACACATCAAATTGTCCCCTACGCTCTTCAGAAAAAACACTACTATCTATCACCAAAGCCAACAACTACGCAGGACAAGCACTATTCTCTCATAGCATAGCAAGAAACTAAAATAACCTTCCTCCTAACCTTACCTCTGCTACATCACCCAATATATTTAAAAACTCTCTAAAAGCCCACCTCATGAATAAATGGATATGCCCATGCATCACATAACATTCAAACATATCTCTTTTGACACAATTCTACTCTCACTGTCTGATATATATATATATAGTATATTGTTTGACAATGTACAACAATTTATTTCAACCTGCTGAACTTTATTGTGAACTGTACATAATCTATACCTGAACATTTGATGTGCTGAACGTATCATAAATTGTACGTAATCTATGTCTGATCATCTGAGGCTTGAACTTATTGAAATGTTCTGAACTTATCAGAAATTGTACAGAATCTATGTCTGAACATTTGATTTGTGAACACATTGTAAACTAGAACTAAAATGTTATGGAGCTTTTCTCCCCGGGCATCCTCTGTAAATGGACCTGCGTCCAGTTGGCCTATCCCGGTAAACAAATGTAAAATAAAATAAAATAAAATAAATAATGCTTTTTGGAAATTTGGCTTCAACAGCCCTCTATCAACCAATTTCCTTTGCCTCTCTAATAAAACGCTGCCACTGAAGGAATGGCAGATAGAGCAATCTTTTTGTAAATGTAGTGGACCCAAGCAGTACACACAAGAAACATGGTTATCAGTGATGGACATCTTCTGTCCACAGTCGCACCTTTTAAAACCAGATTTTTGTTTCTCCTACATTATAAATAATTGCACACAAATATCAGATCCCTGATAACAATATAAAAAAATCGAAACCACAGAACTCCTTAGAAAGTTCAGATCCCTGAATTGCAATGACTATGAGAAAAATGTGACACAAAAACATTCAAATACAATAATTCTAAGAAAAATAAGGGGATGTGGAATTAAATTTGACAGAGCCCTGTCAAGTAAATGCAACTCAAAAAAGGCTAAAGGCCTAGGAGCAACCTCTCTGAATTAGAAGACAAAAATATAACTTTCAATCAACTCACTAAACAACAATTACAAGAAATATGAGAAGTCTGACAAATATCAGATCCCTGATAGTCTAATAAGAAATTTGAAATTCTTTAAATATAATAAAGAAGGTTACTGGCCCGAGCTTCCTCCGAAGATCGTGGGATCCGTTGCAGTGGCAAACTAGATCTGGGGTTGGTAGGAGAACATCATGGGATAGGGACTGTGCCTCGAGCTAACTCAAAGATCTTGAGCTTGGAAAGTGGCCAACTTGGAGCCAATGGATCTGCTCTGAACCCACATGTAAAGAACAAACGGTGAGATTGAACAACTTCACAAACTTTTTGTTGTTATTGCTTTCTTGCTTGTGCTTTTCTTTTTTTTTTTTTTAATTTTTTTTTTAATATAAAGTCTGCATCCAGTGTCATTTCAATTTACAACATATACACTAGACTAGACAAGCAACACTAAGGATAATTTAAACCAGCCTGGTGGAATAAGGGGATCAAGCATGGACTATAACCCAGATGATCTGTGTTCAGTTGTCTGCGCAGACTACAACCCACATGAGATGCGTTCAGTTATCTGCTTGGGTATTTGACAGTACTGGAAGAAGGATGTGTAATGCCTATCATGAGGGTGCCAGACACCTCTCTGTTAGGGCTCTGGTGGAGGATAGAGCTGAGGGATGACACCAGAAGGACAGAGTTAGAACAATAGCCCCCCTATGTACTGTGGGGGGTGCACTCAAACTACTCTGTTTTCAGCCTAGACTTCAGATATCATCAGCTTGTTCAGGGTGGTAATTAGGACAAAGGAGAAATATTGTGAGCTGTAGTATGGTGGCCCATCCCTGTTCCATTGCACCCCACTTGCTTGACAAATCTCTAACCCCAAAGCTTGTGCAAGGAGGAGAGGATTCCATGCTCTAAAAGAATGGTTTGGAGGTAATGTTGTATCTTTCATTGGACAGCACTGCTGTGGAACTGACTCTCCAGCCACATAAAACAAAGTCCAACCCTGTCCATGTTCAAGTGCAACTTAGATCTATGGATGTGAAACAGACAATTTACCCCAGGACTGCCCCCTGTACTACACATGGACAGAGTCAGCTCCTAAATACTTAATCCCATACATGGGTCCCCTCAAATTATCTATTGTATGATCCCAGTTATTCTCATTAGGGTAATATATAATTATTAACCATGGGATGGGTAAAGTCAATCTATTACTAAATGGGATAGGTTATTTCAAGCATAAAAAGGGAAACTGGCTAGGCTTAAAATGTCCTGAGGGCAACTAGCCTAGTACTTCCCTATGAAACTATATGCTTAGTTGCACACACACACAGTGGAGATATCTTGCTGGTGAGGGTCACACTGTGGAGTTGCTAGGATGGAACTATTGGTATGGACACTATAGGGGCAGCCATTGCCTGGATTCAACAATAAATGACAAAAATAATAATTCAACAGCTATCACTCAACTACATAGTGCTTTTACTTTCAGCCTGCCATCCTTCATCCAACCCCCCCCCCTTTTCACATTTCTGCACATGGGGTTGGAGTGTAACATCAACAGTGGCCATCACTTAAAGTCAATGGTCACACCACAGATGGCAAGTACTACAATAATTTAATAAAATGCTGCATATGATAGGGGGAAAGGGCACTCTTTCAATTCTACACTGACTGTGTAAACAGTACTGCAAAAGGGACTAAAATAAAGGTAGAAGAAAAAACATATTGGTCTGTGTTAATAATTCAATAATTATTAAAAGAAAACAATGCCTTTTTATTGTCATTAAGTAATAAGGGTACCATCAACATGTACGGTAGTCAGACAAAAATACTAGAAATACATTTTAATGTTTCAATAATGTTTAATTAGCAGGCTTCAGTTTAATACTAAGTTTGTAAACTGGACTGAGTGTACATTACAGCCCATGTATGTACAAATGTAAAAACATTCTGTACAAGCAAGTGTATGCTGTACAGTAAATGGTTTAATACGTAAACAACATTCTTCAGTGTATAAACCATGTTTTCTATCTATGCAAATAATTTTGCTGTGAAGTTTTAAACTGTTCACAAAAATTGCTCCTCAATTCATTTGTATGTATATTAACAGATCAAAGCTTAACATCTGTGATGCATGTGTGTTTGTTCCAAAAGGCAGGGCTGCAGTGTCTTTGCAGTAATATCCGCAAGCATTGTCAATAAATCACTGTATAAAGCATCACTGTATAGAGTCATATTTAGCAATTGCAAGATGCAGCTCATAAATGGTGGGACATTTTTACAGAATGGTCCTCAAAAGAAAAAAAGTTGTTAAATTGGATAATTCATCCAATTCTAGTAGTAATGCTGGTTATCATTGTGTTAACCATATAAAACTGTGTTTTATGTTGCTCTATCAAAAGAAAACTAAAGGTTTTGTTTCCTAATATGTTTCACATAAATCATAATACCAAACAATGCATATCAGTGTTTTAAAAAATAAAAAGGGAAAACTGTTAAATATATATATATAGAGAGAGATTGATAAATGCATGTGCACTTCTGTTTGCTAGTTAGATGCATGTACACTTCTGTTTGCTATAATATATGTAGGAAAATATAGTGAGTTAGATACATAAACATTTCTGTTTGCTAGTATATATATATTAAAGAGTTAAACTGAGAAGTAAAGGAAAAAACAGCATCCAAACTGAATGTAACATAAATGTTCAGTGTTTGGTACAAGCTTCAAAGAAAAATTACAGATAAGGAATTTCCTGAGACCCAGGTGCAAAAAATGAATACCTCCCTACTGGGTTGGACACAAGGATGAGTGCCTAAACTGTCACGTAATTCACCTTGAAAAAGAACACAAAGTAGCTTAACAACAGACTGCATTACATCAACATCAAAAGGCTGCTTTCATAAAACGTGTATATTGAATGGTATGGGATGTGGGAGGGAATCCAGTGAAAATATGAAAGGTAGGTAGGGAAGGTAGCAATATGATTAACTGATGTTTTAAGAGACCAATATTTATGGGATTTGGGGGATTAGAGCTACTTGCTGAGTTGGAGATCAGGATGAGGAAGTAGGAAAGTGAGCTGTGGCAGTGATTGAGAGGAGGAAAATCTCTAGGAAAGTGGAGTAGGTGGGGATGGAGAGTGGGTGTTGATTCATTTTAGGATGAAAGATAACACTTGGCTTCTTGGGTCCATATGTTATGCAATCCAAGATGATACAGAGGTATTTTCACAATGTTTTAATAAGATGGAAACCATGAGAAATGGCAGTAGATAGACTAATGTTATGGAGGATATAATGTATTGGAATTGGAACCAGATACAATGGCTGAGAGGAAAAATATCCTTAAAAATGTCAAAAGGGGCTACCAGAAAGGATAGAGTTGTTGGGCTGAGAGTCCTATAGGGTGGCATACAAGAACTAAAAATTGTTTACTTTTTTAAGCGGCAAGTACGGGCTGGCAGGCTGGCTGGATAAACTGTTAAGCGACAGTATAACTGAGGACATAGTGAAGATTGATAAGTGCTCCTACACAGTAGCAAAGAAGGTGAATGAGAAAGGACAGGTTGATTGACAAGAGGGTACAAACCTAAGCCATGGTAGAGGGATGGGGCAGAACTGCATTATGAAGTTGAAAACAAGACATATTTGTTCAGATTATAGTTATGATTATGGAACGGTTTTGTCAATTAAGAGGGCAAAGATGAATGGTGGGGAATGTGGAGACAGTGGTTAACAAGAAAAATGACTGAAGGATTTGAAGCTATTTCTAGATCCTATTGAAACTGACTTCTGAAAAAGTAGCATGTGCCTGTCTGATTGTCATTCCCAAAAACATTAAGCAAATCAATTACAACATAACATTCAATAGAATCTAAGAACTTCAAAAGATTTGCCTTTTCTTTTATTATGCATTACGTGCTTAGTGATTTTAATGGTGGCAAAAAGGGGAGTTGGATTATAGTGAATTCAGATTGCAAAATTTATTTCATGCCTACAAAGCACCTGGTTTGAGCAGAAGTATTAATTATAAGATGGTTCTTAATCTATGGCAAAATGTCAATAAATGAATTTTTTTATTTATTTATTTGATATTTATTTGAAATTTGTTTAACGGGGGTGGTCTGACTGGGTCTACAGAACCCATTTTCAGCAGAGGCCTAGGGAGAAAAGCTCCACATACAGTACAATACAAATACAATATAATCCAATACAATACACATTACATTATAATATACTTTACAAAAATAAGTTGGAAGAACAAACTATGTTACAAGATGTTACAATATATTACTACACATCTAGACAATTCTACAGAGTTAAAACATAGGCAATAATAGTCACTCTCACCATACATGATGTAGGTAGTGTCCAAAAAATAGTACATAGGTAGTGCAATGTGTGACAATGACTGTTATAGTACATGAAAAATAGAATGTTAGTTTCAGTTAGGAAAATAGCAGCCAGAAAGTTAGTGATGCAGACAGATAGTGAGAGAAAGCGTTAAGGAGAATAGAAGCAATAAAGGCTGAGCAGTAGCTTACGGATATGGTACAGAAACAGAGAAGGAGTTAGAAGAGCCTTAGGATCTTGTAGTCTGTGAGGGACTGAAATGTGACAGAGGACGATGAGGCTAGTGTGGAAGTAGAGGAAGACCTGAGCATTAGGCAGGCTTTATGCAAGAGCAGAGTCATGTACATTTGAGATGACTTTTTAAAGAGGCTTTGAAATGGGTTATACCAGGCATAGACCTGGTGGCTAGAGGTAGTGAATTCCAAAGTATAGAGACAGAATATAGAGAGTGACCTGGTTTTCTTGTGGGTTTGAGATAGCTAAGAGATTTTTTTGTCTTCTGATTGTAGGGATCGATTTGATGTGTAAGGTGTGACTAAATTGGCTAGTGCAGGGCAGGCAGTAGGCTTGAAAATATGGCTTTGTAAGGTGGATAGCTGAATAAAGGCAAGTCGGTTAGGGAGTTTAAGCCACTTTAATTCTAGAAGTGGAGAAAAAACAAGCACACTGCACCACAACGGTCGTATAATGTATATCACTGACACGCTGAATGAGCGAGTCCAGTCAGTTAAAAACAGATATTTAATAGCCAACTATAATTAAAAGCAAAATTCCTTGATTTTAGCAATAAAATTGTATCAAGCATATCCCTGACATGCTGGTTAAGCAGGTCTGGTCAAATGAGAGCAAACGTCAAAAATTGACAAAAGTTCCGATGAACAACAAAAGTTTAAAACAAAGTCCCTTAATCTCTACAATAAGGGCTTTCAATATATTCTTCCTCAGATAGTATGAATCATCAAGTTGAGGAAGAATGAAAATGGGCAACAGAGATGGAACAGTATGGTAAGTACATAACTTCTTTATCTGATGTTGTTAATTTTCCTTCTATCCTCAACTGTTGGGACAGAGTCCCCAGCTACCTAAAACCCTGGGTGGACACTAAAGAAGTATATTCTTGAGCACAGTATAACCAAAAGATGCTGTACCCCTCGAGGCCAGATCTAATTTGTAAAGAGTGATAAAGGTATGAGGACTTGCCTAAGTTGCTGCTGCACAAATGATGTCCATGGAAACCCTGAATAAAAATACTGAAGAAGTTGTCATGCATCTAGTCGAATGGGGTCTTACAGGTTTAGTTAAGATAAAACCAAATTTGTTATAGATAAATGAAATGCAGTCAGTCAGCTGGCTAAAGTTACTTTTGCAACTGGTTTACCTAATTTTAAATCTGCAAAGGAAACAAAATTGGTCTGTCTTTCTGATATCATTTTTTCCTATGTAGATAAAACATAATTGTCTGTGAACATCCAATAAATGCACCATATATTCACCTTTGTTTGCAATTTAAGGCAAGAATACTGGCAAATTAATGGACTGATTGATACTGGATTCTGACATCACCTTGGGAAGAAAGGATGCATTGATTTGTAATGTAAGTATCTTTATGAAAAATCAAGTAGAGAGGTTTTGAAGACAAGGCATGAATTTCTGAAACTCTTCTCAATGATACAATGGCTACTAAAAAGACCATTTTCTAAATAAGAAACTTAAGGTCACATTTCTCTGCTGATTCAAAGGGGGAATGCATTAAGGCATGCACTATCAAGTTCAGATCCCATGGGTGGAGTCGGGTCTTTAGAAGGAGGTCTCAAAAGAATACTGCCTCTCAAAAATGCTTTGAATAGTTTAGCAGAGGATACTGAAGAACATTCAAACCAAATATGAAAATTAGATAGTGCTGCTAATTGAACCTTAATGGTAGAGGAGTTTACCCCTTCTTTGTAAAGTAAAGCTAAAAACTGAAGTATGTTATGTATTGGAGCTGAGAAAGGATCAACATGATTTTGTTGTGCCCAGTAAACAAATCTTTTCCATTTACTTGAACAGTTTTCATGTTGAGGGTATATGGGAAGATAAAAGGATATGATGGACAGGTGAATAGAGCATAGGTTATCTGGCCATTAACAGAACTGGAGAAAGCAGGCTGTAAGCTTGACAGTTGAGATGTCCGGATGAATCATGTCTGTTGGGGTGAGTCAGAAGGTCTGGTATTGAATCCAGAATCCAAGGTTTGTAAAGTAGATGAGGCCATGGGAAGGGGAACCAAATCTGAAGAGACCAGAAAGGAGCAATGATGATGACTTTGCTCTTCAACCTGACAGCTTTCTGTAGAAATTTTGGAATTAATAGAATTGATAGACAGGTATAAAGCAGATCAAGAGGCCAATTGTGCATTTGTTGTTTAGGGGAGAAGTAAAAAGATTGCAGTAAAGCTGGCCCAGACAAAAAATCATTTCTGTTACTTTCCTGTTGAGGGACCACTAGTGAGGGAAAAGAATGGACCTGCTCAAATTGCCTGCTATCACAATGGACTTCTCAAAATGTGCATTGGTATAAGAAAGAGGTTGGATGAGATTGGTCATTGCCACACTCAGTGCTTCTCAACATAGGGGGTACGACCTGGTCCCTCTTTGTTTGTTGATGTACCAAACTACTGACATATTGTCTGTTTGAATCACAATTGTCCATGAAGGGAGAGCATCCTGGAAGGCCTGCAAAGCTAAAAGCACTTCTCTCATCTCTAGGATATTGATATGTAAGTTGGCCTCTTCAGATGACCAAGGACCTTGAACTGTTTTCTCCAGAAAGTGCCCCCCCAGCCCAACTGGGAAGTGTCCGTGGTCAATATGGCCTTGGCTGAGGGAGAAGGAATGGATGGCCTTGTAGAACCTGATCTGATTGAATCCAGACCCTTAGATCCCTCTTGCTTGCCTGAGTGATTTTTATTTGTGCTTACATACCCCTGATAAAACCCACTAAAGAATTATCCTATGAAATCTGGCTAGAGGTACAAGGATTATTGCTGCTGACATTGACTTTGGAGCTTGAAGGACCAAATGGGTTGAAATTTTTGTACTACAAATTATTGTCCTCTGAAGGTCTGTACTATTGAGAGAGGAAGAGAACTATCACTGACTTTGAGCTGAAAACTGCTCCTATGAATTCCATGTTTTGAGTTGGTTGTAGTTGACACTTGTAATTTATAGTTATCTCCAGTACCCGATTTCTTGCCCTTATTAACAGATGCCTGGATGGGGCAGTAATGTGCCAGCCATCTAAATATGGAAACACCTGGAAGTCACTATTGCCATTGGTAAACACCCTGTAGGGCTGTGGTAAGGCAAAAGAGCAGAGCTCTGAACTGGCAATGACTGGCTTCCAGTCAGAAGAGTAAATACCTTTTGGATTGTCTGTTCATCTTTATGTGATAGTATGCATCCTGAAGGTCTATTGAGCACATCCAGTCATCCTTGCACAGAAAAGGGAAAATGGACTGAACCATGGTCATCAGAAACTTTGTGTGTCGAACTGACTCATTCTAGTTGCTGAGATCTAAAATTGTTTTCCAGTCCTCTATTTTCTTTGGTACTAAAAAGAATCTTGAGTAAGTTCTATCTGTTCTGGTGGGACCTCTTGGATGACTCTTTTTCTAGCAGCTTCTTTCCTCTGACTTGGTGGAATGTTGGGAATTTTTCGTAGAGTTGCGGGTGGAAGGGAAAAAGGTTATTATATAACCTCTAGAAAGAATTCTCTGCACCCAAGTATCTTTTGTTATATCTAGCCAGGCTTTGTGGTGCAGGGATAGTTGACCTCCGACTGCTGTCAGAGGTGGTGTGACATCTCCACATTGGGCAAAGTAATCAAGGAGTCTGAATCCTCACCACTGACGCTGGAGAGGGATGTTCACTTGGAATACAAATGGATACACTCAGTATTAACATATGCAGCTGTCTGTACCAAGTACAATTTCCCTTAAGAGCGCACAGGGAATACACCCAGCCTGGGGTCTTGGTGTTTCTGTCTCCCTCCAGACCCCCAGTAACACTCCCACTGGTACAGTTGTAGGGTTAAGTCCTTAGCTGAGTGTCCAAGCCATGTCCTCCAGCACCCTCTCTGTGACCAGTGCTTCCTGTCCCTGCTCCAAGTAGCTGAAACACACACACTTTTAGATTTAATTTTTCACATGCACACACCTGGGAAAGGCTGGCACAGATTTACCTGCTGTGGCCCCTTCTGGCCAGAGTATAAGGTAGTTAGCACTGCCACCAGACACTCCAGTTACTCTAAGGGTGTCTAATTATACTGTGTAATAGTAATACAAATAGTAGTAGTTGAGCAAGGCAGCTAGGCCTTCAAGAGTGGCCCACACAGTGTCACTAAATAAATATAAGCACTCTCAAAGGTCAAGAATGTTTTTAAAAGTACCAGCCACAATATAAGTTGTAAATATATTTAATAAATTATAAAAGCACATGAAAATACTGAATATATATTTACAGTAAACCACAGAGTTCAAATCACAGGAAATATTGAAAACAACATTGATGGACAGACTCAGACAAATAAAGAAAAACAATATCTAAACTAAGCTTGACTATATTTTCCTGATGGAATCTAGGAAAACTGCTATTCCCTACTTACTTAATAGAGCAAAGCAGATGACGTGGTGAATGGTCCTTCTTGTTGTCAGACCCAAGACAGAATACTGAATACTCAGAGATTTCTTCTTGTAATATCTAAAATTTCCAAGATGGCTGGAAGAATGACCCCATCTGGTCACCTGGTTCTAGGTTATCACACTATTCCCCTTTTAAGCTGAGACAAGAATTTAGCATAGTTGGCCATAATACACATCTAAATGTTTATGGCAGTGCCCTGGAGCCATGAAACCATTACAGCGCACTTCCCCTCATCTTTACAGAGGCTATTAAACAATGGCCTCTCCCAGATCTAACTCCCTTTCCATTTGATCTATTACATTCAGTACAGTGGTATGCCATTTTAATGGTTTAACAGCTCATTTACATTTTCCTTATTTTTCTTAAAATAAGCTAGCTGGTTAACATCTGCTCTTGAAACTCGCTATGATACATTTTTAAAACCAGCAACTTTACAAACACATTTTGATTTTCAAATGCCATACAGTTCTTATACATTTGTAACATAAGCATCTGTACAAATCATTTTGATATTCAAATGCCTTACAGTTTGAATACATTTGTAACATAAGCATCTTGTACACATCATACATAGTATGATGATATACATACATTCAAGTCAAGGTATAGAAAGTAAAAAGATGAAATAGTGATGTTTAAAAATTTTGCTCATTTTATTTTGTTTTCCTTGTCTGAAATTAAAAGTGCTCTTTTTATACGATCACCTGGCTGAATTCATTAATTGCAGCATTGTTTTGCTGAGCTAATTCTATTGTTTGTCCTCCGTTTTAGATGATTTTGCTGTTTTTAGTAGTATTTAAACAAGTTTGAATTATTTTATTTAATTTTCTTTAGCTGGAAATTAAAATGTTGTGCTGTACAGACACAGTACAGTTGTGTACACTTACCATAAATGTAGATGTTGGAGTGCATTCACTGTTGCAATCATCACCTGTGGGTTATCCCTGCTGTGGTAGCCCTTGTCTAGCCCGAATACCAGAGTCAATGTTTTTCTGCATCAGCTGCTGTCACCTGTAGACTGACGTCAGGTCATCAGTGCTATAAAGCAAGGCAGCTGACGCCATTACATCAGTTTTTCTTGCTCTAATCAGTCAGAAGCCCCAGGAAATATGGCAAAGTGGTCTTGGTGGTTAACAACCACCGCAAGAAGCTTATGTCTCCCTAATGAAAGAGGATATAAGGGGGAAGGAGGAAGGGAAACTAGGACAGCAACAGTGAATACACTTGAACATCTACATTTATGGTAAGTGTACACAACTGTGCTTTGTTCTTCGTGTTTCACTGTTGCAGTTATCACCTGTGGGAGGATCCCCAAAGCTGAAGAAAGGGGTGGCAGGATTAGTTAGAGACCTAGACATGGGTAAGCAAGCCCTGCAGAACTGCAGCGGCAAACCCTGCCCTAGCCTTAGAGAAAAGAGGAAGGTGGTAATCCTTTGTAAAGGTATGGACCAAGGTCCAGGTGGCAGCTTCCAAGATGCCCCTGGTGGGTACTCCTCTGAGGAATGCTGTGGAAGTGGACGCTGCCCTAGTGGAATGGGTACAAATAGAATTAAGGGGAGGTTTCCTATGAAATCTGTAGCAGAAATGGATACAGTGTGATATCCATTTAGAAATAGTCTGCTTGGAAATGGGCTTCCCCTCTGCCCCAGGGCAAAACTGACAAGAAGTTGTTCTGTTTTTCTGAAGGGTTTTAATGGTCCAGGTAGTATCTTAGCTGCCTGTGCACATCTAGAGAGTGCAGAATTCTTTCCCCCTTGTTTTGAGGGTTAGGTAAGAAGGTGGGCAGATGAATAACCTGGTTGAGAGACAGTCACATTAGATACCACCTTGGGCATAAAGGAGAGGTTAGTCCTAAGGGAAACCCTGTCTGCATGGAAAATGATGAAGGGCTCAATGGCCATCAGTGCCTGAAGTTCAGAAACCCTTCTGGCTGAGGTGATAGCTAGCAAAAAATCAGTCTTCCAGGAGAGGAATTTCAGTTCTGCTGAAGTAGCAGGTTCGAAGGGTGGTAAGGTTAATTTTTCCAAAACATAGTTTAGATCCCAGGCTAGGGTGGGAGGCCTTCTGGGATGTCTGATATTAGAAGCCCCACTGAGGAATTGTTTAATCAAAGGATGAGAGAACAGAGGCTGGTCTGTATTAAAATGAGCTGAAATGGCTGAGGTGTGGATTTTAACAGAAGAGAAGGAGAGGCCACTATTGATTAATTCCACTAGATAGTCCAGGATAAGAGGGACAGAAGGCTGTGAGGAACTGGTCCCAAGAGCAGAATCGTTTCCATTTCTCTGCATAAGATTTTCTGGTGCTGGGCCTTCTGGCCTCTGTGATAATGTCTAGGACATGTTTGCTTAGCAGAAGCCCCTTGCTTCCCTTGGGAGTATCAGCCATGCTGATAGCTTGATAGTCTGCAAATCTGGGTGCAGCACCCCCCCACACACTTGAGCCAAGAGGCTTGGGATCTGGGGAAGATGCCTGTGAGGTTGTGATGTGTGCAGCAAGGGGTACCAATGTTGTCTGAGCCAATCTGGAGCAATGAAGATGGCCTTGGGCCCCTCCTCCTTTATCCTGACGAGTACCTTGGGAATAAGAGGCAGAGGGGGAAATGCGTACATGAAAAGGGAGTTCCAGGGGAAGATCAAGGCATCCACCTTCCATGCCAGGTGGTGATACTCCCTGGTGCAGAATTTCTTTAGCTGATGGTTGAGATGCGAAGCAAAGAGATCCACCTCTGGAATTCCCCACACTTGAGTAACTTGCAAAAAGATTTTTTTGTGGTGCTGCCATTCATGGAGGGGCCAGTAAGTGCCTGATTAAGTGGTTTGCCAGGGTGTTGTTGATCCTTGGTAGGTATTGGGCTATTAAGTGTAATCCCATGGAGAAGGCAGTCAGCCAGAAGTTCATGGCTAGCTTGCATAGAGGGTAAGATTGTGTCCCTCCCTGTTTGTTGATGCATCACATTACTGTGGTGTTGTCTGTTTTGATAAGGAGAACTCCTGGCCTGATATGGGGTTGGAAGGATGTCAAAGCTTTTTGCACTGCCATTATTTCCTTCTGGTTGATATACAAGGAGAGGAGTTGGGCACTCCAAGGACCTTGGGTGCACATGCCTGCTAGGTGGGTGCCCAAAGCAATGTCTGAGGCATCAGTGGTAATGGTCTGCCCGGTAGGGTGGTGGATGAAGGGGAGACCCTGGTTCTTGGCACAGGCCCCTGCCCACCAGAAAAACTCGGCCCTTATACAGGGGATCAGAGGGAGAGAGGTCTCTAGAGGCTGTGAGTGTAGACACCAAAGGTTCTTTAGATACCACTGAAGTTTCCTCATGTGAAGCCTGGCCAGAGGAATTAGAAGGATGCAAGAAGCCATGTACCCCAAGGCTTCCAGGAACTTCCTCACTGTGGGGTGACTTTTGGATGCCAGCTGGGTAAAGTAGAGAGGCAGGAAGCTCTGCTTTTCTGGGGACAGGAAGGCCATTTGGGATGCTGTGTCCAGCAGTGCTCCTAGGGAAATGATCTTCCTGGAGGGAGTTTGCTTTGATTTCTTCTCATTGATGGTGAACCCCAAGGAAGTTAGGAGGGTTTTGACAATGTGTAGGTCCTGAAGGAGTTTTTCCTTGTACTCTGCCTGAATGAGGCAATCATCCAGATAAGGGTAAATCTGTATATTTTTCTCTCTGCAAAATGCTATGGCCGGGGCCAAACATTTGGTAAAAATCCTGGGAGCAGTGGATAAGCCAGAGGGAAGAGCAGAGAACTGAAAATGCTGTGAGAGCCTGCTCTGAAATGCAGGAATTTCCTGTAAGACTCCCTTATGGGGATGTGGAGGTTTGCATCTTTTAGGTCCAGGGTCACTAACCAGGCATTTTTTTGTCAGCATATAGACAGCAGCTGCTGCAGGGTTAGCATTTTGAATTTGGGGACCACCAGGGATGTGTTTAGAATGGACAGATCCAGGATGGGGCACCAACTGCCCTCCCTTCTGGTAACAAGGAAAAGCCTGGAATAAAAGCCTTTGCCTGTTTGATCTGCAGGGACAGGTTCTACTGCCCTCTGGGCTATGAGAGTTTGGACTCTGCCCACTGAGTGTGAGGTAAGTATGGGTACCCTCTGGGAAGTGGGAGTTCATTAAAAGTGAATTTGTGTCCCTGAAAAATGAACTTTAAGACCCATTGCTCCTTTGTTACAGACCACCAATTTTCTTTGCAGAGGGACAGCCTTCCTCCGAGCTTTTGTATGAAAGGAGGGAAAAGGGGGAGTGGGAGTCATTGAGAGTTTTTGCCATAGAGGGATGGCTTAGAACGCCCTGCCTTAGAGGCAGACGTGGTCCACTGTTTGGTTCTCTGCTGTCCCTGTTGTAGGGACCTGGGTGGTCTGTCCCTGCGGGGCTTAGCTTGCCCTATCTGCTAGAAGCAGGAATGGACCAGTGTTTAGAGGGAAAATTCCTGCTTTACCTAGGAGGTTGAGCCTGAAAGAAATAGTTTACTGTTTGCACAGATTTTGCTTTGTCTTCCTCTTTTTAAGCAACTCTTCTGCTTTTTCTCCAAACAAGTGGTCTTTATCCAAAAGGGGCATCAATTAATTTAGACTCAACATGATCAAGCAGAGGTTGTTCCTTCAACCATGCATGTCTCCTAATGACAGATCCAGACACTGCTGCCCTGCTAGAGGCTTCTAGTGCATCATATCCACTGTGTAAAGAGTGCCTTGCCACTTGACAAGCAGAGTGCAATAAGTCTGCTAACTCCTTAGAATTGGCACAGTCAGGAAAGGTAGAAATCTTTTCCTTTAATAGTTCCAAAGTGTGCTGTTGGTATTTTAACATATGGAACTGACAGTTGAGAGCTCTGATAGCTAAGGTTACAGAGGTGTAAACTTTTTTATCCCATCTGTCCAGAACCCTGGCATCCTTATCAGAAGGTGTAGGGTTCTTTGCAGAACTAGCCCTGGTTCCTTTGCATCCCTGTGTAATGACCTCAGGTCTGCAGCAGGATTTCTGTACACGTATTTGTGAGAGTCTGGTACTCTGTAATACCTGTCTGGTTTACTGAGAGCAGGTGGGAGGGCGTCCGGGGCTAAACTGGATTCATGGAAAACATCATCATCCACTTCTAAAATAGGGGGGATGGCAAGGGGTCTGTACTGGGGTAGGTCTAGAAATTCTCATAGCCTTTTCTTAGATAGAGGGAAATCCTGAGATTCCCATTGGTAATGTTCCCTGAGGGTGTGGAGGGTTTCCCCAAAAGAGAGGTCTTCTGGTGGGGAGACAGAAAGGATGGATTCCTCTGCATCTGAATCCTCATAAGCAGTTAGAGGTTGTTGTTCCTCTTCAAAATCTGAATAATCTGATTCCTCAAAATCTTGCTCTGTCAATAGTTCAGGAGAAGAGTGTCTTTTCCTTTTAGAAGTCGTGGCTTGACTGCCGCTGGTAAGGGAAATAAGATCCTCCACCATCTTAAGCATCTGGGCCTGGGATGGAGGGGTGGGAGTAAGACGGTGGCTCTAGGTAGATTTTCTAGGGGTGGCCTGGCTTCTAGGCCTAAGAATATTCATCAGTCTGAGAGAAATTGTAGTCGAGTGTGAAGACATCAGTTTCTGACTAGAATCAGTAGTACGAAAGACCTCTTCGGAAGCCAGTGCCTGCATTGTGGCTCTGGACCCAACCAAGGCAGAGACAACCAAAGGCTCTGAAGATGAAGATGAAGATGAAGACGATTTCTGCGACATACCAGACTCTGAAAGGGTCTTGGTAGAGACCTGCATAGCAATCACATTGGGCATCAGGGGCTGTGAAAGCACCTCACTGAATTCCGGAGAACTGATGACCTGCTTAGCAGAAGAGTCATCAGAAGGCTTAGACTTGTCTGGCCTGTCTCTGTCTTTGTCCCTATGCTTTTTTGGAGACTCTAGGGATTGTTGGCTGACCAATACCATTTCTGAAGATAGAGGACAAAAATACCCGTCTACAAAAAGAGCTCTATGATGAATGGTTCTTGTGTTAACGAGGGCACAGAACCAGCAACGGGCGACGTCGTGGTCCCGACCTAAAGAAGTGACACAGTATGAATGGAAGTCTCGGTGTGGGATCTGCTTTCCACAGGTGAGACAATTAACTTTTTCAGACATCGGTTAGTACAACAAAAAGAGATCCACAATGGGGTACTTAGCTTTAGGCATTTTCAGCTGTGAGCCGAGCTCTGATAGCTTTATAGCAGTGATGACCTGAAGTCAGTCTACAGGCGACAGCAGCTGATGCAGAAAAAACATTGACCTTGGTATTCGGGCCGGGCGAAGGCTACCACAGCAGGGATAACCCACAGGTGATGACTGCAACAGTGAAACACAAAGAATATCTGACAAAATTCATTAATTACTGTGCTGTTCCTCTGTACTAAATTGCCCTCCATTTTTATTATTTACATCTTAGTTCCTCTTAAAGTAAAGTTTTTAGCCAAGTTAGTGGGCAATCTAAGAGATAGAGGTGAAAATTCTGTGGGAGAGGATAAGTCACTGCTCTTTCTAGGAGGCTGCATTATTGGCTGGAGACAGAAGCTGTTTTTTCATGTTTTTTTTAATTCCTAGCTCAGCTACACTGTACTTATCTGTGCTTTGTGCAACACCATGCAAATCAGTGCTAAACAGATGCAGGAACTTCAAATGAAGTTTTATCTCTAGAAATCCTAGTCAGAACCATACTCATTAGCATGCAGTGCTAAAGGTGGAACATCATTATTTGGGACCAAGTAATACTATTGTAAGCTGTTTCTGCCTTACTAGAGCAGCTCCAATAGTTCACTATTATTTTACAAACACATTTGGCACTTACTAACATCTAATATTCTGTACTCATATGAATTTATTAAGGAAAACTAACATTTGATATTTTGTACTCAAAGGGTATCATTAAACAAAGAAGAGGCATTAAGTAAGCCAAGTATTGTACAAATAAGTCTTACATCCCTCATTTTCTATACTCTTGAACTATCTTGGACTATATGGAAGGTCGGCCAACTTGTCTTTCCCAGAGGTTCCAGCTCATAGTAGTTAGAGTAGCAACTGCCTGATGTACACAGAATTAACATCTACCTAATCCCATAACAAACTACCTGTGAGAGATGCAAACATTTATTTAAGAAGGGGGTGTCACTCTCACAAAACACAGTTTATGAGAACTGCACACCTCCCCAGCACTCCACACAAATAAAATTATTTCATGCGGAGGCTGTAAAAAAAGTCATTGCCTAAGCCTCCCAAAGTCTAAGACTTATTTCAGTGGAAATTAAACAAACAAAAAAAAAAACTTCCTACCACATCCAGAACCAAGAGTGATCAGGAAAAAAACTCACCCCAAAGCAAGCAACCTTAAACCCTCTATTAATAAAACTGTTCTGGTGACTGGTGTCTCTATAGTAAGATACACAGACTCTACTCTCACAAGGCTGGAAAAAACAGTATGACAGTGAGCTGTCCATTCAAGTGCCAAGATCTCTGACATTTCAGGGGTCATCAAGACCCTCAAGACTAACATGCATGTCTATGACCTGGTGATCCATGTGGGTATACATGGCCTGGCACAAAAGACCCTAAAAAATCTGCAGAGTGGCATTTATGAGCTTTCTGTACATGTCACAAATCCCACAAAATCCTACCTTCACCAAGAAAGATACTGAGATACAAGAAAAAGGGAACAGATTTCAACAACTGGCTGAATAACTGATGTCAGTGTTGGTGTGAAATAAATTGCTGCTCAGCCCTACTTGCTTTGTCAGGGTTGGCTTACATCTCTCATTCCAGGGCTTCTGCATACAGACTAAAACCTTTGTTGCAACCACAGTGACTTTTTATGTGGATTTTAGCAAATGGATTTTCCAACTTAAAAAAGAATAACAAATAAAGCACCAGGCAATGTCAATGTGCTACTGTGCAACACTGGGAGTCTAAATAACAAACTGTCTGTCCTTCAAGCCTCTGCATTTACATTATATCCTGTGTATAGTAGTATTTAAACCAGATCTTCTGCATTTATACTACATCCTGTGTATATTAGTATTTAAACCAGATCTTCTGCATTTACACTACATACTGTGTATATTAGTATTTAAACCAGATCTTCTGAGTTTAGACTACATCCTGTGTCTATTAGTATTTAAACCAGATCTTCTGTATTCAGACTACATCCTGTGTATATTAGTATTTAAACCAGATCTTCTGCATTCAGACTACATCCTGTGTATATTAGTATTTAAACCAGATCTTCTGCATTTACACTACATACTGTGTATATTAGTATTTAAACCAGATCTTCTGCATTTACACTACATCCTGTGTATATTAGTATGTAAACCAGATTTTCTGCAGTTACACTACATCCTGTGTATATTAGTTTGTTTGTTCTTCTTTCAGCTTTTCCCAGTTAGGGGTCGCCACAGCAGAACTCTGGTCCGCTTTGGCAGTAGATTTTTACAGTGCTGAGGTGCCAGCCCGACGCCCAACCTTCAACGAAGGCACGCACATTCACGCATGTCTTTCGAACACCACTCGACCATGGGGAGGACATGCAGACTCCACACAGGAGGCGCTCCAGCCAAGAATCGAATGGGAGAACCTCTTGCTGTGAGGCGACAACGCTACTGCTGCACCACTGTGGCTTCACATCCTGTGCATATTAGTATTTAAACCAAATCTTCTGCATTTAGACTACATCCTGTGTATATTAGTATTTAAACCAGATCTTCTGCATTGACATCACATCCTGTCTATATTAGTATTTAAATCAGATCTTCTGCAATGACACTACATACTGTGTATATTAATATTTAAACCAGATCTTCTGCATTTAGACTACATCTTGTGAACATTAGTATTTAAACCAGATCTTCTGTATTTAGACTATATCCTGTGTATATTAGTATTTAAACCAGGTCTTCTGCATTTACACTACATCCTGTGTATATTAGTATTTAAACCAGATCTTCTGCATTTACACTACATCCTGTGTATATTAGTATTTAAACCAGATCTTCTGCATTTACACTACATCCTGTGTATATTACTTAAACCAGATATTCTGCATTTAGACTACATCCTGTGTATATAAGTATTTAAACCAGATCTTCTGCATTTAGACTATATCCTGTGTATATTATTATTTAAACCAGATCTTCTGCATTTACACTACATCCTGTGTATATTAGTATTTAAACCAAATTGTCTGCATTTAGACTACATCCTGTGTATATTAGTATTTAAACCAGATCTTCTGCATTTATACTACATCCTGTGTATATTATTATTTAAACCATAGTTCATAGGTTAGCACTAGGCTAACTACCATTGCAGGCCTAGCCAATTATCCCAAATGAGAATTAAACCCTGAACTTTGTGGTTGTAAGATAAACACCTTAATCATTATGCCAGCCTCCCATCCAAAGTCTAGTCAGTAATCACAGGACAGGTCTGAACCCTGTACCTTGTATCTGTGAGACTAAGACCTTAATCATTATTCTAACCTCTCTTCCCTTTAATCCTCCTATATACCCACAATGTATATACCCACAACTTAAGAGTTTTGAAATGATTGTGGAAAAAGAGCTCCAGGAGATGAAAATACATCCCAACTTGCCCTTAGAGGAAAAAATTCTATTGGATGAATTATGTAAGAATAACAATTTAAGGGTAATGAAACCTGATTAAGGGGGTGGGATAGTTATTATGGATACCACTGAAATGTAAAAGGTAAAATGATGAATATACTAGGGGATGAAAACAAATATTCCCATGCCTCTAAAAATGAAATTAATCTGGCATATTCTAAAATAGATTGTATGATAGAAGATTTTCTTATCAAAGACATGATTCACATTGACACATATAACTATTTAAGGATGGATAAACAGGTGATGCCACTCATTTTTGGAATGCCCAAGGCCCATAAAAATGTGGCTGATCCTCGACTCAAGCCTACTGTTGCTGAGAATGGTTGTAAAACTTACCTGTTAGCAAAACTTATAGAGCTTAAAAGTATCTGGACTGAGAAAGCTGGAATTTTAAAAGACTATTGGGATTTCTTGAAATGTATAAAAGCAAATTATATACACAGGGATTGAAGTTTGGAACAACAGGTATAGTAGATCTATTTTCAGTGATACCACATAATATAGGGCAGAGTGGTTTGAAAAGGTTCTTGTAGAAAAAGTGGATGGCACAGTGGTGCAGCAGTAGCATTGTTACCTCACAGCAAGAGGTTCTCCAGTTCATTTCTTGGCTGGGGTGCCTTCTGTGTGGAGTCTGCATGTCCTCCCTGCATTTGTGTAGGTTTCCTCCAGGTGCTCCGGTTTCCTCCCATGGTACAAAGACATGCACATGGAGTGTTTCTCCCCAGGCTTCTGCTGAAAATTGGCTTTGTTCCAAGTTGGACTTTCCCAGTAAACAAATGTTAAATAACTAAAAAAATAAATAAATAGGTAGAATTAGTGTCAGTGAGTTCAGAATGTTGCTGGAACACATGGAAACAATGTTAAAAACATAATTGTATCCACTTTGACGGAGAGTTTTACAAAAAAGAAAATAAGGTAGAAATGGGAGCCTGTTGCAGCCCTACTTATACAAATATTGTGCTTCAAATCTAAGAATAAAAATATGTTCTTAACTACCCCTATGCACAGTGCTGGAATTTATACTAGCATTGTTTAGATGATATATGTATTTTTTGGACAGGTATGGAAGACAAATTAAAGGAATTTGTTGAGAATATTGAGACCGCTACTGATTTTTTAAAAATTTACTTAACACTATTACTATGGATGTAGTGATTTATTTAGATGTCACACTTCATAAAATGGATGACAGAAATGGGTTTAAATCTACACTTTATCGTAAGGACACCTGCTCCAACTCATATTTATATTTTACCAGTGCTTGTCTCTATAAATAAGGATATCAAGAATGACCTGTGAGGAACAAGATTTTCTAAATCAGTATGTTAAACTTAAAAACATGTTTTAGGAAAGGAGATATCCCATGCCAGTGGTTGAAGAGATAACTAGTGAAGTTAAATAAGGTAGAAAAGATAGGTACTTCCCTATTTTAGGAAAGGTAGATACTATTCTTAAACCATTTCACCAATCTAGTGGTAGACATACAAATATGGTACAACAGACTGATGAAGGAAATAATGTTGCATATAAGGAGGCTTTTGTGACATATCACAATATTGATGCAAGCCTTACTAAAAACGCTATTTCAAAAAACTGGGAGAGGTTTGCCAGTTTTTCTGACCTAGAGATGATATTTAAAGTACTATTAAATTTGTATTTAGGAAAGGCTGTAACATCAAAGATTTATAAGAATCATATAACTATAATAATAATACAGTTCCTAGTAGAAAAAAATAGGGACTTACAAATGTGGAAAATGTGCTCAGTGCTCATACACTGTATACCGCATGTAGAGATAGACATATACAAGCTAGGACTTTTTCTAATTGTGATAGTAAGGGGGTAATTTGACCCTCTGCAGGAAATGTGATGCATTCTACTTAGGGAAGACTGAGCATATACTTAAAAAGAGGATTTATGAGCACCTCTATGATATTAGAACAAAAGATAAAACTAATGCCTTGTATAGGCCTATTCTTAGTTGTACACAACCTAGCTTTACTTTCTTCATCCTTGGAGAAGTTTTTAAAGATGTAAGGGGGGGTCCATGGGAGACTAAAACTAATTACAGGGAGATCTATTGGCAATTGGTGTTGGAAGCCAATAGACCCCCTGGTTTAAATGAAAATGTCTCCTTATCCCCAGTTTTAAAATTAAGATCAGCCAGGTTTATAAATGATTAGTAATGTATGTACCATATTCTGTTATTAACTATGAAGTTATTGCAAACTATTTTATAGGAATATTTTATTACTACTTAAACCTGGTTAAAGAGAGCAGAAGGCATTACCTCTATACCAGAGTTTTGCACTTACCAAGCCTTTAGGCCTATTGGGAACTCTGGTGGAATCTCCATATCTGTTAAAGACTACATTACCTTAAGACAAATTCCCAGAGACTCACAAACTGAACCTATTGAGGTTAGCCTCACTAAATAAAATCAACAATCTGATCATTGTATATTTTGATGACACCCCCCCCCCCAAAAAAAAAAATCTCCATTTCATAAATACATTGGATGAATTCAAATACAGAAAAACAGTAAATTTAACTACTCATCAGTAAACAAGAAGACCCAAAGCTCAAATGTAGGCTATGAACAAAAATTCCTTGATTTCTTAAACAAAAATTCCCTGGAACAAACAGGAAAATAACCCACTAGAGGACAAAATGTTCTTGACCTGCTCATTACAAATATAACATCTATATGCACTGTTCCACTGGTACACCCATCCCTAGTCAAGTCAAGCCATAAAATGATAACCTTCTCTTTCAACATTCCTACACCAGAAGATGCAAATATCACTGTATTCAAGCACTTTTCCATAAACAAACTTCAAACAATTCTAGGATGAAGTCATTGTAATCCAGTAACCAAAATCTTTTGCCTGTCTACAAACCAAGCAAATCTGTTGAGCATTGTCTGTACCTGTACACGGTTGCAAGCGTCTGGAACTCCTTACCTGTATCCATCAGGTCTATACACTCCCATCTTTCAAAACTGCTCTGAAAGAATTCCTAGCTAAAATCTGGCTCTGCTCTTGCTCAAAAACCAGGTTAAATTATATCCCTAAATGTGAACAAGTATATTTTCATTATTTATATCTCCTTACTCTCCCTTCTTCACTTACTGCTATCAAATTCTCTTCCATGACTTTCTCTCAAAATATACCAGAAGCCTGTTTTCCTCACTTCATACCAACTTACCTTTATTTTCTCTACAAACGGTCTAAAATTTCTCTAAATATTAAATGATTGCCATATGCCTTGTATCGATTCTTAACCAATGTTTTTATATCATATCTAATTTGTTATAATTGTTTAAACTGCAGATATATTTGCTTTATTTCTGGAGACTGTAAAAGTATTGTCTTAAAATGTTTTATAATAATTTGGATCTCTTCTTCCCTGGTCTTCACCCAGTTAGACTTTCCCAGTAAACAAATGTCAATAAATAAATGAATAAATAAGTCTCAAAGTTGAAGGTAGTTATAGCTCTCATAATACTGACATAGAGTTTATAGAAATGAAATCTACACTCACCTAGAAAACTGTACGAATCTATCAGTCCCTACCAAAACTAAACAAAATGGATATGGTAAATGCAAAGCTGCCGGATGGTCCACATGCATAAAGAAACATATAATAAAAGGAAAAAGCTCATTTGACTACATAGCAAAAATAAACACCCACAAAGTTAAGGTCAGCATCAAAAGGTTATCCAAGATACTGAAAAATACTACCACAAAATCAAAGAATTCTGATTAACAAAGGAAGGCATCGGAAGCTAATGATAGCTCCTTCTTTACTTATTGAACTTATTCATAATGTTACTACTATTCTGACAAGAATATCACAAATATATAAGGTAACAACTTCAGAGCAAATTTCTTTCCAGAGACTTCTGCATATGCCTATAGATCATGCATGTTCTCCCTGTGTTCACGTGGGTTTCCTCCCACATTCCAAAGACATGCATCTGGAGCATTTCTCCCCGGGCCTCCGCTGAAAACAGGCTCTGTGGAACCTAGTCGGACTTTCCCGGTCAACAAATGTTAAATAAATAAATAAAATAAAATCTGTAACAATGATCTGAAATACCACCTGTAAAAAGCTGAACAGCTCTAAACCTGCATTGGTGGTCCCACTCCTTGAAACATTCAGCCTGAGTTTATCCACCAGCTTTGACCCCATGGGTTGGCACACAGTTTTGAAGCCACTTTTTAAGAGGGGGGCCCCACCATGGACCCATGGAAATTACAGACATATCAGTCTGACAAGCCTAATCTCATAGGCCATTGAATGACTTATAATATACTTCATAAAATATATATGATATATGATATGATATGATATGATATGATATATGATGTAGTATGAAAAAACCTATAAAACTTGACCCCCATCAAGTTGTCTTTATTAGGGATAGGTCTTGACTAATGAGTCTGGTGAATTTCTTTGAGAAGGTAATACAAGCTGTGGACAGTGATCAAGCTGTCCATACAGCATACTTTGTCCTTACCAAAGCATTTGCTACCAACTTTATCAACAATGTAAATGTGCTCCAAGCTGACTCCTATGTAATTAATGGATAGCAAATTGTCTGGACAGAATCCCACTGTGAGCATGGCAGGTGCTTCTTGAGAGAACAGCATGAAGGTAACTAATAGGGTAGTCAAGGGTATCTGACATCTGCTATTTAGCATATACTTCTTTGATCTTAAAATCAAAAGTTGGGAACTCTGGTTAACCAAATTTGCAGATGACTGTAAACTGGGTGTTATATTCAGAACCTTTTCTGACATACAGAAGCTACAATGTGAAGTTACACATACTGTATATATAGCTTGTGCTATAAAAAAGGGCTACAGCTAAAGGCTAACAAATGCAGCATTGTTGCATTTCCTAAACAAACCCTCCACTTTTCTTTTAGTATGGAAGACAATCCAACTAAAATGAAGATATTGTCAGAGACCTTGGTACATGGGTAGTTAACTGCCACTTCTTTTAATCTTCACCATGCAGCAGTGGAAAGGAAAGCCCTCTATCTGGAACACTTAGTCACAAAGGATATTTCATTTAGTTACAAAGTTGCACACAACCTTCTATATTTTGCACTGCACAGATCATCAAAATAAAATGTGCACGCTGATTGGGCAGCTTACTAAATGCATTGAGCAGTTGTAAATCCCAGAGTTATACTAATGGAAAAAGGCCTAAAGGACCTGAGGTACCAAGAGAAGATGGATGCCTTATCCCTGTATTTAGTGTCCTACAGATTTCTTATGAGTGATCTGTGCCTTGTTGTCTTGGCAATTAGGGATCATCCAAGACCACGTATTTCTCTACAAATCACGCAGTCCAACAAACACTAGAACAAATGAGCTGAACCTGCTTCAGCAAATAAAAAAAAAGAAGGAGAGAGATTTGTCATAAACCACTATCTTTTCTCTGGAATAAACTTTCTCTCCAGATTAAGAAATGTAACACACTTTCTCCCTTTAACAAGAAATCAAGACAGTTTGATGGTTAACATGGCGAGTAACGCAGATCTTCCTATCTCCGTTGCTTTTTTTTAATGGTGTCTCGCTATGTTAAATGGGTTTAACATAGCCAGACAGCTTTAAAAAAAGCAAAGCAGATTCTCTGTTGCTTTTTTTAAAGCTGTCTCGCTATGTTAAACTCCTTTAACATAGCAAGACACATTGTAAAAAGCAACGGAGATCTTGCTTTCTCTATTGCTTTTTTCAAAACTGTCTCGCTATGTTAAATGTGTTTAACATAGCGAGACAGCTTTAAAAAAAGCAACGGAGATTCTCCATTGCTTTTTTTCAAGTTGTCTCGCTGTGTTAAACTCCATTAACATTGCGAGACAGTTTGTAAAAAGCAACGGGGATCTTGCTTTCTCCGTTGCTTTTGCCTACAGCTCTGATGTACTGCATAAGCATGCGCAGTACATCAGAACTGCCGCAGAATACTGGACAGTTGCGGAAGGGCAGCAAGGAGGCATTATACAATGCCATTATTTAAGAAAAGTAATTATTTTATTTCTTAAATAATGTCATTGTATAATAGCAATAACCCACTTCTGGGTTTGGGCAATGCTGGATTTACCCACGGATGTCTTTGTTTGGCCACTCGGGCTTCGCCCTCATGACCAAACCACACCAACCGTGGGTAAATCCAGCATTACCCACACCCAGGCGTGGGTTATTGCTATAGTATACATATATACATATAGTCATAAATTTACCTGGTGGAGCATAAACTGGCACAGCTGATCAATAATCTACCAACTGCACATTACTGGCATTTTTTTCTGTGCAAGACAGAAAAACAACTGGGACAGGGGAATTTGCCCCTTTTCCCAATGTAGTACAATCTCAAAATTAGAATAAATAAGTAACAAATGGGTTTGGGGATGCAGCAAAAGAGTGTTTTTCTCCACTACATTAAGTCAGTTTCAAGCAGTTGGGCTCAATGCTTTGAGGTTCAGTGTTCCAAACATTCGACATTTACAGACAGATAACATACTATTTTTTATATCTGTCTGGTTCTGCCAAATGTAAAGTTTTTTGTAACTTTGTTTTAAATTAAATTTACTAAGACAAAGTTATACTGTGACAATAACTTTATTGTTCCAGAATAGATGACTGCCACTGAAATTGAACAGAATGCAAATTTAACATGGCAGCTTCCAAAGACTAACTTATATATACAAAATAAAGCATGTCCTCCTTAGGTGGTACCTTTTGGTTTTTTTAATTTTAAATTATCGGCTAGATTCAATAAAGCCAACATGGTCTGTTTACACTATGTGCATGTCATAACGTGCACATCATAGTGCACTCTTTTAGATTCAGTACGCGGATCTATAAGGTGTATAGAGCCGTACAAACAAGGTAAACACCATGGAATGCAAATTGCAACCTAAGCAGCTGAATCATATGCTAAATCAACCAATCCAAGATGCAGAAGCTATTCAACAAGCAATAAAGCAACCGTGTAGACTCAGTGCTGGTTTTCCCTGCAAATTCCAAAATCTATTGGAATATAGTCACGGAAAGGAGTCTATATAGAAACAATGTTAGGGGCTACTGTTGCTTTAATTTGTTTGTACAACAGGCTGAAGTCTCTGCTGCTGATAACAGATCAAGGCCAAGAAGGAGAAAAGCTTTCAGACCCTTTGTTAACTTATCACAATCTACAGGATGTGGAAATTGTAGAGCACTATAGGGTAGATAGAGACACACTACAGAAACTTTGCAATCTCTGTCATCCTCAACTCAGAGCCAGGGTAATCCAAGGGAAAGCCATCCAAATGGAGACAAAGGTATGTGTAGCACTTAGAATTTTAGCTACAGATACCTTTCACATACCAACAGGGGATGTGCTGGGAGTGTCACAGGCAGCAGCATTCAGGATCATCCATCAGTTCTTGAATGCTATGCTACAACATGGGATCAAAATGTCCTGTACTCACATACTTGCATGCAGTACTCACAACTCAAGGCACTACATCCAAAATGAATACATGTACAGATAACTGTTACATGGTTTCATATTACTGTATATGATGTTGCAATTAGTTGTATGTAGAATGATTTCAGTTCCCTGCTGCAAAGCTGTTTGTGTGGCAAAGAAGGATAAGGCACCCTTACTCTGTTCTGAAGGTTTACTGGAGTGAGAGCTCAAATCCAGACCTCTGTAAAAATATTAAATGTGTACTAACATTTTGCAGTGTATATGTCATAGATTGCTTTTCCTCATTTAAACTACTTTTCCCTCTTTTCTTTTTTTTTTTTTTTTGGGGGGGGGCAGTGTCTGCTCAATGATCAGCTTAGCTCAAACACATGAAATGGAAAATATCAGGTTGGACTGTGCTTATCTCATTTGCATGAAGTGGGGCAGTGTGCAAACTGGACTAGTGGCCAGCCCAGGAAGCAGACAGAACACCTGCAAAACATCTGCAAACAGGGTGTCTGCAAAACGGCAAAGGTAAAAAAAAATACACTGTTGAAATTTTTATTTTCCATTGTGCAACTGAGTTTAGCAGTGTTGCACTGTGGTTAGGAGGTTCCCCAACTGCTGCAGCCATCAAACACTTGCAAACAGGACTCAGACAGCCAATAACTTGAAACTGGATACATTCAATTAATTCTGTTGGGCACTACATAAACACACTAAATGGCTTTGCATGGCGATTAACACAGAGACCTTAAGAATGATAAGGAAATTAGGAAATGTCATGTAACTAGTTCTGTAGCAGCAGGTGCAAGTGTAAGGCTGGCATATAGATGGTCCTGGGTTCTAGTACAGGGTGTGCAACATATTTTTACTGTTGTAACGGTGCTGTTTATAGCAATGAACTGGAAAACAGACACGTGTTATTAAAACATTCTTGTGAAAACATGTAGGACTGCCATACATATGGTCCTGGGTTCTAATACAGGATATTTCATACACTTTTACTGTTGCTCCACTTCCTATTATATTCACTCTCACTTATAACACTTTAGATAGTGGAGTTGATATAAATTATTTATATGAGGGATGAGACACCATTATTGTCTTTTAGGTGCAAGACTGAGGGTATACTGTCTACTGTATTTTTGTAAGTATAATTCTGCTGTCTGGACTTGCATGGCCTTCACAATTACATAAGACATATACACAACTGGATCTATATGTCTGGTCACACAGCGCAAACTGTCAGTTGTATTTATGTATGATTTCTGACTATGTCTAAGCAGTACTTCTTCTGTGGCAAAGATGGAAAATCAACACTGTGAAAGAAAATGTTTTGTCTCTTATGTCTAGGTTTGAATCCCACGGTATAAATATCAATTTTCCTCAGTGTATAAAGGCAAAAACAAATGTGTCACATCATTACATTTATGTCCCCAGTGCAAGTCTGCAAACTTATCTCACCTAACAGTTACCTTCCAATTCCCAATATATATATTATTTCTAGGCTACATCAGTAGACACCCCTCAAACTAAGGCCACATGTCATATTAACCTTCCAATTTCAATTATTTAATTCCTCCTGCTTGGCACTGCTGCTCTCCGCTTAATAGCCTGTAAATGCTGTTGGCATCATAGCTCAGGTTTGTGCACTACCAGTAAACATAACTGGAAATGGCGAGAAAGCATCCATTTCCATTAATCTAGATTGGCTGGTAGACATGGTTTGCATTAGAAAGGAAGGTGTCAAGTTTAGGGCACAGAGGAGGGGTATCCAGGGGTCCAGGATATTTGTTTGACTCCTGGTAAAGCACCGCAGACAAAGGCTTCTGCAGTGATACTATTTTGGCTCACAGTACAAGTATAAAGCATGAAATAGTGTGTCCCAGGCTGTACCCAGTGTCACTAGCATCCCATACACTGGAGAGCAGTGTAAGCATCATTTTAGAGACCTAAACAGGGGAAAAAGGGATACCCTAAACCATTAGTTGAATGACTTTGAGACTATGGACATCCCACAGCTGTGTAAGTATGACAATAAGAGAGTACTTGTAAGACTTAGAAAGCTAAATATACAGCAAAGTGCTCTTCTGTTCTTTTCTGCTATTTCCCAGCTGCCACCGAATGTGAGTTCAATAGGCAGGCTCATGTGGCTCGAATGGAGAGACTAATGGAAGCAAGTGTTATATATGCAGCAGAAGAGAATTGTTACTTCAGCTTTAAAAATTAAAGATAGCTTTTTGGGTCTTTTATACAATTTTATCAAACTGAGCATGCATATCCCAACTGTAAAAACAAGCATGCATGCATTAGTCTGTAGCACAAACTAAATATAGGACTCAAATATGAGACTGTAGTCAGAGGTTATGGGTTCAAGTACCACGAGTCGCAACTATACAATATTATTTCTTTACTAATATTTAGGGTAAATTAAAAACTCTACACCAGTGGCACAAATGTCCTACTGTAAACTGTAATCTGTACAAGTGGAATATCCATATGTGCAATATATACACATTTCAAGGATTACTTTCAGCAGTCTGTAGTATAATGTGTATCTGTTAGGACGTATACTTAAATGTAATACTTCAGATAAAAGAGTTGTATAATTGTGTTAATGCATTGTAAGTCACATGTGATGGTACTAATTTTATCTTTTTTTCTATCATCCCAACCTTTTTCTCTCTTTTTTATTTTTTGTTATGTGTCATCAAAATGGCTCCTTGTCATCCATGTGTAGCACATCACTAAATCCTACACAGCAAGGTAGGCCAGCCCCAGTGGATCAGCCTGCCTTGCTTCACCAGCTCCAGCACTGATGCCTAACACATCTGAGAGCCAAACTGGTAGCATGACTCTGCTGCCCTGTACTACATGCATCCTCAGGTAGCACTGCCCCAGAAGCTGGTGCAGTGGTACCCTCCAGGAGCAGTGGTGGAGGTGGTGATTTCATCACCTGCCGAGAGATGCCAGGGTTGGTGCATAGGGTCATACACTGCACCATTGGTGCATGTCTATGCCAGATGGAGAGGCTGCTCTCCCTCACGGTCCATAGGAGGAGAAGACGTCAAACACTCCATCTGCCTGTGAAGTAAGGGATAGTGATAGCAGCCCTGGGGGTGAGGACTTGATTCTCACTGTCTCCAAGCTTGACAGGCATTTATTGTCCCCTCCCTCAACCTAATCATGGTGTCCCCCAACCTTTTGTGTCCCTTACCATCCCTGTCTCTTGACTTGTCTTGTTTGCATTTGCTTTTTCACCTGCCCAACTTACCTGACCCAGACATACCTCTGTCCCTTACCTAGCAGTCCTCTCTTACTGAATTAAAAAAAAAAATTGGCACTTGCCTCACAAAAACAAATTGTCCCATACTCAGCTCTCCATTTCACACGTGTCTTCTTCATACACTTGATTCTGTCTAAATGGCTACACAACATGATTACATTGTTTTCACCCCTCTCTCTGAAGGTGACAGTCCAAATTCAGCTAATATTCTGCACATATGCTCAGTTTTTACTACTGAAGAAATGGATAGCTATGGTTCTTTCCTACCTCCCTCCTGCACATCCCTGTATTGCTTTCCCTTTGTTCTTCCCCCTGCTTGGTCCTCATTTGCCCATTTTCCACTCTACCTTATTTTAACATCTATAATCTGGTCAAAAAATAAAATCACTCATGACACACAAGTAGCAGCAAAAGCAATGGATCTCTTCACTTTTTGGCCTCCACATTTGCATGGAGTTTGGCATCGCACAACAATGCCAAGTGATGGTTAGTGGTCATACAATGTTGTGGTTATCTCCTTGAAATGCCACTTAACCCCACTGTGCTATGCCAACACACAACAACACATGTACTATAAACAATTAATGTCAGTGCATTTTCACTGTTTATTTAAAAGTATTAGATACACCTGAATTCCAACTCACCATCATCTGGGCTCAAAAAAGATATGTGTCAATGCATTTACTCCTGCTGCAACAGAGTTAGTTAAGCAGCAGGTATGTTTCATAGACTCAGTACTAGCTTTCAGACTTTAGCAATGTGGCTCGTGTTTGTGCACTGATTATGCACAACAGGAAAGTAATGAGAATGTATCTCATATGTGCAAACACTTTGCCAACTGTCTCGCAAACCCACTGCATGCTGTGCTATGGAAAACTAATTATTATTATATATTAGTGCTGTTTACTGTCCATTTCTGGTTTATGAAATTAAATTACATATGGAAACATAAACTGAAGGCCCTATATAACAATATGCCTCATACTTACAATACAACCATGTGTTGCCTCCCCCCAAGCACTGCAACCGTGGTGTCTCAGTATTTTTTTCACACATATATCAACTACATTACATAAATTAATATGTTGAATGTTATGCAATGCACATCAATCTGGTAACATGCAGAACTATAACTATTGACCCATAAGCTTAGAACAGCCTCATCTGCAAGACTATTGAAGGAATCTTCACAGACATACGTGACCTTCAAAACACTTAACCCCACCCAATTTGGTTTTGTCAAGGGTAGTTCTTCCTTATTAAATCTAGTGGACTTCTTTGATAATGACCCCAAAGATCTGGATGAGGGATAAAAGGACATACTGCCTATGTTGATTTATCCAAGGCTTTTGACACTATCCACCCCCCCAATCTGGTATCATAGAGAAACTCTCCCGTCTGGGGATTAACCCATTCATTACTAGATGGATAGTCAACTGGCTCAACAACAGAATGCACTCTGTTAAAGTTGCAAATAGTACCTCCACCACTAGACCACATACCAGTGGAATACCACAGGGATCTCTGCTGGACCCTTAACTGTTTGGAAACTATTTCTCCGATGTCCAGGCAAAGGTAGATGGCCTGTGGCTTACAAAGTTTGCAGATGACTGTCAACTGGGCGCACCCATATATAGTCCTCCAATGATAATAGATTACAGAATGGGCTAACAAAGACAAATGATTGGTGCCAAACTCATGGACCTAACGTTAAAGCAAAAATGCCTTCTTTTCCTCTTTGGTACTGAAGTACCAACTGCTTATTATGATATACATAGTACCACTGTAAGCTCAAACACAGTGTTGTGAGACTTGGGAACACATGTTGATAGCAATCTACACTTCAATCACTATGTGTCCATAGTGGTGAGACACATTCTACATTTCGCACCTCATAAATAAGACCATCACATCCAAGACCAGAGACTTCATAGCTCCGATATACTTGGCCCTTATCAGATCACTAGTTGAGTACAATGCTCTCTTCAGTGTCCACCTCACCAGACACCTGCAGCTACTGAAGAAAGCACAGAGGTTTGTGACTGTGAGAATTTAGGGTCTCCAAAACATGACATACATGGAAAGACTGAAAGACCTGTCACTGTACTCAATATCATGCAGGCTGATGAGAGATGACCTATACCTGGCCTACAGAGCAGTCTCAGACCCTACTCTACTGGAAATGCTGGACATCTGCAAATCAAATGAGACAAGAATAACTTGCTCCAGGGACCTCAACTTAGCCTGGGACAAAAAGAACGTACATCTCCAAGCAATTGCCAATACTCTGTAATAGTTTCCCACTGCATGTGAAGCAGTGCTCCTCAATGACCCTATTCAAGTGCAACCTTGACAACTAGATGGGTGATTGTAAATTCAACCCGGGGTAGCACTTATGTCCCTCAGGGATGGGGCAGTCAGTGCTGATCACAAAATCGCTCTTCTAACAAAGACCATCTAACTATGCTCAATAAGGGTTCTAGTGTTTTTACATGGCTAGGCTTGCAAATACCCTAGGGCCATCAGCTTAGTAACCTCCTATGAACTTATGAAGCTATGAACCTATGCAGGCATCCGAACATCATCTCTCCAACATAGTCTGCTGATGTCATCCACTATAAGTTGTCATGCAGCCTTGTAAAAGTCAGACATGTGCCATGGTGCTAGCATAAAGTATTGTGGTCTGTAATATGTGTAATTAGATACTTAGGGGTTCTATTCTCACTGCAGTCAAGTGAGGTGTGTGCATTTGTGTGCGTGTGTGTGTCTGTCTGTGCATGCATGCTCTTGCTTGACATTCAAGAGAGCCATTTACATGTGGGACACTCTTATTGCCATATTCTCCTCACCAGACACTGCTGATGTCATCAGCAATAAAGTGTTGTCTGACACTCAAAGTTAAACTTGAGTTGTGGCACTTGCCTTAAATACAGAGTTCTGCAGTCTGTATACTTAGGTAGGGGTTCTATTCTCATGGCAGTCAACTGAAATCTGTGTGTGTATGTGTGCGCGTGCGCTTGCTTGATATTACAGAGAGCCTTTTACATCAGCATGGGGAACAATTTTATTGCCATATTCTCCTCACCAGACACTACTGATGTTATCAACTATATCTGATTTGTGGATGTGCATTTTTCCCTACTAGGGCAGGGTCAGAGACTGGCCTGGGTGCCAGGCAGAAGTCACCTCATCCTATACAATACAGATTATAATGACATGGATTTCAGTCTATCCACATACATAATGACATGGTTTGTAGGCACTGGGTTTTCTTGGTGAGTAACTCCTGTAGTCTCTCCAGCTGCTGCATGTGTCTGGTGAGGTACATGCAAAAGAGAGCATTATATGCTAGATTAGTGTTCTGATGAGGTTCAAATACAGTGCTGCAATATAATCCTGAGATCAGAATATGATGGTGTGACTTATGATGTGTACAACATAAGCTTTCAACACCGTCATAGTTCAGATTATGTACATGTGTTCCCAGTGCTTGCATCACTGGGTTTCAACACAGCAGGATTGTTGTCAATGCTGTAATTAGTAGGGAATTCCACTTTGCAGAAGGCCAAAACAAAGACACTTTTTTGCATTTATTTGTAGACCATGTGGCTTTGTCACCAATCATTTGTCTGTGTTAGCCCCCTCCTATAGTATGTTATCATCATAGGCGGACTCAATGACTGCACCCAGTGTGGAAAAATTAGCAAACATGGTCAGCCAAACACCATATACTGTTGCCTGAACTATTGAGGAATAGATGCCAAACAGTAAAGGGTCAAGCACAGATCCCTGGGTACACCAATGGTGACAGCTCTATTGGTACAGGTTGATTCACCAACTTTAACAGTATTTTTTTTGTCAGTGATATTACTGATTACCCATCTATTGACATAAGGTTTAATCCCCAGCTGGGAGAAATTCTCAGTGATACCTGCATGGGGGATTGTGCTCAAACCCTAGACCAGTGGAGGCTAGCCAGTATACACGGTCTTACCTTCATCTAGGCCTATCACAAAGAATCATTTGGCTGTGACAACATCACAGATCGCTTATCAAGTGACTCATCACATACACTTTCCTGACACGGTTGAATAAACACGTCAACACACCCTCCACATAGACTATGCTCCTGCAGAAGGGTGTACATCAACATGCATCTGTCTGAGTTGGGGGCTAGCATCTGATGTATGCATGTATAAACACATCCTGACTCTCCTCATCTTTGAGGTAGATCAACATGTAATCATGGACCATTTCTAAATGGACACTACTGATATCCCGGCTGTGTGCAACAGACCTGTCTGAGTTGTTAATGCTACATCATGTCTGTTACATCTGTTAGATCTCCTCAAAGAGGTCATCAAGGGCATACAAGATGACATTATCATCCTTTTGAACTCAACAAGCCCAAAGCATTTGACACAAATCCACACTGAGGTATTCACTCAACACTGTCAGATGTGGTCATAGACACCTATATCACCAAGTGGGTATACTACTGTATCGCATACATGGCATCTAAATATGTTGAGATGTGTGAAGTGACCTGTATCTCAGGTCCAATGATCAGGTCCATACATCAGGGCTGTCTGCTAGGCCCTTTCCTATCAATTATTTAAGTGACAGACATTACATATGACATACGCATCCTTTGTCTAAACAGCTGTCTGAAGGACTACAGATTGTGGGCAATCATTGACTCCAACTATGATATTAGCATAATACAGACAGTATCACCGCACACCAAAGATTGCTGCCGCAACCATGACAACACCTGCAATGACACAAAAACATGGGAGGATTTGTTACATCAGGAAAACAAACACACAAGTATAATGTAGACAGCATACCTTATAATCAGACCAATAGATATGTGACCCATGTCTTGGGGTAGATGGTAAGTGGAACGTCCACCAGCATGTGGTCACAGTGATTACTCTCCTGTATGTAACACAACTACTGAGTATGTGAAGGACATCCACATCAGAGGCCATAATGCCTCCGTAGTTCAATGCCTTCATCACACCAATAACTGAGTACAATGTACCCTTCTTCATGTACCTCCTTACACAGCTTCCAGTGATGTGTAACTAAGTGTCACACAGGTTATTTGCCATACCTAGGCATTCTTTTTGTGCCATAAACTTTACTGTCTGAAGGTGCAGAACTCCCATCAATTTGTTACACCATATGCATGTGTGCTACCTGTTCCGGTGATGTACACAGTACATATACAGCTGTTTGACAACAATACTGGCATGGGTAACATACACAACAGTGTGGATTTTGCCAAATATAACTGCCATGCACACCAGTCAGCTAGCCTGTACTGATCATAATGTTGCATACAGATAGAGCAGTGTCCCTCCTAACACCTCCAGCAGATGCTATGGTGCCAGGACAGTGTGCACGATTACCCTTAGAGTGTAGACATGTCATAATAGTCGTACAAGTGTGTGTGTGCAGAATCATCTCTGATCACTCTAAATTCCATATGTTATGTCAGAGACATGGGATTACTGGTGGCGATATCCTGAAATTGTCCATGACTATGCTTGTTTGTTTTAAATGTGTCTATGAGCCTTTACCTGTGTCCCAATTGCTGGAGACCTCTGCTGAGATTATATTCAGGCAAATCAGTTTGCACAGCTTCACAATATGCACCCTACATCAATTTTACGTAACACCCTGATAGATGTCCTCTGCATTGTTCATGTAAGGATGCTTATCTCATACAGACATCTTCCCCATTGCTATGTCACCTTGTGTGATAAGTCACATAATACACATTTTCACAATGCAGTCCCTACTGTACCATATTGACATGTGATTAGTGTTCCTGCTACAACTGTCCTCCATTCATATGCCCTTGTCTGCTGTACACTAGGTTGCTTCACCTGTCTTCTTTCCCTGTGTTCATTTCTATAACTCATCTGTGTCCCTATAAATACACACACTTCCCCTGAGATCATTTATACATCTTCAGTACAGAATGCCATTAACAGGATTTCACAATACTCTACACTGTATACACTTGTCCTGTATTGTGTTTTGACCATATACTTAACTACCATACCTCTCAACTATTCAGATTTTCACAGAATGTCCAGATTTTTGTCATGTATACCTTTTGGTGTGTTCCTTGTCAAATTTGTGGTTTTCTGCCATATCACTGGGATGATCTCAGGACTGATGAGACTCAATTACATACATTTGAGTTTCAGACTTTAAATACTTCAAAAATGTATCTTAACACAAACCCCTTGTTATTCTAGCACATTTCTAAAGAACAAGATGTCAAATATGTCCCTATTTCCGAGTCATTGTTCCCCCATTATGTTGACCTTTGTCCAGACGTCTTGTACTAAGTGATTGAGAGCTATGAAAACTATGATCTGTTAAGCCCTGGTGATCATTGTGGCATTGCTTGCAAAACCGTGGACCTTCAGTCCTTTGGCTTAAATAGGATTGCTATGCATGTTCACTTACACAGTTTCCTGACCAGCAACACTGTAGCCAGCCACAAAAATGTGCTTAATTACATTTAAACACGGTGTGCAGCATAAATATGCAATGAGTGCTGCTGCTTATCCCGCATAACCGCACACACATGTAAACTCTGTGTAGGCTTCGCACAAAACCAACACAAAGTTTACTGAATCCCAGGGTGTATTTTTAAATTGACAGCATTATGAAATTGTCATTTAGTGGGGGCTCACACTGTTATTATATTTTAGAATGTGTTATACTCTTGAGCTGTTTTTCATGATTTTGTTTATATTTTTATATAAACAGCATTGCATTTATTACAGAACTTTTAATAACAGTAGGACAACATACGACATAATGTTTATGTTAACTGCTGTTTTATTCGAAGTATGTTTATAATTTTTTTGTTATAATAATTTTTTTAATATAAACATGCAACATGCAGCTTTAACATGTTTTACATAACACAGTTGTTTGACCTAACTTCATCAGAAATAATTTTCATAGAATTCAAATATATTTTTGACCTGGTTTGCTTAAAAATAATGCCCAAAATATTTTTCTCTAAAAGAATCAATTCTGACACTTTTATTTTTAATATATCTACATATTTTAACATACATCATACACTATAGTATATTCACACATACAGACAGAGACACCAATATGTAATTACCTAATGAAACATCAAACACTAAAGGTTGAAAGGAAAAAAGAAAGATTACAAAGACTGAATCACAAAACAATGAAAATAAACTATTTTATATATCTAATGGGCAATACATAGACACAAATGCACAAAATAAACAGCAAAAAGGTGGATTTATGCACAATAATAATTTCTAGCATGAATGCTACAATCTTACATTCGGTTAACTAGGCTTAAAGTCTCCTAGCAATCATGTACACTATACTGTTGCTCACTTTGTGGAACAATATTGCTTATACATTTTATAACTACATCATAATTTGTTAACTTTTAAGATGCATTCACTAAAACTGGTAGGACAGCAAGGCTAGATAAACATTTAAGAATGATGGCATGATAGAATGTTCATTAGTCAGTTAAAACATAGTTAAATAGTTGTAGCCGGGCATGAGATCAGCCTATAAATTCATGCTACCATCACTTAATCTGTTCATTCCCTAGTCCAGTTCAGAATCATGGGGGAAGCTTAACTCCAGCCTGGCACTCTGTTGTAGCAAGGCAAGGAATTAAACCCACACAGGATGCTAGTCCACTCTACAAAGCACACTCACCAAAGTGCTATTTGTAAGATCACCGATTTACCTACAGCATATCTTTGAGATATAGGAGGTAAACAATGCCATCAAGTCATACTCAACTTAAAAAAAAAAAAAAAAACAAAGAAAAAAAATACACATAGGAAGGACATGCAGACTTAGCAAAAAAGTATCCTAGCTGTGAGGTGGTAACAATAAATGCCATTTCTCTATGCTGTCCAGATATTCTAGTTGTGTAATAGTAATACATAATCTGTGCTACATAACAGCAGAGTGGGGCATTTTGCTTATAAGATGGCCAGAAGTGACAGGGTCTAAGAGTGGGGCATTTTGCTTATAAGACGGCCAAAAGTGACAGGGTCTAAGCTAGTTTGCACCAATACTTAAGCAAATCTAAATTTTACTTATTTACTTATTGTCATTTGATTACCGGGGAAAAGTCCATTTTCAGTGGAGACTCGGGGAGAAAAGCTCAAAGTATTACAGAATATTTTAAGAAAAAAAATGTACACTCTTTAAAAAGCTACAGTTTAAGCTCTGGCATAGGGGCTGGAAGTTCAGACTCCTAAGGCAGAAGATCCCACAGGTCAGAATACTGCAACAAGAGAATAGAAGGACATCATTGGTTAAGAATATATATACAAGTTATACGCGATGATTCATCACCAACTTCTAATACCCCAGCTTCTCATGACATACTGTCTTACACAAACCCTCCTCCTGTCTCATTCGTTCTACTCTAAGACAGTTTTATGCCCCTAACCATGCCCTCCACAACTCTCAACAGTATCTACTGCATGTCTATGAGCCCAAAAAAATATTGGTAAACTCTTCTGTAGCAAATGCCTGGAATAAGCTTCTTTAAGTGTCAAATCTATTATCAACCCTAAGTCCTTTAAAATAACTCTAAAAGAAAGCCTCTACAAATCCTGGTCCTGCCCATGCAATGACCCTACTTAACTTTCTCTTCTTACACAATTGCATCACTCTGAATGGATCTAATATACCTTCCCTCTTCTACAACTTCATATCCTATTCCTCTCACCTACATCTGCTGCTTCCTTATACTTTGCTAACAGTCTTCCATTACTACCTGAGCCTCCTTAACTTGTTGTCTTGTTCACTGGCCTTTTACACAAGATTTGAATTTCTCCTGTACATATTACACGTCTTAAGGTCCAACTGCTGCTATTACTTCAGCTACCTTGTGATTTCTATTATCATGTTTTTCTTTTTCTCTCCTATTACCAACTGCTCTCTATATATTGTACAATACTTAGTATGTTGTCATTTGCTTGCTGCCTCCATTATTTTTGTAGCTTGCACAATGTACCCGTAGTATTTTTTCTACTTACTCATTGTTATTAATTTTTGTCATGACAATTACTCATTGTATTTCTTGCATTATTTTACAGCTTTTCTCCTCAGGTCTCCACTGATATAGAGCTTTTTGTCCAGCCGGACTAACCCAGTTAACAAATGTCAAATAAATAAAATAAAATAATAAATAAAAATAGTTAGAGATAGTTTAGCCAGTTTATAGAGAAATTAAAGGTAAGATAGTATAAAACAAACAGGAATTATAATATGAAGTGAAAGAAAAGTAGGCTTATGGTATATTTAGAGACAAAGCCAGGGGAAGAGAAACTAATAGAAGTTAAGAAGGGAGAGTAAAGAAATGTAAGGCATGAATAAGTATTTGGTCACATTTGCTCACATTTCATACACAGCTGGCAACAAGACCGTTGAAAGATAATCACCCTCTTTATAAGGTTAGTCTAATGCTAAAATTCAATAAACTGCCAACACACCAGATTCAGCATGACAAACTCAATTTATTATCTACCAAAAAGCAACATGCCATGAATAACGAAACAGTCAGCAGCAGACCGGTTTTGGCTAAATTGCCTTCTTCAGTGCCATAAATCACATCACTTCTTGTTTATTTAAATATCCAAAACCTTCTTGCCATTGGTGGCTAGAAATGTTCATTGAATCTAGGCGAAAAAAGTCCACCTAATCTAATTATCCACTTCCTTTCCTTAATATTTAACATAGAATATCAACCTGTCTTATCTTTCTTGTCACTAAACATTATTCTGTCAATAACCACAAAATAAAATTTCACAGCAAGATGATTAAAGGTATGTTTAAACAGGGTGCCTGATGTCTGAACACATCTAATATCACTAAGATGTGCTGAAATATGCATTTTCAAAGGACGTGAAGTTTGTCCAAAGTAAAATGCAGAAGAAGTACATGTAACTAAATAAATCACCCACTCTGACCCACAATTCCCAAAAACCCAAATATCATAAACATGAGTATTATGTGAAGTAAATTGTTTGCACTTTTTGTAAATATATCCATAAAACCAATGTCCACAAGGTTGACACCCTGATAACAAATGGCCATCCAAAGTAGTTTGTTGTAAAACTGTATTGGTTTTACTAACAATTTTATAATGATTAAAGAAGCCACCCAAAGTCTTACCCCTTCTACATGAAAAGAGGCATCTAGAAGGTATTAAATCCCTTAAGGTATCATCAGAAGAGAGGATATCCCAATGTTTCTGAACATGATCCATAAAAAATAAACGGGTGTTACTACCATACCTCTCAACCATACCAAATTCCTGAGTATTTACTGGTTTTGAGGGCAAAATAATATGATGCTATGGATTCCAGAGTGACCCCTACAATTCTCAATAATTTCCCTTTTTTTTTTCAAATCCCCCGCCCAAAGTTGTTGCTGCTGATGTCACTGCACAGGGGGCGTGCGCAATGACTACAGCCTGACTCCCTGCCAGTCGGAATTCAGCTGAGAGCTTTCGGACTGTGGCTGTTTGTGTTTACCTCTTCTACATACAGTCATACATTTATTTGGGAAACGACCATTGGGAAGTGGGACTTCTTAACTTTCTCTGGATATATTGCACGTTTTGTTTTTGTTGAGTTTATACTCGTGGTCTGACTTTGGAAACAGTTCAGCTGAATTAACGCAATGCCCTGGTTAACAAATAAAAACAAACTTACTAACTAAAGTGAAAATTTTGATCTCCATCCATTCCAGAGTAAATACCTCTGAAAAAATCTCTACATCTTGCTTTCTAGCCCTGGCGTACTGCGTGAGTGTACACACACACACACACAAAACCCGTAAATCCCACATTTCTCCTTGTGCCCAAGCTTAGCATATTCATTATGCTTGTCTGCTCTCTCTGCATTTATTTGATACGTGTTTGTAAATTTAAACAACCCAGCCCAGGAATCAGGAAGGAAGGACAGGTCATCACAGCACAGATGGTCAACAAGGATGAAAAAATTTAGCTCAGACTCCTGTGGCTCGCTCAACTTCCTCATTTAAATAAAACGTAATAGTATACCTAAGCTCAGTAGCTCACTCACTCAATGTCCATTCAAAATACATAGTGGGTTTTAGTGAGAAGTTTCCCATTTAGCAACTAAATTATATTTTTACTTACTTACTTTTGTTTGTTGACTGGGAAAGTCTGACTAGCGGAGGCCCAGGGAGAAATGCTCCAGATTTTTGCTTCGATATCCTCGGGTCATAAAAAGGCCATCAGCAGATTATATTTAATTAGGAGATTCAAAGAGAACTCTTGAGTCAGAAAGGCAAAAAAGTTGCTAATCTTTTGTCATCGGCATGGAACGTCAAAAAAATGTGTGATTAGCGTCTTGATAGTTTAAGTTTTATATTTTCATAATACATTGTCTGCAGGTGAATGTCTTTTGAAAGACATTTAAATGTCCATGCTTTTTTAGTTTTCCAGTCAATGAGCTTAATTTTTGCCTGGTTTTCACAAATGAAATGCTTTATATTTGTGTAGTTAAGTGTTTGTACTATAATATGTTATATAGTAATAATGGATATACAGTGCCATGGTGTCCATTTACAAAGCAGTTTTTATTTTTGTTTGTTTGTTGCTACTAATCAGAATGCTAAAGGTTTTCCAACACTGTGTTATGCTGACAAGTCAATGTTTGATGCCTGTTGACAACATTACAGATGTACTTTTGAAAGTAATTACAAAGATGTCTTTTTGCCGCGTGTGTGTGTTCATCTGTGAGTACTGAGTATGTATGTGTGTGTGTGTGTGTGTATGCCTGTATGGCATTTGTGTTTATGTATTTAAAATAGTTACCAAATGAGTTTTTGTCTGGTAATGTCTTTCCTACACCTTATTAAGGTATCCAAAAATGAACTGTTAATAAATGCCATCTGTCTGTATCTAGTAGTTCAGCATCAATGCACTGTGAAATTAATGCGCTGGCAAGCAGTAAAGACATTTTGGAAAGCTGTTGCTTTATTTGTCGTTGTCATTGTCTGTCATTCTGACTGCCATGGCTGTATTCAGTCATTGCTGACAGCATTTTATAATGAATGACAATAGTCATTTAAAATCATGTATGGAATTAATTTTACAAAATATAAATGCTGACAAGTTACTCTGATTATAATGAATTAAGCTAGTCTCTTGTGCTTTTCTGAATTGCTGGCAAGAGACTAGGAGTCTAGGACTAAGGTTTTGTGTTATTCTAGCTGGCTTGATGACATTTGCCTTAGACAAGCTGAGGGTGTTTTCTGCATGTCTGTGAATCTGTAACAGACTTTTAATTGCCAAGAAGTCAATACGCAGTATCTGACTCAATAAAATGTTGCAATAACTTCAGCCATTGAGTTATTTGCTGGCCTGACTGAAAGCATTTTGGTTCGGTTTCTGTTCTTTAGAGAGTGCTTTATTTAGTGCTGCAGTAATACTTTGTCTAGAAATGAAAAGTAGCATAAATGGCATAGAACTGGATTTAATAACCATGTAATTGTATTGTCATGACACGTGCATAATGTATCTATGTGATTTATCACTAAGGGTATGTTACTGATGCAAAGACATTGAAGCAGAACTACATTTTCTTCACTTTTACCTTCCTTAAACAAAGTACTAGATATTGTACCAGTCTGCAGCTTACTAACATACCCGAGGACTTTTTCTGTGTTCTTCTTTCATGATTGTCATTTCTCTGGTCAATATTTTTTATCAATTATTGGTTTTGATACTACAGAAAAATCTACCAGCTGCTTTGACTGCCTGGTTACCAGAAGTGTTACTGATTCCAGGAGAAATATCAGTTTATTTATATGATGTCTGATATGAGAGCAGTCCTGGTTATAGCAGCCAATGTTATCCTTTACTCTTACTGCTTGATTTTAGGAAAATAAGAAGTTATGTACCTACCATAACGTTCCATGTTAGTTGTCTTCTCTCGCCTTCTTTCTTGCTTGTTGGGTTACATTGAAACAGATATTTTGATGTAGTGTGGGTTCGGAGCCGATCCCTCGGCTCCGACTCGGCACTTGCTAAGCTCGAGAGTCACTTTTACCAGCTCGAGGCAGCCCCATATCCCATGATGCAAGGCGGTAAGTACCCAGATCTCGTTTGCTGACAAAGGGCAATAGCACCAAGCATAAAATACTTCCCAAAGGAAGAAAGAAAACTTACAGATGGAAGAAGGACCAGGTCTGAATGGTCTTCAGCATAACAGTTTCTTATAACAAGGTCTGTCCAGGCCAGGGGAAGGAGGGAGGGTCAAGAAAGAAGGCGAGAAGACAACTAACATGGAACGCTATGGTAGGTACATAACTTAATGTTAAGTTGTCAATCTCGCCTTCATTCTTGCTTGATGGGACGCGCGTCCTAGCACCTCTATCCTGGGTGGCTCAATGGAACAAACTCTTGAGGACTGTAGAGCCAAAACTGGCTCTGTCCCTGGAGGCCAAGTCCAATTTGTAATGGGAAACAAAAGTGTGAGGAGTAGCCCAAGTGGCGCTGCACAAATAGTGTCCAAAGGAAGTCTAGCTTGAAAAGCTGTAGAAGTAGCTAAGCTCCTAGTTGAATGTGCTTTAGGTTTTGAGCACAGCTGTTTTCCCCTGAGCGTATAAATTTCAGAGATGACCAAGCCATCTGGACAAGGTCACTTTAGAAACAGGAAGGCCTTTTTATTATCCGCATAGGAAACAAAAAGTTGATCAGATTTTCTAAATTTTTGTTCTGTCCAAATAATATCTAAGTTGACGGTGGACATCAAGATAATGTAGCTTTTGTTCAGCTCTATCTGAATAGTTAGGGAAAAATACAGGGAGATCAATGGATTGATTCAAATTGTTCTTTGAAGCGACCTTAGGTAAAAGGTTGGGTTAGTTCTCAAAGATACTCTGTCTTTGTGAAAAACCAAATAGGGTCGAACCGAAGAGCATGAAGTTCAGACACCCTCCTGGCAGATGTAATAGCCACAAGGAATAAAGTTTTCCAAGAAAGATATTTCAGGAACAAGAAACAGCTGGCTCGAAGGGAAGAATCAAGGATGTCAGCACTAAATTTAGATCCCACTGAGGAGGAGGATTCCTGATTGGAGGCTTTAGTAGGAAAATTCCTTTCAAGAAGGCCCTGCAGAGCCTATGGGACATAATATTATGATCTGCTATCCCGACATGAAAATTGGAAATAGCAGCCAATTGAACTCTGACTGTGGAAGAAGAGGAGCCTGCATGAAAAATCTCTGCTAAGAAGTCCAGGACTGCCTGAACAGGTGCAGTAAAAGGATCAATATTCTGGGCCTTAGCCCAATAAGAGAAACGTTTCCATTTGCTTGTATAAATCCTCCTGGTAGAGGATTTTAGTGATGATACTATGATGTCTCTAACTGGGTTAGAGATCAAAGGAAGCCTGGCTAAGGAAGGAAGTGGAGCAACCATGCTGTGAGGTTGAGAGAAGGGATTGACTGGTGCAGCTGACCCGATTGGTGAATCAGAAGATCTGGCACTGGGTCCAGATGCCACGGCTGCACCAAAAGGTGATGATGGAGGAACGGAACCAAACTTGTCGAGGCCAGTAAGGGGCAATGAGAATCAATTTGGCTCTCAAACGGTAGCTTTCTGGATCACCTGAGGGATCAGAGGAAATGGAGGAAGGCATAAAGAAGTCCCTGGGGCCAATCCTGGGTCAGAGCGTCTCTTGGGGATGGCCTGATAGAGGGAAGAGGCTGAAGAAGTCTGGGCATTTGCTGTTTTGGGGAGTAGCAAAAAGATCGCAACATGGACGACCCCATTCCAGAAAAATCTCTTCCGCTATAGATTGCTTGAGAGACCACTCGTGAGGCATGAGAATAGCTCTGCTCAATCTGTCCGCTACAATGTTGGTTTTCCCAGGGATATGCGTTGCTACCAGAAACCGATGAGAGGAGATCGCCCATTGCCATAGTCTGAGCGCTTCTCGACACAAGGGGTAGGACTTGGTTCCGCCCTGTTTGTTGATATACCAAACTACAGACATGTTGTCTGTGTGGACTGCAATTGTCCCTACGGGAAGAAAGTCGTTGAGGGCTTGCAACGTTAAAAGCACTGCTCTCATCTCCAGGACATTTATTTTATTTTATTTATTTATTTATTTTACATTTGTTGACCGGGCTAGTCTAACTGGATACATGTCCATTTTCAGTAGAGGCCCGAGGAGAAAAGCTCCAGAAAGACATTTATACAAAATAAAGATTAATATTGGAAAAATACATTAGCAATTTTAAACATTGAAAAAGATAGTATGGAGGGAAAAAAAAATAAAATATTAAAATTCTATGCAGACCTTTGTAAACAGGAGTGAAATAGGAATGTTGAAGAGGAAGTAGGTAGAAGAGAGGAGAAGTCCTAGAGCAAGGAAATGAGAATCAGTAAACTACATTAGTGTGGTAAAGGGTCAAAGTGGACCCTAGGGAGTAGCAAGATAGACGTGAAGGAGGAGGCAGTTAGTCAGGGTTTGTACAGGGGCATATCCAGTGAGATTTTAGGTGAAGTTTGAGTCTTAGTTTAAAGAGAGAAAGGGATGGTATTTGAGTTAAGTCTGTTGGTAGGAGGTTCCATTGTTTCCCAACAGTATTTGAGAAATGCTATCGCCTGACAAGTTATTAGACTTCATAGTACAGACAAGTAATCTAGCAGAGGAACAGTGAAGTTAGATTTGTGTATGGGGTGATAAGGTTAGTGAGAATCGAGTATTTTAGGTTGATAAAAGATTTTATGAGCAATGATGAGTTGAGAAAATGTTAGTAAGTTAGGTAATTCAAACCAGTTTAGTTGCTTAAGATTAAGACAATGGTGTGTTTTGTATGGGTTGCTGGTAGCAAACCTGGCGATATTGTTATAGGCATGAGAAATTTTTTGGAGGTTAGTTCTTTTTAAATTAGTATAAATAGATGAAGCATAGAGAAGTGTAGAGATTAAGTGAGAGTGGGCAATGGTGGTTCTGGCTTGAGGAGTAAGGAAAGGTTTGATTCTGTATAAGGAACCAATTTTCTGTTCACTGCTTGTATGGTGTTGTTAATGTGAATATCATAGGAGAGGTTGTTGTCGATAGTCACTCCTAGCAGTTTGGTAGATTGTTCAGGTGTTATCAGGGTGCCTTTGCTAGATACAATAGAGATCAAGAGGTGGGGACCTATTGGTAGGTGGAAATAGTAGCAGCTTGGTTTTGGCATTGAGAAGAAGGCAACGCTTAGGAACCATTCTTCAACCGCTTTAAATACCTTTTGGGTTATGTAGTGGAGGTCTGAGGTGGAGTTAGGAGCATATAAGTGTTGAATCGTCGGCATATTGAATACAGGTGGCCTCAGGGACTGCAATGTGAAGGTCGTTGATAAAGAGAGAAAACAGAAGAGGTCCTAGAATTGAGCCCTGGGGACTCCTATGGAGACTGGTAGAAGGGATGATAGTTTATTTTGCCAGACAACTGCTTGTTGCCTATTGTTAAGGTAAGATTTGAACCATTGGATAGCTGGGGGGTCGAGGGCCAGAAGTTCTAGGGTATTTATTAGTAGGGGATGGTTGACCATATCAAAAGCCTTTGACAAGTCGATGAAGAGAGCAGAAGAGAGGGCTATTATTACGGTTGTTATTGATGGTATCAGTGAAGGATAGAAGGGCGGTGGTGGTGCTGTGAAATGGCCTAAAGCCATGTTGGCAAGTAGCCAAAATATTGTGCTTCACTAAGTGGTTAATAACTGATGGTGAATACATTTTTCCATGACTTTAGCTAAGGGAGAAAGAAGAGCTATTGGTCTGTAGTTGGAATAATCAGTGGGTTTTCCACCTTTATGAAGTGGGATGATATGGGAGACCTTCCAAATGTCTGGGATGATACCTTCATTAATGGTTCTATTTAGCAGGATGGATATGGGAAAGGCAATGGAATTTGCTGCTATTTGCAGGTACTCAGCAGGTAGTGCAGGTACTGTGCAGATGGTACTCGAACGGCTGCCACGTCCCATGAACCATCCTGCCCTGATAATGACCCCCCCCACCCGATCAGGGAGGCATCCGTGGTGACAGTGGCTATCGGGGATGGGGGTACAAAGTACCTGCCTTGGTGAACCTGAGGCGATGTGATCCACCAAGCAAGATGCTCTTTGCATGTCTGTGTCACCAGAATCTGGTGACGCATTGGAAGTTGCTGGTATGACCATTGTGTGAACAGCATCCACTGAAGAAGGCGCATGTAGAATCGAGCCAGGAAGAAGAGTGATGGCCGCAGCCATGAGACCTAATACCTTTAGAACCATCCTGGCCTGTACTTTCTTGCTGGCCAGAATGATCCTGACATGACTCTGAATGTCTGAAACTCTTTGATCTGTAAGGGTAGCTGACATCCGAACAGTGTTTAAGTTTGCATGAAAGTAATAGACTGGCAGGGCGATAAGGATGACTTTTCGAAGTTGATTGAGATGCCCAAATGAGAACAAAGGTCTATTGTGTAATCCCTGGCTTGTATAAGCTGATGCCTGGTGGTGGCTGACAGGAGCCAGTGAAACACCTGGAATCCTTGACGTCTCAGGTGAGCCGTGACCACTGCCATGCATTTGGTGAACACTCTGGGGGCTGTAGTGAGACCAAAGGGCAGGGCTCTGAACTGGAAATGACTGGACCCCAGCCGAAGCGGAGAAATCTCCTGGAGCGTCTGTGAATTTTGATGTGATAGTACGCATCCTGAAGATCTATTGAGCACATCCAGTTGTCCTTCTGTAAGAAGGGCAGAATTGACTGAAGAGTGACCATTCGAATCTTGTCTTCCTGACAGACTTGTTGAGTCTGCTGAGATCCAATATTGGTCTCCAGTCTCCCGTCTTTTGGGGACCAAAAGAACCTTGAGTAGATTCCGGCTCTGAATGGTCTATTGTAACTGGCTGAATGGCTCTTTTTGCAGTAGTTTTGAGACTTCTAACTCTGCAACCTCCCTTAGACCGGGTGGTACGCCTGGAAGGGAACTTGAGGGGAAGGGACTTTCCTCGAAAGGAATTATGTAACCCTTGGATATGATCGTCTGTACCCATCTGTCTTGAGTGAGGGAATGCCAGGCTTCTGGGTACAGTGATAATCTTCCCGACTGCCTCCAAGGAGGGACAGCCGGGCAACACCTCAGGGATGCTGAAAGGGCTTGTCAGGAGAGGCTCCCTGTTTCCCTGGTTTTCGGACCCCTCTGCCTCTAGAGCGCCTGTTGTTGTTACCCTCTGCCTCTAGGGGTAAACTGACCACGTGAATCCGGCGTGACTCCTTGGGATTTACGGAACCACATTTTCCCACCTTTCTGTCCTTTAGGATAAGGTCTAGAAGGGGTGGAAAAACGGACTCCAACAGCAGAAAGAGTCTTGCCGTCCTGCTCGCACCTGGTCAAGGTTTCCTTCACCTGAGGGCCAAACAAAGCTGACCCATCAAAGGGAGAATTTGTGAAGGACGCCTTAAAGGGATCCAAAAATCACATAGCCGCATCCAGGCTTGGCGCCTAAGAGCCACACCTGTACCTCCATCCGCAGCATAAGATATTAGCCGCATGGAGGAGTTTGCAATGGAATTGAGGGTTCCTAGCTGTGAAGCAATTTTTCTTGAGCCCTGCAGCTGTAGGATCCTGAACTACTTCACCCAGCTCCTTAAGGATATCCCTCTGGATTCTGGTGAAGTGACATAGGTAATTCAGCGACGCATAGCAAAGGTCGCTGAGGAAAACATCCGCTTGCATCTATCCATGGTCCTAGAGTCCTTATTAGGAGGATGGACGGGCACGGAAGGATCTGCAAGTTCCTTTTGGTGGCCGCAGCCACCACCATGGCATCAGCGGGACACCCTTAGTGAGGAATTGCTTGTCACACGGGCAGTGATAAATTTTGAAGGCCTCCTAGGGACTGGCTCTACAGAGTCAGGAGCTGCCCACGCCTTCGTGCAATAACCTGCATAAGGGGTCGAAGGCGGAGACACCCAGGAGGTGGAGGGCCGAGATCCAAACGCCTCTAGGTATACTGACTCATCCTCAGAGGGATTGTTGGTGGGCCAGTTTCCCTCTGTTTCAGGAGTTCTAGGATGTCTGAGAAGGAGACATCCTCAGAGGATCTAGGGATCCCTCTGACTCATCAAAGTCAGTATCCGAAGTGACAGACTGGAGTCTACATGCTTCCTCTTACAAGTCCTCTTCCTAGGAGGATCTCCCGAAACATCAGGAGAATCCTCGGAAGAGGGGAAATTCCCAATGGGGAAACCTGAGGCGGAGGATCTCTGGGTCCTGTAGCAAGAGAAGTGGCAGAGATGTCAACAGGTACTATAGAGGGAGGAGCTACGAACAGACTTCTGACTGATACCAGTGGCCAGTACACTCTTCATCACCTCGAATGCTCCCTCCCAGGCAGGTCCGAGAGAACCAGCTCAAGAGCTAGGAACTCCAGGGACCACCGAAGGGAAGCCTCCGAGGCAGATGTCGGAGCCGAGCTCACCAAGGCCGAGGCTCCAAGGGAAGAGCGGGTTCGGACAAGGGTCCGATGCCACTCACCCTCGGAGGAGACCATGGAAGCCCGACCACCGAATCCCTCTAAGGAAGGTCTCAAGAGGAGATAAGAGTAGAGGCTGAAGGAACAGAAGGGGGTATCCGTCCTCCAGCCGTAGCAGTAACCATTCCCGAAGACTCCAACTCCAAGCTCTGGGGTAGAGTTGAAGGAGGAACTGTAACGGGGTGTGGACCAACAGTCGTCTGTTGAGACGGACTATGTAACATTTGGGCCAGTACCTGTGACTTAAGTAATCTACTGACCACTCTCTCTAGGTCATGATCTGACAGTCTGGATGACCTTGAAGATCGGCTCCGATGGCTCCGTTCCGAAGAAGAGGTGAAGCCGAGCCGAAAGTATCGGCTCCAAGGAAGGAGACCTCGACCTCTTCCTGGAATGGGCCATCGGATCCGATACTATAGATCCTGTCGGAGCCGACTTCTCGGAGCCGACAGGAAGCCTCGATGTATTGGCTCCAGCCGGAGCCGATACAGCCACCAAAGTAACGGTGTCGGAGCCGATCGGAGCCGACACCGATGCCACATGGGTGTCGGAACCGATCGGAGCCGACGAAGTGGTCGATACAGATTCGGCACCGATAGCCATCGGTGCCGGTTAAGCCAGAATCGGCTCCAGCGGGCGATCTCGACTCGAATGAGTCGAGCCGAGGCCGCAGGCTTAGACACAGAAGCCTGGGCCTTGGAAGATTTAACTGATTTAGATGGAGCCGACTTAGCCGGAGAGCCCTCCGCAGAAGATCAGTTTGTTGCGTCTCTCCTGCAGGACTCTCTGGCTGAAGGAATGACAAATAGCACAGGAGTCCTGCAGGTGAAGAGGCCCCAGGCAATACAGGCAAGAAGTGTGACCATCTGTCAGAGACATCTTCTGACAGCACGAGTCACACTTCTTGAAACCTGAGACCCTCTCCTTTGACATGGTGCTTTACACAAACACAGACACACACCAGTCAAAAAATTAACTTAAATAAAATACCAAAAGGTATTTGTATAAAACACACACACCCTAACAGGGGATGGGATGGGTAAAGTTTGACTAAAATAAATTAGAAAAGACAGGGATTTTCTGTCACAAAATGTAAATAATTAACTAATAACTAATAATTAAGGTTTTAAGAAAAGGGGCTTAAATATTCAAAAGTGAATCACTTACCAGGAGCTGGTAAAAGGAGGACCTCATGCGGCAAACGAGATCTGGGTACTTACGCCTTGCATCATGGGATATGGGGCTGCCTCGAGCTGGTAAAAGTGACTCTCGAGCTTAGCGAGCCGAGGATCGGCTCGAACCCACACTACATCAAAATATCTGTTTCAATGTAACCCAACAAGCAAGAATGAAGGCGAGATTGACAACTTAACATACTGCTGTTTATCTTTCCTTCACAAATTACAATATATGATCTAGAGGTTGTGCTCTTGTAAAAAGGGACATGGCTCATGGTATCTTATCTAATATTCAGAAAATTCCCAGCTGCGTCAAGTAAAGGCAAACCTCTCAAGTACCCCTTATTAGAATGAACATTCCCTATTTGGATTCTTAAACCCTCCATGTTCCATATTGTTCCACATTGAAAAGGTCAGTCACACATTTATTGATAGGAATTTTTTAAACTAATATCCATGATAAATTATACCGAATCATATTAATTCACCAATAAAAACCTTTTATAAGTACAGAATAGCACATTTAAACCATGCCATGACATCCCTACTTGAATTTGTTAATAAACTGTTAGAAAGTGTTCCACATTTGCCCACTTGTTCCACATTATGAGAGGCATTGTTCCACATTTTGGAGATGGAAGGATGAGAGCTATGCTTTTGTTCTTCTTTTTATTTGGTGTTTAATATTTTGTCTGTTCTTCCATTTGCATTTAAAAGTTGGTATCCCACAATTCCATTGGAGTGGGCAGGGGTTACATAATTATGTATGCAGATTTCATGTTAATCAGCATACAGATTTGTACCCACCTTTCATGGCCCTTTGTCCAGATTTTTGATGTTTCCAGGCTGAGAGGTATGGTTACTACCATAATTAGTCAGTAATCAAAGTTGTGATGTTGCAACTTTACGGCATTTGTACTTCAATAATTCAGCTTTATCCAGCCTATCAGCTATGCATTGCACTGATCACATCATCGTACTTATAGCCTCTAGTGCAGAATCTTAACCAAATCTTGTTCATATTGGGCCAAAACCTGATCTGAAGAATAAATCCTACAAAGCCTCATGAATTGAGACTTGTGAATATTCCAAATAATATGTCAAAGATGGCAACTGCTGGCATGTAAAAGGGTATTAAACTGGGGATCTTTCCTATACATTTGAGTAGCCAGTGTATCATCATTTTGTACCTGAATTTCAACATCTAAAAAGTCATTTGTGTGTGATGGTAATTAAGTGTGAATTGTATACCCCACTTATTTTAATTTAAGTACTGAACAAACTCATGTAAATATTCCAAATCTGATCACCAAACCAGCCAGCAGTCATCCAAATATCAAAGCCAAATATCTGTAATTTCTAAAAAGATGTTATGACTAGAACCATAAATGATTTGTTCTTCGATTTAGCCAATGAATAAATCTGCAGACATTGGCGCAAAAGATGCCCCCATGGCCATCCCCTTAAGTTATAAATAACACTCATCTTTGAAATAAAAAATATTTTTGGTTAACACATGTTCAGCTAAACATATTAAAAATGTATTAAATCCTGGGCTATATAATGAAAATCGGTACAGCCAATATTCTACGGCCGACAACCCGGCCCAGTGAGGATATGGGTGCACAAAGCTGATACATCCAAAGTACATAAATGCCACCCTTCTCAAGCTGCATATCTGTAATGATGTTCAAAAATTCTGTCAAATCCTGAATACGGGACCGTATATATTGAATAATGGCTTTAAATAATAAGTCAAAAAGTCTGACAGGGGCTCTGTAAGAGATGTCCTGCCAGATACAATTGGTCTACCTGGGGGAGAATACAAATTCTTATGTATTTTAGGTAACATTTAAAAATATTGCTTAGCAGGATCTGTTACCATGAAATGATAAACTACCTGCTGGGAAATAATACCTTCCTCTAATGCCAGCTATAAGAATCGGTCAGTCTCAGACTTGAATCCCAAAGTAGGGTCAATGACCATGTTTTGATAGTACCATCCATCTGATAACTATGTGCTTCTGCCAAATACATGGCCCAGTACCAAACTACCACAGCTCCCCCTTTGTCAGCTGAATTGATAACTGTTTGTTTTTACTTAGAGATGCAGCAGCTTGTTTTTCTACTAAAGAAAGGTTATGATGAGAAATTTTGGTATGAGAATTATATAAAAAATGTAAATCCCTGAGTACCTGTTGTTGAAAAGACTACTACATTCTTATTAGGGGGTGGAGTAAATATAGATTTCATGAAGGAAAAAACAACTGAATTTTGATCTGATTCATAATTCTGTGACTTACGAAAAAATGCTTTCAGATTCAACAATCTGCAAAAAAAGATGACATCATGAGCAAAACCCTCTTGTGGCACCACGTAAGTGGGTACAACATTCAAACCTTTATTAAGCACATTAAGTTCTATGTTAGATAGCTGGGTGGAAGAAATATTATGAGAATTTTGATTAGTCTCTATTTGGGGGCCATCAGTTGTAATAATGTCTCCAGAGCTGGGATTACTGAAGTGCTTTTATCCAGCCCTTCAGTTACACCTAAAGGGATATTTTCATTTTTCTTTTTGGCAATCGGAGAAGTGAAAGGAGTACCGATATCTGTTTCAACTGTTGAATTCCTCAGCCAAAGTTTCAGGGGTACTATCAGTTTTCTTCAAAATGGACTTCTTTCTTTTTCATTTGCCAGATGACAAAGAGTGTGCTTTATTCTCAGAGGACTTAACAGTTTTAGATATATTAAACTGTTTGCCATATTTATAATCTTTATGATCCCTCGGAAGTTTCTTAATCATATGTGTTTTCAAATCTTTCTCAAAAGAAATCAAACTCTTAGTAAGTTGTAGAGTTTTACTTCACCCATTCCGTACTGGCATGGATTTTTATTTTATTTAGTTTAATCCTAACCATATATCACACCAACTTCAAAATTAAAACCGATATTAAAGCATTCCAAATTTAACACACTAGTATTGTAATCTGATAAGACACTAAAATAATATAAAAATCATTTTTATTTGTGCATATCCACATTATTCAGTAGTTTCAGAATTGCTAAGCAAATTCTACTCCAACTGCAATGAATGCAGTGGAACGCTGAATTTATGCCCAACCAAGGGTCTCTGCTATATACAAAAACAAATCTCACAGTGCTAAAAATGTAACTTTGCTAACTCTGGGCAAAACAAAAATAATGTCCAAATTGGATGATGGGGTCTGCCTCCAAGAAAATGCAATAAATACGATACTATGACTTTAAGATACTTTTGAGCAAGCAAAACATTTATAGGGGTGTTGAAATACTTTATTCAGCCTGGAGTACTGACTTTGTGAAATTCAGCACTTCAAATTTCAAACAAGTGGGCAAACTCTGTGACAGAGAAGGATAAAGCCCTGACAAGGGTCCAGATGATCCAAATTAAAATAGCAGTTTAGGTGCGCTGGAAAAGCCAGGCAGAGGAGGGCGGCAGTAAGGGTCTGCCACAGACTTGCCTGTTCTGAAGTGAGTCAGGGAGCATAACCTTCTGGTCAGCTGAATGCCTCCATGTAAGAAGAGGCTTGCATGGCACTATAAATAGCCAGACTTGGGATGTGGGCTTGGTGAAAGTAAGTTGGTGACAGTTGCTCTCATCAGTATGTGATTAGAGTTGAGCATGTGTGCGCACACACACACACACACATATATACATATATATATATATATATATATATATATATATATATATATATATATATATACATATATACATATATATGTATGGCGGAGATCACAGAGTTCTCCACAGTGACACAGTTTGCTCATTTCAGCCACCTGGGAGAGGTTAAAGTCTTCACTAGGAAATGCTGTCATTGCTGAGCAGGCTGTCAAGTGCAAAGTCCCCCTGCATGACTACTTGGTTGATAGCCCTTCGAGTCAGAGATTACATTGGGAATACCCCAACAGTAGGGGAAACAAATGGACTAATGACTGGCTATGGGTAGCTTCAAGATTGGTAGGCATGGAGACAAAAGGTGTCCAGAAAAAAGTGGAAGATATATGTATTTGTTTTCTGCTTGCTTTCTTCCATACATTTAGACATATTCATTGTGGTCATTTGTTTTTTCATGCACAGCTGCTTTTTTTGCAGACATTTTAAATAAATACTGATGATTTGCTACCACTTTTGCAGCTGTTTATATTACCAGCTGCAGTAAGTATGATTAATCTATAAATTAATGTATACAGATCTGTTTCAATTGGTCGATGAACAGCATTATCAAAACAAACATAGTCGAAACAACATGATCAACAATGAAGTTTGTCGACCATTTTGATGGAGATTGCAGGAGATTACGGTACAGTGGATAGTGGGGATTGTACCCTTTTCCCTGCTGTAGTGTGATCTCTGAGTTAGTATATATAATTAGAAGGGGATGGGGGGGTCTTACCCACTGCAAAAACATTGTTTTTGTGTTGTTTCCATTGATGGATGAACTGAAATTGTCGATCATGCAGTGTCAACCGTTTGAGTTTTGACAAGGTCAATCAACTGAAATAGATCCAATGTACACACAATAAAAAACTCCCCTTTTAGCATGCTGGAATATTCATGGGTCCTGGGTTGTGGTACAAGTAGCTAGAATCCTATCAGTCTCTAACAGAAATGCCCAAGAAAAGAGACTGCCATGTTTATGGATAGAAAGATTACAAGAGTAAAAAATGCAACATTGACAAACACATTTGGTTTGTGTACGTGTTACTCATCAGAAAATAAATTGCTTAGTTATGATTAATCATGACCTAGTCATCTTTAGATTTCAATTGCATTTTCTTTAGTCAGTAATCACTAGTCATCTGCCAAACTATTTGGTGCAACTATTGCTTCAGAGATACTGTTTGCATGCTCATAGAAAGTAATGTTCTGCATACTGGTTTCTTACCCCAGGTGCTGTATACTTATTCACTACAAATGGCCCAATGTGGAAATTGCAGTACCTTAGAAATAGGTTGAATGCTGGACCTGAAAGAGAGTACAAAGCAACATTAATAAGGAGAAGTGATAATGTATTGGTTATTGACATAAAACAGCACTATGTCTTTTGGCAGTCTCTGACATGGCCACTGAAGCATTCTGTATTTTGTACTTTTTTATTGATCTGGTTGACATTCAATGCAAAGTAACACCACAAACTGTAGAATTATAATGGTTTAAACTTTTCCGAACTGAAGAGTGATAAAGCAACAGACCATACTGATCTTAGACATTGGCATACTCTGCAGCAATGCATTTTCAAAACATTGATCTAGTAGTTCAGACCAGCAGGTTTCTACTGCCATGATACTATGTGTGAACCTCTATGCCATAAATAATAAAGCACCAATACTCATCAAAGACGCTACCTAATATGTCTTCAAAAAGGGTTTCTCATTAAAGCCTCATAGGACGTGTGCTCATTTTTAATTTGCTCAAGCTGGGTTGAGAATTTTATTTACTGATGTTATGTTTCCAACATGAAACCGCAGCACTGTGAATTAACTACTGTTAGTATTATTCCTTCTTCAAGACTGTGACATCAGGAGAATGAGCACACATCTTAATTAACTAATTAATTTATAAGGCTCTTTCTTTCCACTGCAACTACCTTAGGGTGAACAGAGGTGTGGGGTCTGGGCCTACTCAGGGGCTTGTCTTCTTGCAAAAACAATGTCAGATTTCAGCTTGTGTTGTACTTCCTAAAGATGCACCACCCTGGATTTGCAGTAGAAAATCCTGCCCTTCCCCCACCCATATCAGGAATACATTACTTGACTGATATGACGGTTGTGTTTACAGATGCTGGCAGTATTGCATCTTTAATGAATATACTAAATAAAAACATTCACGCTTAAAAAAAAAAACATTTTTTTAAATCCCACACTGCAAAACAACATTTTATTAAGACTCAAAACAAAGCCATTTTCTCGTAGTGGGGGACCTCAGAGAGATATGACAATACTGAAGTATACTCTTCTGCTGTACTAAGCAAATACATTCCATGGTTAGCAATAACTTCTACTTTTGTAGGAAAGCTGTAAATTCAACTGGGGCAGGACACATGAAAAACAGTACAATGGTCTGGTTAACAAAAACAGCTGATAAAGCTGCAGGAAGAAGGGGAGTAAAACATGATCATCATCTGAGGAACAACAACTAGAAGAGATCACATTGTATTAAAATTCAGTGCAACAATTTTAGTTTCCTTTACGTGTGCTGTTCCCTCAGAATTCTGTATTGTACAGCCACTGTTTTCAACACAGTGGTTTTAAGACAGAGCATTGCTAGTGTAATTTATTTTGAAGGCAAACAACAAACACTTCGAAGCAAAGAAAACAAAATTACTTGTATTTTCAGCACTCTTGGGGCTCCTGGCTTTGTATTAAAAACAAAAAGTTGTGAGCATGAAAAATAGCAACGTTTTCATAACTCCAGTTTTAATTTCAATGTAGATATTTCCCCATGACTTCTTTTGTATTTCAAATATAGTTTACAAGCATACACTGCAAACTTAGAAGACAAGCAAACACTTTTGTCGATAAAAATAATGTTGCTGTCACTGGCAGTGCGTCTCATGGAGTTAATTTTTGGGGTCATTATTATTGATTTTTACTTTTGGTTGCTTCAATTGGTGATTGAAAGAAAAACTGGGATAATTTTGCCTCGTTATACTACTTGTGCACGCTTGTTTGTATGCAGCTGTTTTCATAATTTGACAGTAGCTCCAGGAAATTAATGAAGTCACGCCCCACCTGTGCAAAAATTGCAGGGTAGGGCATCTGAGAAATAACCTTATTTTTTTATTCTTTGTTGACTGGGTTAGTTCTACTTTGTTTTTGAGAAACAACCTTATTTTTTATTTATTCTCTGTTGGCTAGGTTAGTCCTACTAGGCTACTTGCCTCTTTTTAAGGAGACCAGAGGGGTATTTATACTAATAGGGGAAATTTGGCCAGGACATTCTTGAAACTTCCTCTACTCTTTTTGATAGGTGCTGTGGGATCTTTTACATCCACTTGAGTGACCATTAACTCAAGCTGATGGGACCTTGGATTGACATCACATTAAATCACTGTTTCATGCAGTACATTTTCAAATCACTTGTTTCACTGAGTACATATAAAGTAGTATTTTATGTACTGGAGGAAACCGTTTAATGCTGCAGTGTGTAAGATGTTTGTGATTTGGACAGTTGGGAATTTGAGAATCATGGAAATAAATCCTCAGAAAGTTTTTTTTTTTTTAATAATCTGCATGGTTCACAAAATAAAGACTGTAAATTCACTAAATGGGCAACATGCTTCAGAGACCAACATGCACTTTGTACTTATTAAAACACTGCTCTAAAACACTTAGTTTTGCCCTACCTCCAGAAGCCCATTTTACATTATTTATTTATTTATTCGGTTTGATGACCGGGGAAGTCCACTGGACCAAGAAAAGCCCATTTTCAGTGGAGGCCCAGGGAGAAAAGCTCCTAAGATACATAAAGGACATACACAACTTAGTAAAAAAAACATGCTCATATGCTTGCAGAAATTAAACATTTGAAATCACCACTCAAATCACACATTATGGTGAGGTAAGAATTCATAATGAAAAAGAAGAAATATTTAGAATTTAATTTACTAAGATGATTCTTTTATTAATTCCTTTTGATTTAGTCTCTCCTTTTTGCAGTCAGTTGTCATTCTTCAGGTCCTTTCAGGAAGAATGTACTGCACTTCATAACAGAATTTGCACAATAGTGATGATCACATTTTATGAAGAATGTTGTCATCACACCACCATCCTGACTGCTGTCCACCTACCACCAATGTCTTTGATCCTCTAATGCTGTAGGTCTCTCTGGTAGGAGAAAGGGTTATGGATATAAGTGGACTAAACGTATACCTTTACTTATACCTCTCACATATGCCCAGTTCTGGCCTTAGGCTCAGTGTCACGTGAAATCTAGTCCTACACTTTAAGGTTATATTTAGAGAGAGAATTAAAGTTACAGAAATTAATGAAGGGCAACAGTTACAGTCAGGAGGCAGATCAGTTTGGGCTAGGCAATGTTGACATGTTATGTAACATGCAGATGCTTACTTTCAAGAAGGTGTTCAGTTAAGATTCATCTATGGTGATGGAGTTTAAGGACAACAAAATGAAAACGTAAGATCTAGCTGCCATGATACTATGTGTGAAACTCTGTGACATAAATAATAAAGCACCAATGCTAATCAAAGACGCTACCTAATAATTCTGCAAAAAGGGTTTCTCATTAAAGCCTCATAGGACGTGTGCTCATTTCTAATTTGCTCAAGCTGGGTTGAGAATTTTATTTACTGATGTTATGTTTCCAACATGAAACTGCAGCACTGTGAATTAACTACTGTTAGTATTATTCCTTCTTCAAGACTGTGACATCAGGAGAATGAGCACACATCTTAACTAACTAATTAATTTATAAGGCTCTTTCTTTCCACTGCAGCTACCTTAGGGTGTACAGAGGTGTGGGGTCTGGGCTTACTCAGGGGCTTTTCTTCCTGCAAAAACAATGTCAGATTTCAGCTTATGTTGTACTTCCTAAAGATGCACCACCCTGGATTCGCAGTAGAAAATCCTGCCCTTCCCCCACCCATATCAGGAATACATTACTTGACTGATATGATGGTTGTGTTTACAGATGCTGGCAGTATTTCATCTTTAATGAATATACTAAATAAAAACATTCATGCTTAAAAAAAAAAAACATTTTTTTAAATCCCACTCTGCAAAACAACATTTTATTAAGACTCAAAACAAAGCCATTTTCTCGTAGTGGGGGACCTCAGAGAGATATGACAATACTGAAGTATACTCTTCTGCTGTACTAAGCAAATACATTCCATGGTTAGCAATAACTTCTACTTTTGTAGGAAAGTTGTAAATTCAACTGGGGCAGGACACATGAAAAACAGTACAATGGTCTGGTTAACAAAAACAGCTGATAAAGCTGCAGCAAGAAGGGGAGTAAAACACGATCATCAACTGAGGAACAACAACTAGAAGAGATCACATTGTATTAAAATTCAGTGCAACAATTTTAGTTTCCTTTACGTGTGCTGTTCCCTCAGAATTCTGTATTGTACAGCCACTGTTTTCAACACAGTGGTTTTAAGACAGAGCATTGCTAGTGTAATTTATTTTGAAGGCAAACAACAAACACTTCGAAGCAAAGAAAACAAAATTACTTGTATTTTCAGCACTCTTGGGACTCCTGGCTTTGTATTAAAAACAAAAAGTTGTGAGCATGAAAAATAGCAACATTTTCATAACTCCAGTTTTAATTTCAATGTAGATATTTCCCCATGACTTCTTTTGTATTTCAAATATAGTTTACAAGCATACACTGCAAACTTAGAAGACAAGCAAACATTTTTGTCGATTGAAATAATGTTGCTGTCACTGGCAGTGTGTCTCATGGAGTTCTTAATAAGTTTTGGGGTCATTATTATTGATTTTTACTTTTGGTTGCTTCAATTGTTGATTGAAAGAAAAACTGGGATAATTTTGCCTCGTTATACTACTTGTGCCAGCTTGTTTGTATGCAGCTGTTTTCATAATTTGACAGTAGCTCCAGGCAATTAATGAAGTCATGCCCAACCTGTGCAAAAATTGCAGGGTAGGGCATCTGAGAAATAACCTTATTATTTTATTCTTTGTTGACTGGGTTAGTTCTACTTTGTTTTTGAGAAACAACCTTATTTTTTATTTATTCTCTGTTGACTAGGTTAGTCCTACTAGGCTACTTGCCTCTTTTTAGGGAGACCAGAGGGGTATTTATACTAACAGGGAAAATTTGGCCAGGACATTCTTGAAACTTTCTCTACTCTTTTTGATAGGTGCTGTGGGATCTCTTACATCCACTTGAGTGACCATTAACTCAAGCTGATGGGACCTTGGATTGACATCACATTAAATCACTGTTTCATGCAGTACATTTTCAAATCACTTGTTTCACTGAGTACATATAAAGTAGTATTTTATGTACTGGAGGAAACTGTTTAATGCTGCAGTGTGTAAGATGTTTGTGATTTGGACAGTTGGGAATTTGAGAATCATGGAAATAAATCCTCAGAACGTTTTTTTTTTTTTTTTAATAATCTGCATGATTCACAAAATAAAGAATGTAAATTCACTAAATGGGCAACATGCTTCAGAGACCAACATGCACTTTGTACTTATTAAAACACTACTCTAAAACACTTAGTTCTGCCCTACCTCCAGAAGCCTATTTTACATTATTTATTTATTTATTCAGTTTGATGACCGGGGAAGTCCACTGGACCAAGAAAAGCCCATTTTCAGTGGAGGCCCAGGGAGAAAAGCTCCAAAGATACATAAAGGACATACACAACTTAGTAAAAAAACATGCTCATATGCTTGCAGAAATTAAAAATTTGAAATCACCACTCAAATCACACATTATGGCGAGGTAAGAATTCATTATGAAAAAGAAGAAATGTTTAGAACTTAATTTACTAAGATGTTTCATTTATTAATTCCTTTTAATTTAGTCTCTCCTTTTTGCAGTCAGTTGTCATTCTTCAGGTCCTTTCAAGCAGAATGTGCTGTACTTCATAACAGAATTTGCACAATAGTGATGGTCACATTTTATGAAGAATGTTGTCATCACACCAACACCATCCTGACTGCTTGTCCACCTACCACCAATGTCTTTGATCCTCTAATGCTGTAGGTCTCTCTGGTAGGAAAAAGAGTTATGGATATAAGTGGACTAAACATATAACTTTACTTATACCTCTCCCCTATGCCCAAATCAGGCCTTAGGCTCAGTGTCACTCTATAACTGGACTAAGCATATACCTTTACTTATACCTCTCTCAGTCTCCCCTATGCCCAATTCTTGCCTTACGCTTAGTGTCACGCGAAATCTAGTCCCACACTTTAAGGTTATATTTAGAGAGGGAATTAAAGTTACAGAAATTAATGAAGGGCAACAGTTACAGTCAGGAGGCAGAACAGTTTGGGCTAGGCAATGATGACATGTTATGTAACATGCAGATGCTGACTTTCAAGAAGGTGTTCAGTTACGATTCATCTATGGTGATGAAGTTTAAGGACCACAAAATGAAAACATAAAATCTAGCTGCCTGGATCCACTAGTAAAGAAAATAAAGATGCAGTCAGTAAAAGTGTAAATAATGTTTTGAGTTTTAATTTACACTATTAAGTTAGTTGACATGGAGGTTCATACTTGACTATATCTCTCATTGTCATGTATTCTGTGAAGCAGTTCCAACAGTGGAAGAAGTGCTAGCCTACACATTTGCATAACTACAAAAGGCGACAAAGTCCAACATAAATATGCTCTTTGAGTGCATTTAGGAAACCTCAGTCTCAACCATACTGCTCACCATTTCTCCTCCAGTCCTATGTCCTTCTTGAATGCCTCCATGGATCCCCTCTTCACAACCCATTCCTTAGGTCTGCAACACTGTGAGACGAAAAAGTATTTTTGCAGATCCAACAGTAGTCAGGTCTTATTATTGTTACATGTACCCTTCCTCCTGTCTGTTTTACTTATTCAGCTCTCAGACAATGGCCAAGTGCAACAATAACATTCTCAGTCTCACATTCTCAAATGAGATTATCAGCAGCTCCTATAATTTTTGTTCCTATCCTTTACCATGCATCACATGCACCTTTATGGTGATTTTCCTTTTGACTCCTATAAGTAGTCTGATATCTGTATTTTTGTGCCACTCCCAGAATTGCACACAGTTTTCTAGGTGCAACCTGTGCAGGGCCTGGCAAAGTAGAAGCAGCATCTCTTTGCTTCTGACATTTATCCATCTGGGACTACATCCTAGCATTATATTTCCTACTGCTGCTTCCTCTCTGTTTCTGCCACTGATGGTCAAGTCCATGTGTGATCAAACACCCTATGTCTTTTACAGGATGTTGCTTTCAGTTCTATCAACCCCTAATGATACTTTACCGGGACTGTTTGCATTGTGTGTAACTAACCTCAAATGTGGCCTAGCTACCCACCTTAACTTTCCATATAATTTTCAGACATTTCTTTTATCCACTTGGTCAACCTTTCCATACAAGTTTTAGACATTTATTCTAGCCACTTGGTGAAGATTTCCACATAATTTTTAGAACTTTTTTCATCTTGCAGTGTTTCTATAGCTGCATCATTAGCAAACAGACTAATCCTGATTTATCTTCTCTCAAACATATGGAAAATATACACTGATGATGACTGGACTCAGAGCTGATACATTTTTATGCCATCTTAATCATTTCCTTACTCCTAACATTGTCCAGTTCACCAAAAAAATTTTTTTTCTACATGGGGTTGGGGCATACCTCTCAACTGTCCAGATTTTTGCAGAAAGTCCAGATTTTTGCCCCATATTTTCGGTCTGTTTCATCATGAAATTCTGGTTTTCTAGCAGATCATTGGCAAATCACTGAGGATTCAAGCCAGAATATAATGACAGACTTCCAGCCTTCATACTATTTAGAATGTTCACACTAATTCAAAACCTGTTATTCTATCAACTTTCTATGTTTGTTTGTTTGTGTCTTTCGGCTTTTTTCCGGTTAGGGTTCACTACAGCGGAACTCTGGTCTGCTAATGATTGGTAGTGGATTTTTATGTACCAGGTTACCAGCCCTGACGCACAACCTTCAACGAAGGCATGCCTCATTCACGTATGCCTCTACACAGAAGACGCTGAGAATCGAACGGGACAATGTCTTGCTATGAGGCAACAACAGTACCGCAGCACCACCACCGCAGTAGAACTTTGAGCAGTATTTAAAAACTGTTCCCATTTTTGGGCCTTTGTCCCCCCATTATTTATTGCTTTGCCCAGATTTCTTGCCCTGAGAGGTTGACGGTATGGGTTGGGATGTTGCATCAACTGCTGCTATCCCTCTCGGTTTACTGCCATTCTCATAACTTTCTTCATTAGTCATGCTTGTCACAAGTCTTCTCTTACACAATCAATCCATCTATTTGCTGGATGCCTTTGTTTCCTCTTTCCTTCTTCCTGTCTGTCCCAAATCTTTGTCTACTTTCCTGAACATATGGTTGAACCACCATCATCTGTTAATTTTGATCTTTTTTGCAATTGGATCTACTTGGGATTCTGCTGTGATATCCTCATTTCTTCATCTGCACCCTACCACCAATTTCAAGCACTTGATCTCCATCACCATCACCTCTAGCCTCCTAAACTGCTCTGCATTCACTACCAATGACTTTATACCCTACACTGGCACTGGTCACCTTACTTTTCAGCTTCTTTGGCATTCTTCTCTCACATACTACCCCTAACACTATGCCAGGTGGCTTCAGCCCCTCTGATTCCAGCTTTGACCTCCTCAGTCAGACTTCCCTTCTCCTAAACCACCACTCCCAGATACATGAACCGGTTAACCTGGTTCCACTATTTTCTCTATCTCTGTTCTCAGCTTTTCCTGACCTCTCTGATTTGCTGCCATTACGACTGTCTTACCTGTAGTTTCAATCACTTTGCCTTCAGTGTTGTATTCCATTCCCTTATCCTTTGCTGAAGTTCTTTGTCTGGGTCTGCCTATAACAGCACATAATCTGCATACAGCAATTTTGTTCATCTGTCCCCTCTGATGTGTTTGTAAATTTAGTCCATCACCAGTATGAACAGCAGTGGGCTCAGAGCTGAACCCTGATACATATCCTTTCCCACTGGGAACCCCTCTGTGAGACCGAACACTGCCTGTACTTGAGTCAGTGAGTCCTTGTACATAGCCTGCACTAATTCAACCAATGTTTCTGGGACTCTGATATCTAAACCAGCTTTCTTGAGACTTTATCATATGCTTTCTCCAAGTCTAGGAATGCACAGTTGCAATCTTTCCTCATCTCTGGTTTCTTCTCAGCTACCTGCTCAATGCAAATATTGGGTCAGTTGTGCTGCATCTTGATCTGAATCCAAACTGCTCATCTCCCTGCTTACTTTCTGCTACCCCTCTGCATATTCATTTATAAATCTCCCTCTCCAGAATTTTCCTGAGGTGTAACAGAGGTTTGAGATCTCTATACTGCCCCTTTGTTCTTGTACACTGGCAATAGTATGCTTATTCTCCAATCATCTGGGATACACCTTTCTCTCCATACTGCTATGAATACCCTTCAGAGCCATTTTACCACTATCTCACCCCCCAATATATTTATCATATTCACCATGAGCTTGCTGCCTTCCCTGAGTTCATCTTCCTTAGTACTTTGCTTACTTCTTCTAGGTTGTGCTCCTCTTAGGAACATACTAGGTAAGTGGCCATAAGGTGCCGAACATATACATCTTTAAAGAGATGCTTACTTTTCAAGTACATACTAGTGCTCACCTTGCAATTTAAGCAAGTTGTGCATTGTGCAATGTAGAGATTAAGAGTAAAATTGTTTGAGTGCACTGTATGGAGTATGGTATAACTGCTGCAGCTGTTGGTACTGTTTCAAAGTATGTACATGCTTGTCTGAGTTGGGGTAGTTGCAATGGAGAACGGATGAGTAGGAGTGTCAGGTCGATTATCAGTGTATCCTACAAGTATCCCTAATTTTGGCTTAAACTTTTGCTCTGACATACTACAATCAATAATGCTTTTTGAAAAACATGTTGGATTCTCATGAACAAACAACTGTAGTCATTGCAATTAAAGACTTCTTTTTTTTCTTCAGAAAATGAATGCAAATTCCTGCAATCTTATTTTGTGAGCTTACTACATCAGTAGTATTGCTATTTTCAAAAGTATCGTATGTATCTGATTTGCAAGGTTCTTCATGAGTCCATTGCTGAGAGGATGAGAGATATCTTACAACTATACATCTAAGACAAACTACAAAAAGCAATAGTAACACTGAAAGTACTGGGTCACATCAGAGAAGCACTTGGGAGGTCATTGAGAAAAAACGAGAACCGTTTCACAGTTATGTAAAGCTTGGCATTAAATATCATAGTTCAGGTTATGCTGTAACAAAATAATTATGCAAATTGAACATTTTACTGTGTGCATTTCATGAAATAGATTGAATGGCCTAAAATCTGGATTGATGTGTATGCTTTTTTTTAGAAATAATTCCAGAAAATGCTATTCAGAAGTGAATACGAGGGAATATTTTTAGTGGCACACATTACTGTGATTTGTTTGATGTCTACTGTCATACAAAGTCGACTAATTAGTTGAATCTCTAGCCAAACTGGAAATTTGAGACTCTAGCTCATTGAAGGAGGGAAGATGGGATAAGTAACTTGGCCAGGAAGTGAAACTTGCAAAACTGCTCTCTGTAAAAAGTCTTTTTTATCTCAATAATTTGTTGATACTTTTGCAATTTTCTTTCACAGAATGTGTAGTACATAAGCAGGAACATATGTAAAAGTCAGAGCAGAACAGTCGATGACACATAATCTGAAGACTGTCAAACCTGGCAGTTTTTTTCAGGTGTTCAATTCTACATGAAAAGAAATGTTGTCTGAAAACAAATGGCAGAGTTATTTATTCTCAGTTTGTGCTCTCAAAGTGCATTATGGGACAGATTTAGCTTTCCAAAGGAATCAGAATATCTGCCCCATGAGGGCAGACAATGATAAAAAAAAAATAATATTAGGAACGGGTACTTATTTGGCTGCATGCAGCTTTGGTAGGTACAGTAATTCACGGTAAGAAAAAACTATATGCTTTTTGATCATTTTCCCATAGTGGTCATTATATATTTTTTTTTTCATTATATAACTGCTGCAGCTGCTGGTACTGTCATAATTAACAACCCCTGGTCTTCCTGGCAGTGTGCGGTCCCATTTAAGCCTTGTGCTTGAGATACAGGCTGTCCCCCTATCAGCAACCTAGCAAGGTAAAGAAATCCAAAAAGAACAGGAGGGAATACCCAACCGGAAAGCCCTACGTGAACTATCTAGTCTCTCCTCGCTTCAGCCTCACAGTCATTTAAGCCTTGTGCTTGAGATACAGGCTGTCCCCCTATCAGCAACCTAGCAAGGTAAAGAAATCCAAACAGAACAGGAGGGAATACCCAACTGGAAAGCCCTACGTGAACTATCTAGTCTCTCCTCGCTTCAGCCTCACAGTGTTGGTGACAACCTACAGTTATTTTAGGTATTTAACTAAAAAATTGTGAGTGCTTGAAAGTAGTACTTATTGTAAGGGTCAGCACACCCGCGGATCTACCCCTTAGGCCATCTATTAATATCTTACTTTTTCCTCCTTTACTTACTATACTAGAGAATTTAGTGTAATTCCTATATATACCACTAGAGGGCAACAGAACTCAAGGCATGTAAAGCTGTTTCTTACTGCCAGCCAAACTCCTCTAGCTCTGCAGACTAGCCTCTCTCAGTTATCCCTGTTAGTACTCTTACTTCGAGTAATTACCCCCCACCCCATGAATGATTTTAAAGGGAATTAACCTTGTTAGTCTTAAATACAAATAAACCAGACAGCTTATTCTACTATCACTTACTACTCCTGTTATAGAACTCCTTAATTAACTCTCTAAATAACCTTACTTTTCCTGCTATAGAACTCTTTAATATTACCTTTTCCCCTACACATCTATACTAAAAGCTCACCCTCTTATGTCTTATAAGTAAATACAGAAAGTGCCTCTTACCTACTCAAAGCTTGTAGAACACAGTCTCAATGTATAACTGATTGCCTCTCAGCCTCTCTCAGCTGTGACCCACTCCGTTTATCCTGCGGGCTCACTCCGCTCCCCTACCCTACCACCAATTCTCACCCACCCCCAGTGGTCCTAAACTTATACTTCTTTAACCACACCCTCTCTCCCATCCAACCAATCCTATTCACCATCCTTTTCACAAAATTAACCACACTCATACACTTTTTCTATCAGTTACAATAACCCACTACTTATAGTAATTTACCATATCCCTTTTCTTTTAACTAAGTATTAGTTCCTTTCTCTCGATGCTCTCCTTATCCAACACCACCTTTTTTCTTAATTTCAGACTTAAATCCTGAAACTTCTTATACATAATCTCAACAAGATGCCTTTAGTAGTAAAAACTAATATAACCAAATTAATACTCATAGCTTTAATTTCAATTGCCCTCACCTCTGCCTACCTCATCACCTCCTTTGAAAAACTGTACTATTACCAGTTTAACTACTCTCTAAAACAAACAGCAATACATACTCCTATACTCCCTAATAGTCAGACTAATATCACTTCCATTCCCAGCTATCTACTACCTAAATACCATAGACTCTCCCACATTAAATACAATAAACTAACAGTAAAGAAATTGAAATATCAAACCAACTTTATAAATACTTCTGCAATAAAACTAAAGAATCCCTCCTTAAAAGATGGTGGCATCCACCCTAACCCTGGCCCTACCAATCCTGCTACCCTAATAACCCACCCTAAACTCCCTAACTCTTTCCCAATAGGACATCTGAATATCCGCAGTATTAATAACAAAGTAGCCCATCTCCATGTCCTTCTAGATATTCACTGCTTTGACATCTTCTGCCTGACAGAAACGTGGTTAAAACCAGAGACCAAAGACAATGAAATCATTCCCCAAGGATATAATATATTAAGACAAGACCGAATAAAAAGCAAGGGTGGGGGAGTAGCAGTTCTATTAAAAGATGGACTTCAAATTTCCACTTTACCATACAACCCACCTCAGCATAGTAAGGCAGAAGTCCTTATCACCAGATTTCAAATCAACCAAAATAAATCTTTATATATCATCTGTATCTACCTACTGCCCGGTAATAATATCAATACTATAGAGGATATTCTAAGCTGGGTGTCCTCAACTTACCACCAAGAAACAATAATACTTGGTGATTTTAATACTGACTGGAAAGTTGTCAACACTGATAATCCTACCTCCCATACCAACCTTCATGGCTTTAGTCAAACTATCACCTCCACAACTAGAATCAATAAACCAAACAAGAAAGAGAGCACCTTAGACTGGATACTTATACATAAATAGAAACAAGCTTACAAGGTAGGAACTCTGCCAGACTATGTAAGCGATCATACTTTGACCTACATCCTAAGGCAAAAAAATGATATCTCTAACCCCCCCCCCCCACATATAGGATTGCATGTACCAACAAACACTTTAACCCAGTATTATTCCAAAATGAACTTAGTGTCTGTGACTAGAACCCTTTAAAAACTCTACCATGTGAAGAAGCTGTCAAATACCTAAACTCTAAGTTCTTATCTATCCTTGATAAGCACGCACCCAAACGGTCCATTAGAATGAAGTCCAAACCAGCCTCCTGGCTTTCTAAAGAAACCAGACAGAAAATTTTACTTAGGAACAAGTCTTGGGCTGAATGGAGAGCTAACAAAAATATCTCAGATCAACAAATTTTTAGGCAGTTGTGAAATAGTACAAAAAAGGCAATACTTACAGACAAAAAGAACTACCACTGCAAACTACAGCAAAATCATCAAAACAATCCCCAGAAGTTCTGGTCTAGTATAAATAAACTCCTGTTCCCAGGGCACTTGCGTACACCTACCCCATTTCAGGCCGAACCAAATACCCCCCACCAAACAGCCAATACCTTCTTCACAGAGACAATACAATCACTAGCCAGTCAACTAATCCCAGACAACTCAAGCCTTCCCACCGCCATACCTGGCGCTCTACCAACATTCCATCTGCAACCCATCTCAACCACTTACATCTAAAAATTCATCCAAAAACTTAAAACTTGTATTCCTTCTGCTGACCAGCTACCATCTGAATACCTGCAAAAAGCAGCCAAAGTAATTTCCTATCCCATATCCATCCTCATAAATAGAACCATTAAGGAAGGAATCATTCCAGACATCTGGAAAATCTCCCATATTATCCCCCTACACAAAGGGGTAACTCAAATGATTACTCTAACTACCAGCCAATAGCTCTTTTATCACCCTTAGCAAAAATCATGGAAAAATGCATTCACCAACAACTATTAAACCATTTATCTCAACATAACATAATGCGGTGGTGTTGCTGCAGTAGCGCTGTCGCCTCACAGTAAGACGCTGTCCAGTTTGATTCTCAGCTAGAGCATCTTCTGCGTGGAGACATGCGTGAATGGGCATACCTTCGTTGAAGGTTGTGCGTCAGGGCTGGTAACTCGGCACGTAAAAATCAACTACCAATCATTAGCGGACCGGAGTTCCACTGTGGCGACCCCTAACAACAACATCTCAACATAACATAATAGCAAACTGCCAGCATGGCTTTAGGCCATCACATAGCACCACAACTGCCCTATTATCCTTTACAAATTACATCAACAGAAATCGTAATAAACACAACCTCTCATCTGCACTCTTTATTGACCTCTCAAAAGCTTTTGACATGGTAAACCATGCCCTTCTTATCAACATTCTTGAATCCCTTTCCCTTGACTGACTGGCAGTTAAATGGTTCAAGTCCTACCTTACCAATAGGCAACAGGCAGTTCTCTGGGGAAATAATTTATCATCCCATCTGCCAGTCACCCTCGGAGTCCCTCAGGGCTCTATTCTAGGTCCACTTCTTTTCTCACTGCTTATCAATGACCTCCATGTAGCTATTCCACAAGCCACCTGCATTCAATATGCAGATGATTCTACACTAGTATGCTCAGCAAACTCCCCATCAGAACTACATTCTCTAACTCAGAATGTATTTAACATAGTTGAAACATGGTTCACAAAACGTTTCCTCCTTCTTAATGCTAAAAAAACTAAGCTCCTTCTATTTACACCCACCGTTAAGTCCTCCCCCATAGATTTCTCTGTCATTTCCAATAATGGCATGATTATACTCCCCGACTCTACCACTAAATTGTTAGGAATTACTATTGACAATAACCTTACATTTGACAGCCACATAAATAACACCATAAAAACTGTCAACAGAAAAATAGGCTCCTTATATACAGTTAAACCTTTCCTAACTCCAATAACCAGAAAAAAGATTGCACACTCATTTAATTTCAACTCTTCTGTACGCCTCACCCATATATACTAACCTAAAGAAAAATAATCTTATCAAACTAACTAATTTCTATAACAACATCGCCAGATTTGCCACTGGCAATCCCTTTAGAACTCACCACTGTCTGAATCTAATGCAGCTAGGCTGGCTTGAACTTCAAAACCATCTGAAAGTCTCCCAACTCACCATTGCCCACAAGATATTTCATCAGCCTAACAGCACTCCTATACTCTCCAATCTCATACTCCCCTACAAAAATCTAAATTCCCTACACTCTTCCAGCAAACTTCTTGCCAGCATAAGCAAGTCAAACAACATGGCTGGTGATTCTCTGTTTTCCAACTCTGTGGGAAAAAACTGGAACCTACTGCCTAATGAACTAACTTTACTTTCTTCTCTGCCGCTCTTTAAACAAAACCTCAAAAAACACCTCAAAACACAGTGGTTATGCCCCTGCAGCAACCCAGATTAACCTTCTGCTTCACTACTGATATTTCCTCCTCCAGAACCAGAACTTTAATTCAAACTCCTTGGAAGCAGGACTGTAACTGCTGAACACAATTCAACATACTGGTGTAATCTATCCTGTTTGATGTTCTGAAAGTCCACATGAATCATACTGTATAATAATTTATCCTGTACATATTGTCACCTTTACTATTGTAAATACCTACTTTATTTTATTATTACTCCCTGTATTTTTAGTATTTTTTTACTTCCTGTATTTTTAGTATTCTTTTTTATTGAAATCCTTTCATTTACTATGTAATAACATTGATTTTTTTTTATTTCTATTTTCAATTTTTATTTGTTACTATTGGAGCTTTTCTCCCCAGGCCTCTACTGAAAATGGAAATATATCCAGTTGGACTAGCCCAGTTAACAAATGTGAAATAAAAAAAAAATAAAATAAAAAATAAATGTTTGCTTTCAGAGCTGTTTTAATGCATTAAAATAACTCTTCTCTCCTTTCCAGAAAACATTTCAAGCAGGGTTGTAGACAGGCTTTTTCAACTTGTACTCTAAGGTCTAGTACTACTCCCCCGCCACTATGCATCCACATTACTATGACCCAGTGCATTCACATTGCCCCACCCCAATGCATTAACACTGCTTTGTCCCAGTGCATCCACACCACCAAAATTCAGTCTTCTGAGATATCGACAGACATTCTTAACTGGCATTTAGCAGTAGTGACTCACTGCAATAACCCTCTATACCACATCAAGGTAGGCAGTCCCACAAAGCTCCATTCACACCATACATACACATGCATACACACACACACACACACACACACACACACACACACACACACACACACACACACACACACACCATCACCACCTTTTACACAATGCAAAACTGACAAAAATAGAAAATCTAAAGATGTTACTGCTCAATCCCTGGAATTTAAACAAGAAACTGTACTTGCTAAAAGCTCTCCTTACTGTGGAGAATGCAGGCATTTATGCAGTTGCCATGACATGGTGTAAAGTGTAGAGCAACCTGACAGTGAAGAGCTACAATGCTTTCAACACATTTAAACCAGTTCTGCACAGGCACAGAGTAAAGATGGAGGTGTCATAATTTGCAGCAAACACAAACATGCCTCAGGGCTGATCAAACAAGATGATGTGCTTTAGCTTCTCCATGTCCAAATTACCATAGGGAAGACCAGTACTATATTCTTTGGAGCTATAGGTCCACCTCTATCACACAGGAAACCCATAAAAAGTATGGTTGTGTAAAATCTTACCATAACGATAGATGTCCTTGCCTTCACTGGTGCAGTATTGCTAACTATATGGGATTCCCTGCTGCGGAAGCCCAAAGCACAACTACAATCCACTCTGCTACAGGCCCCATGAAGGAGCTCAGTGTCTCTCCAACCTAACACCACTCTTAAGTATTCAACTGTGGTACCACCTTTATCATTCTTATAAGAAAAGCGCAGTCCGGGTCTGAACTGTCTGCAAACAGCTAAAGTTAACTTTGAGTATGTGTCTACCTGTTTGAGCCAATATTCATTTTCCCCTGGAGAGCACTCTGCTTTGGCTTGTAAGCCTGAGAAATGGTTAAGAAATGACTTACAATTTCAGAGCAGTCCTTTGTCAATTGTGATTGTTTCTTAAACACAAACTTGTCTTTGCTTTGGCTCATAAGCAGCAGTACAAAGAACTGCCTGCTCACACCCTTGTTCTCCCCTCCCCCTTCCCTGTTTATTACCTTAAGACAATCCCAAAGTTAATAAATATTACCTGTGGCAGGCACTATTTTTACAACTACAATCCACTCTGCTACAGGCTCCATGAAGGAGCTCAGTGTCTCTCCAGTAAGTGTTTTACAACTGTAAATGCCTATTTATGTTGAATTGTGTTAGACATCTAATATGATTTATGCTTTATTATTGAAAGTTACTATGCCATGCTAGCATTTTGGCTGCACCAAGTTGTTTTTAGTATACTAGTATGGTCTGTTTGCATAGCTACACCTTGTTCACTAATGGTATCCATGTAATTGTGTTGTGTGTTGACAAGTCATACTGGTGTCTAAATTATTTCTATATAATTGTGCTGTTACCGGTGGATAGAATCATATTAGACAACCTCGACAGAGTGCTGCTCGCTATATTTTTATCTGTGACAGAAAACAGATGCATTTCCAATTGGCTCAGTATCTGCATATACTAGTTGTTGGTTCAAGACATTTTCCTGCATATACAGTAGCTATTTGCTCAGTTCGTTTTTTTTGTAATCTTTTTAATATATCTTTACCATCTCAAAGTGCTTACTCCTCTCTGTACTCTTTTTTTTCTAGACCTAACACCACTCTTAAGTATTCAACTGCGGTACCACCTTTATCATTCTTATAAGAAAAGTGCAGTCCGTGTCTGAACTGTCTGCAAACAGCTAAAGTTAACTTTGAGTATGTGTCTACCTGTTTGAGCCAATATTCATTTTCCCCTGGAGAGCACTCTGCTTTGGCTTGTAAGCAGCCCCCCTCCCCCCACACACACACACGCACACACTCATCTTCCACTTTCTCTCTTATTCCCTTCTATTAGCAAATAGTATCCATAACTGATCAATACTGTGTGTTTGTTAATTTAAACTGACACCACAATAGCCTACTGATACAAGATTATCCTGTTTTTCCACCTGGGAAATGGTTAAGAAATGACTTACAGTTTCAGAGCAGTCCTTGGTCAATTGTGATCGTTTCTTAAACACAAACTTGTCTTTGTTTTGGCTCATTAGCAGCAGTACAAAGAACTGCCTGCTCACACCCTTGTTCTCCCCTCCCCTTCCCTGTTTATTACCTTAAGACAATCCCAAAGTTAACAAATATTACCTGTGGCAGGCACCATTTTTACAACTACAACCACCCTTGTCACTATCATATGTTCATTTATCAGTTAACTCTGTTACCTGATTGTTTCCAGCCCCCTCATAAGAGCAACTAACAGGGTCTCTAACCACTTGCTCCCCACTCTGCCACCTATCCCCTTCACCCCCAGTGGTTCCACCTTTATTACACTCACAAACCCCTCCCATCTTTCCAGTAGCCAACCACAGCACTAACCCAACACTACCTCCTCCATCTCCCCACTACTATCACACCTCCTCAGCTAACATGTACAAGCATACCTTACCTATGCTCACTGCATGCACTCTCCTTGCATATCTTACATCCTACCAAAGCTCTATCATTCCCCCACTCAGCCACTACCACTGTACTACTACTCACACCACCACTCATGTCTCACCCACACTCAGCTCTCCTCTCACCAGCTCAAGAACCATCCATATGCAGCCCCACATATTCTACCAACTATATTACTCAAACATAAAGCATCCCTACAACTTTACACAGTAACCCTCCCACCATACCTACTACCCAAAGAGAACAATCATAAAGTTTCCCTTATAACCAAACACATTCTAAAACTGAGAAAACTAATAACCTCATGCATATCTAAACTAACCCTAAGTGGAGATATCCACCCCAACCCTGGCCCTACCATCTCCAACCCCAATCCTCATAATCAGACTAGAAACCACAACTTCTCCCATATTACAGCCAATAGAAAGCCAAGTGACTTCCTTCTACTAAGCCTAAATATTAGAAGTATATCCAACAAAGTCCATGAACTCCATGCCACCATAGACTTGTACTCCCCAGATATAGTCATCCTGACAGAAACCTGGCTAAAACCTCACATTACCATTGAGCAAATACTCCCCACAAGTTATGGCATACTAAGAGTAGACCGGCTAAACAAGAAAAGAGGCGGTGTAGCTATAATATTTAAACAGCATCTAAACATCCAGATCTTAAAATCATCAGCTCCACATATATGCAATGAAGAAATAATATATACCAACCTCAAAATAACCTAAAACAAAACCATCAACATAATTGGATGCTACTTCCCTTCTGGCCAAAACATCCCTCCACTAGAAAACCTCCTCAGCTGGTCTACCCACCATCTCCCCCAAGAAACTATCATTTTAGGTGATTTCAATATTGACTGGCAATCCTGTTCTGGCAACCATCCAACCCATCATGTAAACCTTCATGGCTTCACCCAACTAGTCCAGTCGCCAACCAGGATAAATAAAAACTCCAGCAAGCACACTACCCTGGACTGGATACTAGTCAGTAAGAGCCCCCAGTCCTATATAACAGGCTGCTTATCAGATAGCCTCAGTGATCACCCCCCCAACATTCCTACTCAAAAAAAATACCAAGCTAAACCTGTCATCTACTGTCAAATACGTAAAAAACTAAACTTTAACCCACTCACATTCATCTCATCCCTCAAAGAATGCAACTGGCATCCTTTAAAGTACCTCAATCTTGATGACGCAGTTGAATTTTTTTAATACTACCTTCCTGAGCATCCTTAATTACCATGCCCCCATAAGACTTTCCAGAATCAAAGCAAAACCCTCCCCATGGCTACAGAAAACCACTAAGTCAGAAATGAAAAACAGGGATAAAGCCTGGGAGCACTGGCGCAAAACCAAAACCCCCTCAACTAGACAGAAATTCCTAGAACTACGCAATAGAGTCAAAAAGCTAATAAAACAGGACAAATTCCAATACTACCAGTCTGCCCTAGACTCCTCTCAACACAGCCCCAAACAATTCTGGTCCTCCATAAACTCCATCCTCCACCCAGGTAAAGTCAGTAACCCTCCTCCTAACATCCCCCACTCCTCAGAAAATATTGCTACCTCATTCAACATACACTTTACACAAACCATACTATCACTAGCTAAACAACACAACCCCCTCCCCTCCAACCCACACCTTCAACTAGTAATCTCCCCACTGCCTTCTCTTTTTCTCCTGTACCTACCTCCAACATAAAAAAAACTCTTAACTAAACTTAAGCCCACCAGATTAGCAACAGACAACCTCCCAAGTGAATACCTCCAAATCGCAGCTGATGCTCTGGCCTACCCAGTATCCATCTTGATTAACCGATCTCTGTTAGAAAGTTATGTTCCCACACTGTGGAAAGTATCACATATAATTCCCCTCCACAAAGGCCGACCCTCCACAGGACTAACCAATTACCGCCCCATAGCTATTCTCTCTCCACTCCAAAGTACTAGAGAGATGCATACACTTTCAGGTCTCAGACTACCTCTTTACTAACAACCTCCTTTCCAATTCTCAGCATGGTTTCCGACCAAACCATAGCACCACCACTGCCTTACTCTCCTTTACTAACACTATCCTTCAGCATATAAACAATGGCTATCTCTCCTCTGCTACTTTCCTAGACCCATCTAAAGCATTTGACATGGTCCCACACAAACAACTTATCTTTGTCCTCAATAACCTATCCTTCTCACAATCGGTCACCAACTGGTTTCAGAGTTACCTGTCTGACCGCCAACAATCCGTTGTATGGCAGAATGACATATCTCCCCAACTACCTGTCTCCATAGGGGTTCCCCAAGGATCCATCCTTGGACCCCTACTCTTCCCTGTTTTCACCAATAATCTAGCCTCTGCCACCAAACATGGCACACTCATACAATATGCAGATGACTCAACCATCATCTGCTCAGCCCAGTCCCTACCCAAACTGCAAAAAGTCACACAGGAAGCCTTTTCCTCTGTTGAAACCTGGTTATCTGATGCCCAATTAATACTCAACCCAAACAAAACTAAACTACTCATCTTCCAACCCACCAAACATACTCAAAACAACTCTCACTTTAACATCACAGCAAAAGACAACACCACTATATACCCAACTGAACACACCAAATTGCTAGGAGTGGAAATAGACAATAAACTAAAATTTGACATTCACATATCCTTGACCATAAAAAAAGTCCACAAAAAACTAGGAGCGCTATACAGAAATAAGCAACTTCTCACCAAAGCAGCAAAGATTTCAATACCAAATTCCCACCTTATCTCCACCCTACTTTATGCCTGTCCAATATATACCAACCTAAGGCAATGCAATTTAAACAAACTAGAGACCTGCTACAACAAAATCGCCAAATTCGCCACAGGGGCATCCTACCGTAGTCACCACTGTCTCTCACTTGCTCAACTAGGCTGGCTTGAACTCCCTCACCTACTTCAATGGTATCAACTCTCACTTGCCCACAAACTAGTAAATCATCCACTAAATGTCCCATCCCTCCAGAATCTACTCTAACCCTATCGCACCACCAGACCACTAAGATCCAGCAACAAAAATCACTTGCAGATCACGAAAGCCAATAACTCTGCTGGTGAAGCACTATTCTCTTGCACCATGGCCAAATTATGGAACTCCCTCCCACCCACAATTACCTCCATACCATCATGCACCCACTTCACAACTTTACTAAAAGCGCACCAAAAAACATGCTGGCTATGCCCTTGCAACTCTCACTCTAATATCACCCTCCCCATCCAACCACTACCTACCTTGATTATAGCAAGCTCAGATGCTCATAAGCCAGTACTTATTATACAGCAGGAACTTCTTCTTGTAACATTTGTTAATGTCTGTTATGTACTTCACAGATAAAGATTCTAGTTGTCTACTGAAGTACTATGTTCTTCATTTGTAAATATGTTGTAAGTAATTGCTATGTAAATTGTTAATCGCTATGTAATCCAATGTAACTACTGTCTGTTTATTTTAACTGTGGAGCTTTTCTCCCCGGGCCTCCGCTGAAAATGAACCTACGTCCAGTCAGACACTCCCGGTCAACAAATATAAATAAATAAATAAAACTAAATAAATGTCTTGCCAGTCTTCCAAAGACTCCTGAATTTAAAAGGTATGTCGAACATCACCATACACTCCCTGCATAACATAGGGCATAAAGGTGACATTCAAGCTTACCAAAACAGAACTGATTGCCCCAGGAGGAACACCAATCCAAGGAACCCAAGGGGTAATGTGTACATCCAGGAAGGCAAAGGACTAGGGGAATGGAGGAAGGGAGCGAATACTGCAGCAGTGAAGGCAAGGACATCTACCATTATGGAAAGATATTACACAACTGTACTATGTCCTTACATTCACTGCTGCAGTATTCCTAACTATATGGGAGAGTGCCAAAGCTCAAAAGGAAACTTGGAAGGAGGAAGTGGCAGAAGAGTTCCTTAAAAAAACATGAAGAACTGAGCTAGCAAAACCAGCCCTAGCTCTAGAGATACCATCCAACTTGTAGTGCTTGCTAAAGGTATGCACATAAGTCCAGGTAGCTGCTTAAAGAATAGAATTAGTATCTAAACCTTTGGAAAAAAAAGGCACCAGAAGAAGCCACAGGTCTAGTAGAATGAGCTTTAACTGATAAAGGAAGGCTCTCACCATGAAAAGTGTAACAAAAAAAATAGCCTTAGAAATCCAAGACAAAATAGTTTACTTGGATACAGCAAGCCCAAAGATCTAGGATAGAAAGAAAAAAGAAGTTATGTCTTACTATAACGTTCCATCTGTATTGTTGATCCTCGTTCAGTCATTATGCATGGGTATCGGAACTGAGCCGGCCATTTTCCAAGCTCGTGTCAGCTTCAAACTCTCGAGCTGAACTCTTACCTACAATCCCCCTACCTGTTACCTCAGATTGAGTTTGAAAGTCAAAAGATGGTAGAGGCTACCTCTGGTCAAATAATCTAAGAGAACCGGATGGTGAGATCCACTAGAAACCACAGGAGGGAGAAGGAGGGAGGGTTGCAATTACTGAACGAGGATCAACAATACAGATGGAATGTTATGGTAAGACATAACTTCTTTATCTGATATTGTTAATCCTCGTTCATTCCTTACACATGGGACAGAGTCCCCAGCTACCTCTATTCCTGGGAGGCTCTCATGGAAGGACATTCCTGAGCACCACAGAACCGAAAGATGCTCTTCTCCTGGAGGCCAGGTCCAATTTGTAATGATTAATGAAGGTATGAGGTGTAGCCCAAGTTTCAGCTGCACAGATGTCATGTAAGGAAGCTCTGGCATGGAAGGCAGCAGAAGTTGCCACCAACCTTGTTGAATAAGCTTTCATGGTAGTAGGGAACGAGATATTGCGTTGCGTATAAATTAAGGTCACACAGTCCTTTAACCATCTAGCTAATATGACCTTAGCAACAGCAGATCATAATCTAGGTCCAGAAAAAGACAAAAATAACTGGTCAGATTTACGACAGGGCCTAGTCCTGTTTAAGTAAAAATGGATTTGCCTGTGGATATCTAGGGTATGTAGGCAATACTCTCCTCTGTTTGAATGATTGGGAAAGAAAACTGGCAATTCAGTGGTTTGATTAATGGACATTTTGAAGATCACTTTAGGCAGAAATGATGGATTAGTTCTCAAAGACATTCTATCTCTATGATAAATCAAGTATGGACTCTTGATACATAAAGCTTGAAGCTCAGAAATATGTCTGGCAGAAGTAATGGCGACCAAAAACAAGGTTTTCCATGACAAATATTTGAGGTCGCAAGAAGAGGCTGGTTTGAAAGGTGGCATTGTCAGTGCTTGTAGAACTAATGATAAATCCCATGGTTGGATAGGTTCTCTAAAAGGTGGCTTCAGATGATTCACACTTTTTATGAAGGTCTTGGACAATTTGTGGGACATAAGAGAGGAATCTTGGACACCCTCATGAAAATTACAAATTGCAGCCAAATGAACTCTAATGGTAGAGGCCGATAGACCCAATTGAAAAAGGTCGGCCAGATAGTCTAGTATTATCGACACTGGTGCTGAGAAGGGGTCTACTTGTTTATCTTTCAGCCAACAGGTAAATCTTTTCCAGTTGCTCAGATAAGTAATTCTAGTGGAAGACTTATGAGATGCAATGAGAATATCACGTACTGGTAAAGAAAGATCATTCTGCCTGGCGTCAAGGAAATTGGAGTAGCTTCAGGCTGTTCAAGTTGGGATGAATCAGGTTCTGTGGATGTGAGATCAACACTGGGGATGGATGAAGAATCCATGGTCGATCTAGTAGGTAAGGCCAAATGAAGGGGAACCAAATCTGTTGAGGCCAATATGGTGCTATGAGGATCACCTTGCTCTTCAACCGACAGGCTTTCTTCAGAAACTGGGGAATGAGAGGAAAGGGTGGAAATGCATAAAGAAGTCCAGAGGGCCAATCGTGGACTAGAGCATCCCTGGGTGACTGTCCCGGAGGGAGAATCAGGGCGAAGTAGTTGCAGCATTTGTAATTGGTCAGGGATGGAAAGAGGTCGCAGCAAGGACGGCCCGTGGTGGAATATCTCTGCCGCTATCAAAGGATTCAGGGACCACTCGTGAGGTTGAAGAATGCACCTGCTGAGTCTGTCTGCTATCACGTTGGAACTTCCAGGAATGTGCGTTGCTAGAAGAAAACGGATGATAGACATCGCACATTGCCATATCCTCATGGCCTCTCAACAAAGGGGGTAAGATTTGGTTCCACCTTGCTTGTTGACGTACCAGACCACTGCCATGTTGTCTGACTGAATCGCAATTGTCCCAGATGGCAGCAGGGGATGGAATGCTTGCAACGCCAGAAGCACCACCCTCAGCTCTAGAACATTTATATGCAGGTGGGCCTCCAGTTCGGACCAAGTGTCTTGGACTGTCTGTCCCTGACATAGACCCCCCCACCCCATCAGGGAGGCATCCGTGGTCACTGTGGCCTTGGGTTGCTGAGGTGAGAAAGGGCGACACCATTGTGACAGATTGTGTGTCATCCACCAATTTAAGTCCTGTTTGCACCTGTGGGTTATTCGAATCATGGCTGAAAGAAGATGCTGAAAAGGATACCATTGGGTGAGCAGTAACCATTGTAGAAGCCTCATGTGAAACATGGCCAGGGGAACAATGGTGATGGAGGCTGCCATGAAATCCAACAGCTGTAGAGCCAAGTGAACCATGGATTTCTCCCTTGAAAGGATTGGAATCAGTTGTTGCTTTACCCTTAAAATTCTGTGCTCTGGGATAGCAGCTCTGCAGTCCTTTGTGTCCAAGATAACCCCTATGAATTCTGTCGACTGAGATGGGGTGAGATTGGATTTTTGCCAGTTTATGGTCATGCCTAGCCTTTGAGCAGCGAGGAGAGAGCATGCCAGGGCTTCTTCCAGTAGATGTCTGGTAGGGGTGGAAATGAGCCAGTCATCTAGGTATGGAAACACCTGGAATCCTTGAAGTTGCAAGTGAGCTGTGACAACTGCCATGCATTTTGTGAACGCTCTGTGGGCTGTAGAGAGTCCGAAGGGCAGTACTCAGAACTGGTAGTGACTGGCTCCCACACGGAAATATTCTTGATGGCCTGTCCACTTTTATGTGGTAGTACGCATCTTGAAGTTCTATCGAGCACATCCAATCATCTTTTTCCAAAAGCAGGAGGATAGACTGTATTGTGACCATCCGGAATTTGTGTACTCTCACAAACTTGTTCAATACACTGAGATCCAAAACTGGTCTCCAGTCCCCGGTTTCCTTTGGCACCAAAAACAGTCTTGAGTAGAATCTGGATCCTATCTGGTCTGGAGGGACTATTTGGATGACTTTCTTTCTTAGCAGCTTTTCTATCTCTAGTGCTGCTTCTTCCCTTTGACTGGGTGGAATGTCGGGAAGGTTTTTTGAAGGGGCAGGACAAAGATCAAAGCGGATATGATAACCTTTGGTTATAATCCTTTGCACCCAACAATGGGTGGTGATGGTTAGCCAGGCAGAAGGATACAAGGTGAAACGTCCCCCAACCACCTCCAGAAGAAAGGAGTTGGGCCGCTCTTCAGGAGCGCTGGTATGATTGACCAGGCAAAGAATCCCTGGAAGCCTGGTTACACAGACCCCCTCTGCCCCGAAAGGAACATCTTCCCTGTGAGTTTCCCCCTCTGCCTCTAGGGGAGAACTCGGCCTGTGTGTCACAGAAAGGACCCTGAGATTTCTTGAACCTTATCTTCCCACTCTTTTGGTTTCGGAAGAAAGCATGTTGAGGGGAAGAATAACGGACACATATGGCAGAAAGGGTCTTACCGTCCTGTTCACATCTGGCCAGGGTGCTTTTAACTTTGGGCCCAAACAATGAGGAGGCCTCAATGGGAGCATTAAGAAAGGAAGCCTTAAAGGGTTCCGTGAAATTGCACAAGCACATCCAGGCGTGTCGTCTCAAGACCGCAGCTGAACCCGCTGCTCTAGCTGCTCCTTCTGATGTGTGAGATATCAGTCGCATGGAGAAGTTAGATATTGACTCGATGGTGGCCAGCTGAGAGGCCACTTTGTCACAGAGCTCATCAGACAAGGCACCAGTCAAGGTTTCAGAGAGCTCAGAAATCAGATCCCTTTGAAGCCTGGTAAAGTGTGCCATATAATTCAGGGACCTGATAGTAAAGGTCGCTGATGCAAAGGTGTGCTTCCTTATCCTGTCCAGGGCCGGGGACTCTTTGTTAGGCAGGTGGACAGTCCAGCTTTCTTCTTCTGCCAGATCCTTTTTTGTTGCAGCCACCACCAACAAAGCATTCACAGGAAGACCTTTGGACCAATGGGGATCCAAAGCAGGAGGTGGCAAAATCTTAACTGGCATATATAAAATGTACAAGTGGTAGACTTATGGTAAACTACCACAATATTAACATAGGAGGGCACTTTAATTGTTATACCTCAAATGTCATATATGTTGCACTTTGCCAGGATTGTAAGGCATTTTATATAGGTAAAACTAGCAGACGTTTTAGGAATAGAATTAAAGAACATCTGCTAGATATTCAATATATGAGAACTACGAATGCCCTTGCTAGACACATACAATCAAATACAAATCACACTTTTAAATTTTGTGTCATTCAACATATTGAACATGATGCACGTGGTAAACACACTAAATATGATTTAGACGTTAATGAATTAAAGTGGCAAATATTATTGAATGCATACAACTGGCCTGGCCTGAATGACTATTGTAGTATAAAACCTATATTAAATAATAATTATATTAAGGGTAGACCATGATTTAGTATTAAGACATCAATAACCATATATTTTGTATATAGATGTACACGTACTTAAAACAATATTTTGTTAATATGTTATAACTTTATATTACACATATTAATATTTCATATATGTACATACATATATATATATATATATATATATATATATATATATATGTATTTATGTAAATGTATTTATTAATATTTGAAATTCATTTGAATAGTGTTATTAATTAATATAATGAGATATGTTAACGTGAAATATTTATTCACATCATAAGATTACAATTTTAATTATATACCAACTTATTAATTTTAAGATATATACATATATATTTGTTGTGAATTTTATTAAACATATGTATATATATATATATATATATATATATATATATATATATATATATATATATATATATATTTTTTTTTTAACTTATTTTAATTTAACATCAGCATGGGACTCATCAAATATAACATTATTGTTTAATTAATTAACCAATAGTTAATTGGGGTGTGACTTGTGTATTTAAATCAAGGCAACAACTGCAATGTGTATTCTGAAGAAGTTCGTCGTATCGGACGAAACCCGGGTTAATTTGTTTTTGTGCTGCTGTTGTGTGTGTTATTTGAAGAATAAACTATCCATTATTGCTGTGAATTATTCATCCTTCTACAGCGTGGATTATTGTCAGTGAGTTTGCTGTGGTAATAACCGAATCCTGGGTGCTTGAACTCCTTGAACCTTAAGTATTAAAGAATCCCTGGAACCCTGGTTACACAGACCCCCTCTGCCCCGAAAGGAACATCTTCCCTGTGAGTTTCCCCCTCTGTCTCTAGGGGAGAACTCGACCTGTGTGTCACAGAAAGGACCCTGAGATTTCTTGAACCTTATCTTCCCACTCTTTTGGTTTCGGAAGAAAGCATGTTGAGGGGAAGAATAACGGACACATATGGCAGAAAGGGTCTTACCGTCCTGTTCACATCTGGCCAGGGTGCTTTTAACTTTGGGCCCAAACAATGAGGAGGCCTCAATGGGAGCATTAAGAAAGGAAGCCTTAAAGGGTTCCGTGAAATTGCACAAGCACATCCAGGCGTGTCGTCTCAAGACCGCAGCTGAACCCGCTGCTCTAGCTGCTCCTTCTGATGTGTGAAATATCAGTCGCATGGAGGAGTTAGATATTGACTCGATGGTGGCCAGCTGAGAGGCCACTTTGTCACAGAGCTCATCAGACACGGCACCAGTCAAGGTTTCAGAGAGCTCAGAAATCAGATCCCTTTGAAGCCTGGTAAAGTGTGCCATATAATTCAGGGACCTGATAGTAAAGGTCGCTGATGCAAAGGTGTGCTTCCTTATCCTGTCCAGGGCCGGGGACTCTTTGTTAGGCAGGTGGACAGTCTAGCTTTCTTCTTCTGCCAGATCCTTTGTTGTTGCAGCCACCACCAACAAAGCATTCACCGGAAGACCTTTGGACCAATGGGGATCCAAAGCAGGAGGTGGCAAAATCTTAACTGGCCTCCGGGGAATAGCTTCGATGGTATCAGAAGCCTTCCAAGCACGCTGCACAATAAGCCGGAAAGCTCATCGGGAGTTGGAGTAACCCAGGAGGTAGGGGCCGGGTGCAAAAAGCCTGCAGGAACACAGATTCCTCAGAGGTCGGATTAGAGGACTGCCAGTCACCTCTCTGTTTCAGGATTTCAAGCATATCACCAAAGGATACCTCAGAGGGTGACCGAAGGGATCCTTCCCCCTCATCAAAATCTGTGTCGTCACTGAGGGACTCCTCTGTGCAGTCCATGTGCTTCCTCTTACACAAACTTTTCTGGTGGACCTCCTCAGTGGGAAAAGCTGGAGAAAACAGCGGAAATGGGGACTCCTGTGGGAATGTGTCCTGAGGCCCTTGCACCCGGTGTCCGCTAGGTGTGACTTGTGAAACCAGTGTACCAGAGGAGGGCAGAGGTATAGACAGTCCAGTATTGCCAGCAGCAGCGAAAGCCTTCTCCATCAGTTGGAAGGCTGGTCCACCTGAAGAGGAGTGAATGTCTAGAACAGGGGTCACCCCTCCCCTAAGTGGCTCAGCCTGCCGACCCGGAGTCCCTGGATGGCTGTGGAGCAGTAAACTATGCATGTCACAACTGACATCCTGGGTCATAGCAAAACTTTCCTGCCATGAAGGCAACTACGGTTCCATAGTGAGATCCATAAAGGGGACCGCAGAAGGGAGAGACTGTGCTATATCCATGGACTTCAAAGGAAATGAAGGAGGAGAATAAGAAGGGGTCTTTGGAGATGGGTGATCACCTCCCGAGGAAGGGTAGTTCCTGAGGGGTGGAATACCTCTGGCCAAGAGCACCTATTCCACAAGACGCAACACATCATGTTTGGAAAGGCTTCTAGTGGACCTCACGGAGACTGAGGGAGAAATAGGCCTGTCCAAAGAAGAGGCAAACTCAGTGCCCATCTCACTGGTCAGCACTGAAGACAATGGTGCCGCGAGAGATTGGATTATGGGTGTCTGCACCAAAGAAGTCAGCGGTGCAGAGGTCATGGTCTATACCAACACAGGGATCAGTGCCGAAGTGGTTGTCAGTACGAAAGCTGGAACCGACAAAACTGGAGTCAACAATAAAGGCATCCGTTCTGAGGACTATGTCTGAACCGACGTGGTCAAGGTCAGTGCTGATACAGTGGTAATAGTCTGAACCAAGGAGCCCCTCGGTGCCGATATAGTGAAGGCTGCAGGAAAAGATGAAGCCGAGATCACGAATGGAGCTGATGGCCTTGGTGACAAAGGTCTAGGCACTGAAAACACTGGGGCTGACTGAGTTAGCTCCGGAGCCGAACCTTTAGCCTTTTTAGGTTTTGGTTGGTGGGAGTCCCCGGCTGGGGACGAAGGCAAAGATTTAGCCTTGATAGGAACATCCAAGATTTTCTTATGGGCTCTAGGAGGGGTCGAGGCCTCCAACCCAGAAATAGCCTCTGCAAAGGGAGATTTTAGAAGTCCCTTCAGCAACAGCTTGTTTTTCCTTTCCAACAAAGTTCTATTTGAAAAGTTCTCACAGATAGTAAAGGGCAGGTCAACAGACAAGTGCGACACCCCCAGACAATAAACGCACAAAGAGTGTGCATCAGAAGTAGGAAGTTTGTGTCCACAATCAGAACACCGCTTAAACCCTGGACTACGTTTCTTATCTGCCATGACAGCAAATAAATTAATAGAAAAGGGTACCAGCAATGGTACAAAAGAATACCCAAAGGTATGAGAAAAAAAGGGAAGGATTACCAATGATGGTAAAGAGAGAATACCTTGCGGTAAAAAGGTAGGGAAAAGAGCAGAAAAACCTGAAGAAAATATGTACGCTAGATGCGATAGGGTAAGAGACAATGAAATAGAAACTTTTCTGACAGAAAAGTAATATGAAAGACTATTAAACAACAAATAACCATACTTAGCTCAAGAGAAGCAGCTTGACATGACCGAATGGCAACATGGCAAATGAAATCTGAGGTAAATGGAGAGAGGGATTGTGGGTAAGAGTTTAGCTCGAGAATTTGAAGCTGACGCGAGCTTGGAAAATGGCTGGCTCGGAACCGATACCCATGCGTAAGGAATGAACGAGGATTAACAATATCAGATGAAATTGATTAGATTTTCTAATAGCCTTGGTCATATCCAAATAAACTCAAAGTTGCCTATGCATGTCCAAAGTATGCACCACTCTCTTACTGTCAGTTTGTGGAGAGGGGAAAAAGTAGGCTAATTAATAGACTGATTAAGTGATAGCTCATTAACCACCTTCAGAATAAAAAAGGGTTAGTGCGCAAGGACACACTGTCCTCAGGAAAAATCAAAAAAGGAGGACAAGCCATAAGGGCCTGCAACTCAAACACCTGTCTGGCAGAAATAACTGCTGACAAGAGAACAGTCATCCAGGAACAATGCTGCAAGGAAGATGAATCAGCAGACTCAAAAGAAGCTTGAGTCAACTTCTCCAAAACAAAATTAAGATCCCAGGGTAAAGGATGAAACTTCCCAACCGGGCACTTTACTTGCAAAAATAGCAAACAGGCATAGGAAGTCACTGGAGAACATAAATGCATTCAACTGGCAGAAAATGGATGCAAGTTAACAGACCAATAGTGTAAAAGGCACGTTCAGACTAATGGCAAAGAAGTTCTGTTTTGGTACGTTTGAACGTCATTTTTCTGCCCAACGCAGGGAGCGTATGGTGATGTTCTGCATACCTTTTAAATTCAGAAGTCTTTGGAAGACTGGCCGGACATTGGGCTTCCATGGCAGGGAATACCATAAAGTAAGGAATACTGTAGCAGTGAATTTAAGGATGTCATACTTTACTGGATTTCCTCACCACTCCATCCCAATTCCATATCCATGGGCGACTACGCTACTATAAACTGGGAATCATCCACTACCCTAAACTTGCATGCTCAGAGATTGCTGGACGGCTTGTACTATATTAACCCCCCCCCCTCAGATGCACAGAAGCAAGTGCTGCTAAAACCCTGCACAACACCCAGCAACAGGATGACGTTATATTATAGTCATGAATAAACATTTTGATGTTTTATTCGTCCACATGAATATTCATCCACAGTTGTCAGCATGTGGCAAGCAAATACTGCGGACATGTTAATTCACTAAACAGACACAGGGCAAATAAACTATTTTAAATAGTAATTTGAAAATAAACAGAGGGAAAAGCTCAAATCAGATTACTCTCTACCCCCATTTTGGAAAAAAAAGAAACAATATAGAAGAATCACTTTACAGGCTTACATCTGTTACTACCATGAGAATCTTGGAAAAAAAAAATTATAGATGAAACGGATTCAACTTTTGAGCTAGAAATGAGGTGCTTGAAAATTGGGAACAGTTATAACAGTAGTTCAGGCTTACAGCTGTTACTACCCAGAGAGTCACTGTAATCATAACAACTCTGTTCCAATGAATGGTAAAGGCAAAGCATGCAGTCAGTGAAAGAAACCTCCACAGTTTGACTATACTGAGCAGTATAACTGCATAAAACTGTAACTGTGCACTCACCGATTTAATTTATAAATAGAAGTTTAAGCCTTGTTACTTACGTGATGCAGCAAGTCATTATCGAAAAATGAGGCATGGACAAACATTTCTTTAGTGAACTCTGATAATAATAGATGTCAAAATGGACAAGAATCTTCTAATACATAACACACCCATACCCACTTCCCAAGAAGTAAAATTTCAAAAAGCACACAGGAATTTAAGGTGCATATTTCCTAAAACATACACACAGAGCCACTTCCCCAAAATGAATAGCATAAAACAATTAAATGTAAAACATTAATCCTTATGGATAGATTAAAAAAAATATTCACAGTCATGGATGTTAATTCTCCTTGTCTGAATCAGTGTCCAGGGTCTCCATAGGATATCATGGTCCCAGATTGGAATCTTCTTCATTTGTGGCCTTATGCAATGTAAACATCTCAACACCCTCCATTCACTGAGCTTCTTGGAATTCCCTGATGTGGCCAAGTAAATTGATAAATAACTCGTCAAAATCTTTCCCATATTTACTTCAATGCATGAATTCAGCTAAATGACTGGAAACCATGTATGGCAAGGTTCCATTCATGGCCTTAAATTGTTTATCAGGAAACATCCAGGGGAAAAAACATGTGCTTGTACAAGAGAACCTTCAATCCACCTTACCTTAAAACGATTCCTTGCCCTAAGGCAAAAGGAAATGCCTTAGAAGTTAAATTGAAGGCCTGTATCATTTAATTGCTTAAACTCTGGAGCCTCACAGTCTCAGGAACACTCAACTCACATGTGTTAATCAGCAAGCAATGTATGCATGATGTCATGGGCAAACCTGCATTATATGTCAATCATGCCTCATTTGCATACTACATCATAGCCATTAGGCTTGTCAAATCACACTGGCCATGCCCATTCTTGCATGAAATGGCCAGGAGGGATACAGTAAAACAAAGTCTTGCTGGACTTTGTCAGTATAAGTACCCTGGACTGAATAGTCCAAATGCACACTAGAGGTTGGGAACATAAGTAGATGTAGTCATCACTAGCGTGGGAGAATTCTGAGCCATCCCTACTGTAATGTCCTCTCTGCAGGATTAAAAAAAATCTGTCAGTTTAAGCAAGAAACTGAGAGGACAAATCGAGTGATTGTACATATCTTTCCTGTTCGGTGGTGGTACCATCCCATTTCATTCCAACATCTGCTCCCCTCCCAGCACAGGTGTACCACTGCAGTATCAGACTGCTTAATGACAACAGAATTGCTATAATACTGCTTATGCAAGTCAAATGGGACATTTTCAAGGTGATGGCTGGAAAGCACTGAGTCACTGTTCTCAGTGCAGGTTAGTATGAATATTTCACAACAAGCCATACAATAAGTTACAAGGCAGCAAAAATAGCTAGTGAGAAAAAAAAAAACAGCTTGACAAAATAGTACTGCTGCGCACACTTGCATTTGACTCCACGCCTTCAGTAATGGCAGTCTACCCACTGCAGGTTACAAGTGAAATTAAACAAATGTTGAAACTTACTTGCAATATCAGCATAACACCAAAAATGAACACGTACAATGCAGAATGCCAGTCTGATGCTCAGCTACAAAACAAGCTGTAATTCTACCCTCACAGCTTCCAGTGTAGCATATCTTTACAAAAAAGATGTTGCTGAAAATGCTAAGTAAATAACAAATTGCCTTTGGCCAGTACAGCATGTAGTGTTCTCAGCAGAACTTTATCACAGTAACACAATGAAGACCATCTATAATGGGAAAAGGCCAGCTGCAGCAGCAAAAGCACATGAACTACATACACTGGGGGCAACTGTAAAACCACTGTAGTCAGACTTTCATTACAGGACTTGTACACAATACAAACAGGGCATTTGTCTACAAAATACAAAGACTGCAATAAGGTCAGAGCTTCCAGTCGGCATCTCTTGAATTTGATCTCACAGTTTTAGTAGCTTAAATGGGTGGCACTGTATAGACAACATTATACAACTAAATAGTTGTAGAATGAACTATACAGGATTGTACTTGTACTATAATGTAAACTTAGAAATCATATCCAGAGGCAATGACCTTACCCCACCTTTTATGCAGAAGTCAAATAGACCTGCCTCCCACCACACAATTCCTACCATAGGATCATAGGAAGTTACTAAGCTATTGACCCCAAGGCCTTTATAAGCCTAGCCAAGAATTTAGACCATGTTTAGATAAGTCAGCAAACTTATAGGTTCATAGGTAGGTACTAGGCTATCAGCCCAAAAGCCTACATAAGCCTAGCCAACAAGGTTCCCTGGCTTACACCACCCAAGAAAGTTATTTTCCTATGCCACTGTTGAGCAGAGACACAGAAGTGATCCTCAGGGTGTATTTCCTATTTCCCATCCACTCATCAAGATTTTTCTTGAAGAGTGCTAATGAAGAACTTTGCTTGACACAGATGGGTAGCCTGTCCCAGGGTATGGGAAGTCTCTGGGACATGATTCTATCCCTCCAGCATGCCCTGTTTAGTGTGTTGACAAGGTTTAGGTCCCTAGAGCATGCAGCCCAGAGGGATTGGGATTTCTTTAGGTGTAGCATGTCCAACAGCTATGGGATGACATAGCTTTATATGTTAGGCAGAGATCACCTCGGAGTAGGTGATATGCTACGGAGTAAAGCTGGAGTTTTTTGAGATGGTCAGTGTAGGCATTTGTTTGAGGCCAGTAATCCTCTTTGTAAGGTACTTCTGTGGCCTTTCCAGCTGCTGCAGATGTCTTGTGAGGTACGTTCCAAAACTGGCGTTGTACTCTATAATGGGTTTAATGAGTGTCGTGTAGAGGGGAACAATGACCTCTTTTTTCCTGGATAAGAACCCTTTTATGATGAGGTGTGCCATGTAGAAGGACTTCCTGACTACTGTGGCAATGTGACTATCAAAGGAGTGACTACTGTCCACCTGGGTCCCAAGGTCTCTTATCACACATTCGGTGTTAAGTAGATTGCTGCCTATTTGGTAGTTCATGGGTACAGAGTTTTTACCAAAGGGGAGGACACTGCACTTTTTGGCACTGAGCGTGAGGCCATGGCTCTGACACCAGGCATCTGTCTCAGCAAGGCCCTTCTGTTGGATGTCCACATCATTTAGGGACTTGACTATGGCTCCTAGTTTGCAGTCATCTGCAAACTTCATTAGCCAGAGGCCTTCTGTGTTAGCCTGCACTTCAGAGAAGTAGATACCAAACAGGAGAAGTCCCAGGACTGACCCCTGTGGTACTCCACTTGTCACTGGTTTGACATCAGGTTTGGAGTCTGCAACTTTTACAGTGTGGGTTTCGTCAGTGAGCCAGTTGGCAACCCATCTTGTGACGTAGGGATTTATACCTTGTTTAGTATGTTTAACTATAATTCCAGAATGGGGGATAGTGTTGAAAGCCTTGGTGAGGTCAAGATAGGCTGTGTGAACCACCTTACCCTCATCTACGGCTTTGGTGATTGTCTCAAAGAAGTCAATCAGGTTGAGGAGGCATGATCTGCCTTTCACAAACCCGAACTGGGTGGGATCCAGAGTTTGGAGGTTACCAATGTCTTTGTTTATGAGTTCCATGATGATATGTTCCATGGCCTTGCAGACCAGGCTGGTCAGGCTAATAAAGCGATAGTTCCCAGGATCAGTGGTGGCTCCCCCTTTGCAGAGTGGTATAACTGTTACTGTGCACCATTCAGTGGGCACAAAGCCTGATGCGAGGCTATTATTGAACATGGTGCTTAGGTGGGGAGCCAGTTCATTCTGAAGTTCATGTAAAACGCAGCTTGGGATGTTGTCCGGTCCCATGGATGCTGTGTTTTTGGCTTTAGAGAGTGCAGCTTTTACCTGTGTAGTTGTGATTACAGGGACTGCATTCTTCATGTATAGCTATGGGCCCTTTGGGGGGGGGGGGTAAAGTTAGCACTGAACCTATCTGCCAGGATGTTGGCAATATCAGTTGGTTCTGTAATTTTTGTGCCATTGTGCAGTAACTCAGAGCAGATCTGGGCGTTGCCATCAAGATTCTTGACATAGCTATAGAATGCTTTGTGGATGCCCTTAGTATTAGTGGCAATTTTGTTTTTGCAGCTCGCTTTGGAGGATCTTATAAGGGATCTCAGCTTCTTACTGTGGCTGACCAGGGTGCTCCTCCACTCATGGGATTTTACTTTCTTTTGCAACAGTTTCTTCCTTCTGTTGTACAGTTTGTTTATGGCAGGAGACCACCAGATTGGCTTACTTTTTTTGGAGGATAGCATCTTGGTTCTGTTTGGGATAATACGATCCATGCACTTTAAGTGCTTATAGAGTGCATTTGTGTAGGATTCAGTAACTGGGTGTCATGAAGTTCACCAATTCTGTCTTAAGAAGCATGAAGTTGGCTTTGGAGAAAAGTTTTTACTGTGGTTTCCTTAATGAGGGGTGGGGGCGGGATGTGGATATCAAGGGTGATTATCTTATGGTCGGATCAGACCAATGAGGAGTTGACTTCAGATGTGGAACTCATGTTGGTAATGACTAGGTCTAGGATATTGTTGCCCCTAGTAGGGGTGTGGATAAGTTGATCCAGGGCATTGGAGTTTATGAATTCCAGAAAGCGTTGAGCTAAGGAGTTGGTACACGAGTAGTTTTCCCAGTTAATGGTGGGGTAGTTGAAGTCGCCCATTATTAGGGCGTTTGGTTGAACCCTAATATTTTCTAGTACATCAAGAAAAGAGGAGTGGGAATCCTGGGGCATGGTGGGGGATCTGTAGCAAGCTACAATTTGGATTACAGTTTTGCCCAGAGTTAGTTGCACTTGGATAACCTTAGATGCATTATGCTGCAACTAGCCTGGAGGTGTGGATATCCTTAATGAATATGGACACACCTCCACCTTTGGTGTTTCGGTCCAGGTTACATGGCCGTAAAGTGTGGTATGAGTTATAGCCTGGTAGTGCAGGGGTGCTCTCTGGAGCCTTAAACCAGGTCTCAGTCACTGCACAGATATTGATGTTCTCCATTTTAAGGAGTGCCTTGAGTGAGTCCATTTTAAGATTTAGACTTCTAGCATTGAGTAGCATTGCCCTCAGTTTTTGCTTGCCTATTCCTGTTACAGTGGTGAATTTGTCATTTGAACCTTGCCTAAAAAGGCACTATGGGGCGGCAAGAGCCTTAGCCAGTATCCAGAATCCCAGGGGAGACAGGTGCAGGCTATCTCTTGCAAAGCATCGTGGTCTGTCGACCATGTCATCCCAAGCAGACAGATACTGGATCCCCTTAGAATGACACCCGAAGCTTAGTCAATTGTTGAAGTCAATCATTTTGTCCTTGTACTGCAGTATCATTCTGGGGGATGGCAGAATGCTACTCAGGGCTAGGGTGATACCTGCCTGGGTTACAAAATCGGAGAGCTCTTCCATGTCTCTTTTCATGTAGTGCAGGGAGATACATCTCAGATCATTCACACCAACATGGACAATTACAGAGTCATATTTGTACATGTTATGGAGTGACCTGAGTGTGTTGTTTATGTGGCGGATTCTGGCACCCGACAGGCAGCTGACAGTAACCTTCTCCTTGTTTAGCATGGTGAGTGGGACAGCAGTGTGCCTGACTATAGAGTCACCTATGACTAGTGTGTTGGGTACGTTGTTTTGCCTTATTGGCTGTGGTTGAGTGGCACACTGAATCTGTGGGCTATGTGTCATTTGGGTTGTGTTGGGGGATGGAGGTTGCTTGCGTTTCTGCTTTGGAGGTCTCTGTTGCTTAGAGAGATTATTATTGAGAGCCTCTGTGAATGTTTTTGTGTTACTATGTGTGGATTTTGGTGGTGTAGATTTAGTGAGACCATGTGATGAGTGTGGTGTGGTGCAAATGTTTACCTTCTCCTCTTGAATGTCAAGTTTAGTCTTGGTTGGAGAGAGCTTCACCTCCAGTTTGGCTAGATAAGTGCATCTCTCACAGGTTGTAGTGTTGGGTGGTAGGAGGAGAGGGTTGTCTGTGTACATGAAGCAATTTCTACATTGCCTCAAGATGCCCAGATTCATCAGATAGACAGGAGAGAACACTGGGAGCTGACCCTTGGACATGCATGAATAAAAAACTATTTTCCTCTAGATAAGTGAGGAAAGTAATTCCTCTAGGTAATGAGGAAGGTTGGTGCTATAGTAATTAGTAGCTTATTTAGTGTTTACAAGTTCTGAACAAGTGCTGAGCATGAATAAGCAAATTTAAGTGCTAAAACTAAGAATCTGTATCTGCACTAGATGAGTTACAGGACAGAAACAAGTGCAAATGCAGGCTTTCAAATCAGAAAGTTGAGAGAGATGGAAAAGATTGCCCAAACGGTTCCATTTTTTACACTTGCAGCATTGCTGACCAAATGCTAAGCACGTTTCTCTTTTAGACTCATGACTGGCACCACAGTTACTACAGCTAACAATAAGACTGAACTTGGGTTTTGCTGACTCACCCTTATACTGCACTGAACATGTCCTTTTTACTGAGCTAGTCTTGGAACTTGCTAAAAAGCTACAGGCCCTTCCTGCCACACCCGCAGGGTTTGCAGCTGCCATCTGCTTAGTCCCGTTTCTGCTTGGCACATGTTGCATGTTGTCTCCATTTACTCTGGAGGCTGCTGAAACCATGCTCTTATGCTTTAGAGGCTGCTGAAACCACACTCTCATGCTCTAGAGGCTGCTGAAACCACGGTCATCACTTGCAAGCATACTTGTGTGCCTTTCTGTGAGCTTGGGGATTTGACAAATCTCTATGGCTTTGCTTAACGTTAAATCACTGTCACAAAACAAAATCTTTCGCACTGCAGCACTATTAACATCACACACAAGCCTGTCCTTTATTAACTCATCTTTCAAGTCACCAAATCTGCACGTTTTGGCCCTATTTCTCAAGTCAGTGGTATAAGCTGCAAAAGTTTCACCAGGGTTTGGTCTCTTGTATAAAATAAGTGCCTCTCTAATGTAACATTTGTCTGGGGGTTGAACATTTCTCTAACTTTATGTTTCAAGCACTCTTGATTCAGCTGATACTACAATATAGCAGTTTTCCCCCTTTCCTGAATATACTGCTGGTGCAATGCTCTCTTTCAATAGCTTCTGATCCAGCTAAGTTAAGCAAAATGAATGCCTTTGTACATGCATCTTTGCCAGAAAAAAACTGCTTGTATGAAGATATTGTATTCCTGCTCGAATGCTCTCCAATTCTCTGCTAGATTATGATCAAACACAAGTGGACTAGGTCTGCAAAATGCCTCTGCCATATCAACACATAGTAGTGAAGGTGCTTGAAATGATGTACGAACATACACAAATACATATATGCCAGAACTTTATGCCAGTACTTGCAAGTATGCCCAATAGCACAACAAACTCTTTGAAACAACTTCACTTTGCCAAATAAATCTCTATAGCACAAGAACACTCTAAAATCACTGTGCTTTGTGAAACCAGTCCTTATCAGTGTAAGAAATACTTTGACATGACTGTGCTTTGTGAATAAACTGTACACAGCAGAAAATGTTCAGAGTAAGAAACACTTTGAGATGAATGCACTTCGCAAATAAACTGTACACAGCACAAAAACCTTTCAAAATGGCTTTACTTTTGCAAATAACCCTGCACAGTCTAAGAAACACTTTGAAATTATGGCTTTCTGCGAATAAATGTACACAGCACAGGAAACTTTTTGAAATGGCTGTATTTTGACTGTACTTTGCGCACAGTAAACTCTTTGAAATAATTGCACTCTAATAAAGCACTCACTCTTCAAACACTTTGCACACGCTGAAATACTTCAAACAACTCTAGTAATGCTTTGAATGGCTTTGATCAATGCAAAATAGTAGTTTGTGCCCAGACACGGTCTGTTACTAAAAACATGCAGTTGCCTTGCTCTTTAATTTTCCCCTTTTATTGTACTTGTTATGCCATTTTAATCTCTTATCATGTTCATTATATTTTCCTCCTGACCATTTTACTTTAAACATGCTCGTTATGCAAGCCAAAGGTAATTCTGAGCCCCATATGAATAGCTCTGCTAGTTTTATCAAATATCGTAGCTTCGAACATTTCATTTAATTAATAATGCATTTTGTGCCTTTCATTCGATTAATAATACGTTTTGTGCAACTCATTTGATTAATAATGCGTTCTGGGACTTATAAATGTGCCATTTCATTTTCCGTGCAAAATAAATCATTTGTGCAGTTTTCTTTACCTTAAATTTGTTTCTGGCCCTTTTTTCATTTGTCTGAGTTCTGTTTCACTCAACCATGTTAATCTCCTTTCACCTTCAACTCTGAACCTCATGGCTTGAAGAAGTTGTTCTCTCAATCCCAGTTTTGACACCATGTCACTTGTCTGATCAGGATAAAACAGACAAACATTCACGGGTTCTGTTCAAGCAGCTTTATTACAAACAAACACATCAGAAATGAGGCTTTGTAACAAACTTAAATAAAGTTATAAACAGACTGACTACCACACTCATACATGTTAACACTCTGGCTGTTCTCTCAGAAGCATTTACAAACCTCGACTTGAACTTCAGTCAACTAACAGGAAATGTGGGCACTCACAGCATGATTGCTCAGTTCAGCAGCTCCAAAACCAAGAGAAAGAAAAGTGAAAAGGATTTGACTGCAGCTGTGTTTAACGGGAATTAGGCAGCCCGCTGAATGTGTCTGCTGCCAATAGGAATTGTCTTCACTGTTCCAGTCATAATCCCTCTGCCCAGGTAAAGTAGGCAGCAAGCAGAAAAGTGAACCAACAAGATGTCCTTCAAGGATGCAGCTGCAGTCCTAACAAATGGGTTGTCCTGGCCTCAGGCAGCCCTTCGGTCGGCCGGATTCCAAAGTCTTGTTCTGGCCTCGGCTGATGTCGCACTTCACCCGACGTCATAGCTGCAGTTCAGCGGGTATAAAGGCATCAGCCGACGCCATTTTCCCCAGTCTTTCTTGCCGCGTGGCGCCCGAAGCAGAAGCTGTTCGCAAGTGCCGGTCGGTCAGAACCAGAGATTACTACTACCGAAGACTTCTAAAGCTAAGTACCCGTTGGGGACTCTTTCTTGCCTCAGCCGATGTCAGAAAAAGTGAATAACTGTTTAACTTGTGGGAAACAAATACCTCATAAAGATTTCCACTCTTACTGCCTACCTTGTTTAGGCCCAGACCACGACGTAGCAGCTTGTCTAGCCTGTGCTTCCTTCAACCGACGAACACTTAGACGTCGGTCGGAGTTTGCAGAGGAGTTTTTCGCCCGCTTTTGCTTATATCATGCCGTCGGAGACTCCGACTTCACAATTAACTAAAAAGCGTAAGGAAAAGGACCGACACTCGCGGTCCGCGGTTTCGGCCGAAACCGCGGTTAAGCCAACCGCAAGTGTCTCGGTTTCGGCTGAAACCGAGTCCGAGGTTCTTCCTTCGGCCGAAAGCTTGCCTCCTTCTACCGAGGCCTCTTCCAGCAGGGCTGAATCTGCTACGGAAATTCCTCCTACACTTACAGTTTCTCAGGACTTATCAGATACTATCCCCTTTGATGTATCTACTCCAGCACGTGGAGCTGCTAGGCCCCCTGCCTCCATGTCAATTAAGGCTTTTGCCAGGGCCAAAGCAGCTAAATCTTCTAAGGCCGTGCCTGCTAAAACCCCCTCTCACAGGCCTACCTCTAGTACCCAAATGCTTAGTCTAGCAGAGGATCTCATTTCTTTGATCAGGGGAACCCAGTCTCACCCTGACAGGGCCTCTCACCCACCTCCAGAGAAGAGGCCTAGAGCAGAGCCCCCTGAGCCAGTTTCTTCAGATTACTCTTCTGATGATTCAGAAAATGCAAATCCTCCAGAAGGCCCTTATTCTCCTTATGAGGACTCTGATGCAGAGGATTCCATACCTTCTGCCTCTCCTCCTGAGGAATTTTCTTTTGGGGAAACCTTGCATGCTATGAGGGAACAATTCCAATGGCAGGGTCAGGATTTTTCAGACTCTAGGAAGAGGCTTAGGACCTTTTTGCATTTACCACAGCATAGGCCCTTAGCTATTCCTCCAGTACTTACAGTTGTGGATGATGCTTTTAATGATGCTTGTACTGCTCCTGACTCACTTCCTCCGGCCCCTGCTAAGCCCGACAGATACTACAGGGTTCCGGACACACATTATCATTTGTATAAGGCTCCTATTGCAGATCCTGAAACTATTTCACAAGGCCCCAAAGCTGTAGCAGCTGCCTCTGCCAAAAACCCCCTCCCCTCTGAAAGAGAATCTAGGGCATTGGAGAGATGGGGTAAAAAAGTTTATACTTCTGCTACTCTTTCGGCTAGAGCCTTAAACTGTCAATTCCACATGATTCAATATCAGGAATTCCTGTTAGATCAGCTCACTAAAAAACTTTCCTCGCCTGAGCCTTTAGACCGTAAGTCCCTTCAGGATTTGGTGCATAACACCCAGCAGGTCAGTAATCATTCCTTAAAATGCGGCTATGATGCACTGGAGGCTTCCTTTAGATCAGCTATGACTGGTACAGTGATCAGAAGGCATGCATGGTTAAAAGAGCAATCCTTACCAGACCATGTAAAGGCAAAGCTTCTAGATGCTCCCATGGAAAAACACAGTTTATTTGGTTCCCCTGCACAGCAAGTGTTGAAGAAGGTGGAAGAAAAAGCTAAATCTGTCCAGACAGTCAAGGATTTCTTACAGGTCCAGCCTCCGAGGTTTAGTAGAAACTGGCCTTCCAAGAATTGGTCCTTTCCAGACGCCACTAGAGTACAGAGAAGCAGGAATAGATGCCCTAGAGGCAGAGGCCAATCCAGAGGTGCCTACAGGGGACGTCAGTGGCAGCCTAACAGCCAGAGAAGTACTGCCACAGATCCAACCACTACCACTTCCACAGGACATTCGCAGTGACTTAGCTCTGAAACCACCTACCAGGGAACAACTGGGAGCACCCTTAGGCGGAAAATTAGCCTTATTTTCAGCAAATTGGCATTATATTACAGGAGACAAATGGATTTTACAGACAATAGACAAAGGCTACAGGTTTCACTTCCATACTCCTCCAAGGAAGAGAGGAATGCCAAACCTGCCTCCAAACCAAAAAACAAACGCTCTACAACAAATAGACCACTTACTAAGGTTAAGAGCTATAGAAAAGGTACCGCCTATGGAACAAGGACAAGGATTTTATTCAAGGCTTTTCCTGGTACCAAGAAAGGAAAACCAATGGAGACCTATCCTCGACCTGTCCGCTCTAAACACATATCTTATTGTTCCAAAATTCAAAATGCTGACCCTACAGCAACTTCTTCCCATGCTGGGCAAGGAGTCTTGGCTGGTGACTCTGGATCTCAAGGAGGCATACCTGCACGTCCCCATACGACCAAATTGCAGAAGATACCTCAGATTCCTTGCAGGATCAGAGCATTATCAATTCTCAGCATTGCCTTTTGGCTTATCTACTGCGCCCAGAGTATTCACGAAATGCCTGGCATCAGTAATTGCTCATTGCAGGCTTCAGGGAATTCAAATTTATCCTTACCTGGACGACTGCCTGTTACAAGCGGACAGCAAAGACAAAATAACAAAAGATTTGAAAAAAGTTATTCACCTGCTCCAAGCCCTGGGATACACAGTCAACACAAAAAAGTCAAGACTGATACCATCCCAAAGGATAACCTTCCTGGATGCAGAACTGGACACATCAAACCAGATGGCATTCCTCACAGAAGAAAAACAAAGGCAGCTACCACTTTATTTCATGGCATTAACAACACAGAACCAGCTTACAGCAAGGAAAATCCTGCAAGCCCTGGGTTACATGGCATCCTGCATAATATTAGTACCGCATGCCAGACTACATATGAGGAAGTTACAATGGTACCTGAGGAATTTATGGTCTCAGCACAAACACAGCTTAGAAGCCCAAATTCCAATAATTCCATGCCTGAAACAAGAATTCCAGTGGTGGGCCCAGGCCTGCCAGTTGAACAAAGGACTGCCCTTCCACAGGCCTCGCCCAAGCCAGACTATCACCACGGATGCCTCAGACCTAGGTTGGGGGGCGCACATGGTGGACAAGTGCATTCAAGGCTTATGGACTCAAGACCAGATGAACTTACACATAAATCAAAAAGAGATGCTGGCAGTAAAACAGGCAATTCAGACATTCGGACCATTTCTTCAACAGGGCCAATTGCTGATAAGGACAGACAACACCACAGTTATGTGGTATATCAACAAGCAGGGAGGCACACATTCATATCCTCTATGCCAGATGGCAATGGACCTCTGGAATGTGGCCCTGAGCCTCAACATTCAGCTCCAGGCCATATTTGTGCCAGGAAAAGAAAATATACTAGCAGACATCTTAAGCAGAACCACTACGGATGCCCACGAATGGATGCTGCATCCAGATATCTTTCAAACCATCACAAGGAAATGGGGACTGCCAGAAATAGACCTGTTCGCATCCCCACACAACCACCAATTGAAAAAATTCTGCACAAGGACATACCACCCACTTGCTTGGAAGGTGGACTCCCTATCCTTCAGTTGGGAAAACCTGACATCATATGCATTCCCACCTCTTCCTTTGATGCACAAAGTGCTACTGAAGATCAAAGAAGAACACCCGAGGATCATCTTGATAGCTCCAGACTGGCCGAGGCAACATTGGTACCCGCTACTGAGGAGTATGTCCCGGGAACATGCATGGCCTCTACCCCTACTACCTCTTCTGCTAACACAGAACAACTTCAAAATCCTACATCCAAGCTTGAAAACCCTGCAGCTAGCTGCTTGGAACATTACATAAGGAAAAATAACCCAGATTTATCTCAAAGGGTTAAAGACATTATCCTGGAGGCTCGCAGGCCCTCAACAAGAAAAACTTATTCAGTAAAATGGAAAAGATTTCTCATTTGGAGTGCAACAAAAGGGGTAGATGCATCACTAGCAAACATAGCTAACATCCTGGAATATTTAGCAGAGCTTTTCCACAATGGCCTGTCTTACTCCTCCATTAAGATTCATGCATCAGCAATTTCAGCAGCATACAACATGGACCCTCCAGTCTTTTCTCAACCTCTACTCAGGCAGTTTCTCAGAGGAATTAAAAATGTAAAGCCACCAAGGAAACCACCATTGCCTACATGGGATCTGAACTTTGTGTTAGAAAAGTTGACACTTCCCCCTTTTGAACCAGCAGCAACAGCAGAATTACAGTACTTATCCTGGAAGACTGCATTCCTGCTTGCAATCACTTCAGCTAGACGGGTTTCTGAATTACAGGCTTTAATGGCAGTACAGTTCTTCCTTATCTTCCATCAAGATAGAATGTCCATGAGAACTAATCCTACCTTTATGCCAAAGGTGGTCTCCAGGGTATCATTAAACCAAGCAATACACCTACCAACATTCTTCCCCAACCCCAGAACAGGGGGGAAAGACTGCTGCATACCTTGGATGTACACAGGCAATTGCGCTACTACCTGGACAGAACCAAGAACAATAGAAAGACTGACCAGCTTCTGGTAGCATATGCAACAGGAATGGAAGGAAAAGCAATTTCAAAACAGACAATCTCAAAATGGATAGGAAATTGCATTAGATTTTGTTACTCTTTTCATGGAAAGGCAACTCCAGAAAACATCAGACCTCACTCCACAAGGGCTATAGCCACTACTACAGCTTTCTTACGAGGAGTGGCTACCAAAGACATTTTAGAGGCTGCTACTTGGAGCTCCGTGCATACATTTGCCAAGCATTATAATCTACCTTTATACTCCAGATCCCGAGCAGGTTTTGCCACTGCTGTTTTGCAAGGGATCTTAACCACACCATAAATTCTTAGTGCCTCCTCCCCCAGTTTGGCTATGGTATTCTACCCATTTGTTAGGACTGCAGATGCATCCTTGAAGGACATAGTACAGTTTTGTACCTACCATAAATGTAGATGTCCGAGAGGTATGCATCTGCAGTCAGGATTACCCACCCTCCTTCCCCTCTGTGGTACTCCTAGGGTATTTGCCCATCTTGTAGCTAGCTGGGGGAATCTATTATGGTGTATTTGTTTGTATATATGTATATACATGTTTATTTCTATTTGCTCTCTATTGTTTGGAAACATTTGCATTTGTCCATATTTAGCCTTCCTAGAGGGCACCTGGCATCTGGGGCAAGAAACACTGAGGAAAATGGCGTCGGCTGATGCCTTTATACCCGCTGAACTGCAGCTATGACATCGGGTGAAGTGCGACATCAGCCGAGGCCAGAACAAGACTTTGGAATCCGGCCGACCGAAGGGGTGCCTGAGGCCAGGACAACCCATTTGTTAGGACTGCAGATGCATACCTCTCGGACATCTACATTTATGGTAGGTACAAAACTGTACTTTTTTTGCTACCCCCTGGCTGGCAGCAGTGTACGCTATAGTGTACATAGCGTATGTCTGCTGATGTCCTTGACTTCAAGTCCTCTTTCTATTAGCCGTGCTGAACATAAGGAATTGATGATGTTTTCCTAGTCCATTAAGAAACAATGGCAACACTGAGTCATTTTACACACCTTTTGTAGCAGGAGTGCTTGCATTTTACTCCTGAATGACCATCATATACATTTCCCTCAGAGCCTGCTTACAAGCCATTTGAAGCAATTTACAGCTGTAGTGAAAGAAAACAACTAAATAACAGGCTTTTGTAAGGATTGTCATTTTGTAGTTCTGTGTTATGAGCACCAACAGACCCTTCCCCACACTCTTTCTGAGGTGTCAAAGTTAACACTGTACTCCAAGAGCTGTTAACACTTCAAAGTGCATGTTCTGCTACTCACTGATGTCTGGGGCAATAAGAAAAGTTTAGGTTGCTGTTATCCTAAATGTTGGAGAAATGTGCTAATGTGCTTGCTGTTTTTGCTCAAAATTATTTTAAAAGTAGAGTACAAAAAAAGTTAAACTATATGATTTTGATTTTGTGTTAGATTTTTTAAACTGAGGCATACATTTCTTCACACATGACATTTTGCCACTTCTTTTGCACTGCTATGCCTTGATCTATATAGCAGTATACTTGCCAGTTTATCAAACCATAATCCTTGATCATTGCATTAATAGTTACGTGTATACGTTTAACACTTTCTATAAAACTGTTGCATTTACAGAACACCCCACTTTCAAGTGGGTCATTACACAACATATGTAAGTCAGGTACTAGGGTTGCTGTCATTTTTAGATGTGAAGAGTGGGAGGATCTTACTGAAAGTTGAGATTATACAGGACAAACCATGCCATCATCACACTGAAATGATAAAGACTGTGTGATGCGCAATGTTGGCTGTATATATTACTTTCTTTATTAAGATGACTTAAATGCATGATCAAAGATGGATGTGACACAGCAGGAAAAGTCAGAAAATATTTTTTTCTTATAAAGTATCACCACGTTTTTCATGTCCCATCAAGAAAAGAATTGCCCAGATCAGGACAGCTCTGTAGAAAGAGAGACAGGTGGCAACCCTATCAACTAGGTGCAATGATTCTGTTGATCATCTTGCCTGTAATAAAAGGCACTGTAAAAAAGTTTCACAGATGGGAAATTAATACTGCTGATGTCAAGAGCTCAGCAGTCTTTTTTATAGCAGCTGCTGAGCTCTTGACATCAGCAGGATTAATTTCCCATCTAAGACTGTCAGCAGTACCTGGCAGAGTAAACTGCAGATTTCTCTGTGTCCGTGGTATGTCATACAGGCAGACTGAAGTTCTCTGTAAAGTATGTGAGAAGTTACGCTTAATAAAAAACAAAGTGGGTGGACTTTCCCTTCTTTTGATTCCAAGTCAAGGAAATTAAAGTTTTATAAAGTACATGCAGGTTTCTGGTACCTACACAACACTGGAACCTAAGGGTTGGTTTAAACTATAGGAGAAGGTGGAGTTTTCCTTTAATGTGAATAGGCACTATTTTGGAACATGAATCACTATCTGAACTTCTGAAGAGGAAATGATATGGTGTTTCCTTAATTGACCTAGAAAACTTTAGACTATGACTGCCAGACTTTGCCATTGCTTCAGAATTCTGCATTTTTGCCTCTGTTTTTACACTCATGTATTCACTACAGCCACATTCTTTAGCTATGATGAATAAATTACTAGCATTATTCTGAAAACACTATCTTTAGTTTGAAATTGTACCTTAGGCACAGTACTTGACCATCTCTGCATTGTTTTTGGAATTTCAAATATTCTCACTGTCCAGTCAGCTCTCGCAAAACATCATCTATCCACATTTTTTATGTAACCATATACTGCACATTTTAACAATAAGTTGTATTTTTGACACACTAATATGAAAAGCTGCATTAGTTTTCATCTGCACGGCATGTGCACTTTTAATCATGTCCTTAGTCATACAAGCTTCCTTGTGCAGTATGTTTGGTTGTTTTTGCTATACTTACAAAGCCACAACTTGAAACATTAATGCATACATTTTATATATGAACATATATCTTAACTAGATATTTTCTAGTGACTTAGCCTGTGCCCAGAATAAGACAGTAGCATACACATAGAGTTAAAGCAGCTTGCTGCTTAAATGCAGAATCAACTACTATATTGTATTCTGCACCACTGCCTCATTAAACACAAATGCTTTGCTATTTATACATAGCATCTAATTCATTTTGGCACTTACTCACAGCTTCATTTGCTTTTGCACTCTGGCTACTTCTAAAAGCATTACCTCTGTACTTGGTTTACAAAATATTCAAAGACTGCCTCGCTTGTACTTACAAGCTTTATGGCTTTGACTGCTTATTTCATTCTTAGTATTGATATTTTACTGTTATACATTTAAAAAACACTGTGGTAAAATTATTGTTTTTTTACATATAAAGTACAGATTTGATATTTAGATCTTCATTGTGCTTTATCATGCCTGTGATCAGAGCATTTTGTATATGATGTGCTTTCTGCCTACACTCTTCTTGCTAGGCACATTCATGTTCAACTTGTGGTCACTTACATTTTTACTTTTACGGTTTCTAGGCTTCATTTTCGCTTTATCTTCACATTAGAGAAGGAGTAGTCATTGCATGATAAATCTGTCTCTCCACAGTGATTTACTTATTTGATTAAATTGGTTCTTATCTTTGATTTGAAAATGTATAGTCATACCCTTCGGGAAAAACAAGGTAACCCCAAGCTACCATATAGGTGGCAATCCACTAAGCACAGAAGAGGTTATCAGGGACCTGGGGACCCAGGTTGACAGTGGCCTTTCTTTTGACACTCACATTGCTAAAGTGGTTAGAAAGACCTTCTACATTGCCCACCTGATCATGAAGGGATTCACATCCAGATCTAGTGAGGTCATTGTTCCCCTGTACTCTTCACTTATCAGACCAATGATCGAGTACAATGCCCCATTCGGGATGTATCTCACCCGACATCTGCAGCAATTGGAGAGACCCCAAAAGTTCCTCACCAAAAGGATAAAGGGACTCCAAAATCTGTCATATGCTGCCAGATTGAAGAAACTCCAGCTCTATTCAGTTGCATACCGCCTGCTCAGAGGTGACATGTGCCTGACATACAAGGCCATGTCCAACCCGAATTAATGGACATGCTCCACCTCAAAAAATCCAAATCCACCAAAACCACTAGAGCAAGCGACTTAAACCTTAGCACGGATATAAATAGGACGTGCTGGAGGGATAGATTTATCACTCAGTGACTCCCTATGCTGTGGAATAAAATCCCGATCCATGTGAGGCAAAGCACCTCGCTGGCTCTGTTCAAGAGAAATCTTGACCTGTGGATGGGAGATCGTAGGTTTATCCCGGGAATCATCTCTGTGTCACTGCTGGACAGAAGCACAACAAACTAATGGGCACAGTATTTTTTCATATAATGGGTGGAAGCACAAAATTTGGGCTAGGCTTATAAATGCCTTAGGGCAGATAGCCTAGTATAAACCTATGTACCTATGAACAGGTCTAAACTTCTGGATTCCTAATGGCTCAAAAGGCAAGGCACAGATTCACCCCTAAGGAGTCTATAAGATACTGAATATAAGGGCAAGTCTCTTGGTAGTGCAGGACCTTTAGACCGATGATCTTTTTTTTTTTCAGTAATCGTTGGGGTCTCTCCAAATGTTTGAAATGTTTAGTAAAATACATCCCAAAGGGGCATTGTATCTAATGATGGACTTGATCAGTGCAGAATAAAGTGGAATAAGGACTTCTCTGGATCTAAAGGAAATAACCTTTGCATTCAGCTGTGCCAGATTGAAGGATTTCCTGACCCCTATTGTAACATGTTGATCAAAGTGGAGAGAATTATCTGCCAGTTATCTAAGGTCTTTCACAACACCTTCATTTTTGAGTGGGGTATTTTCTACTCTTTAAGCTGGGTGGAGTGTTTTTTACCAAATGCAACAATAATACATTTTGTAGCATTTTGTTATAGCCCATTTTCAGACTACCAGCTATTAACATGTATAAGTTCACTTTGTACTTCTATACCAAACGGGATTTGAATATAAAACCCAGTTTATAATCATCTGCTAACTTGGTTAATGAAAGTTCCACATTTTTCCTGTGGAGACTGGAGTAGTATATGCTTAATGACCAGAGGTCCTAGCATGGATTCCTAGGTTACCCCACTGGTTACCTTCATGCCATCTGAGAATGCTCCAGTCACCCTTAAAGTGTGTGTAGTCTGTCTCTCAGACAGTTAACTGTCCATATAACTACATAGGGATAATTTTGGAGCACATTTAGCTTGTTGGTAATGTTAACAGGTGGTATCATATCAAATGCCTTGGCTAGGTCGCAGTAAGGTATATGGTCTGTGCACATCTTATATTAGCCTCAGAAAAAAAAATCACCAGATTCATTAGACAAGATCTATCCTTAACAAAGCTAAAGTACTAGGGGTCAATGATTTTAAGATTTTTTTTATATCTGTTTATCATGTTGTTATGACCAGTTCCATGGCCTTGCAGATAAGGCTTATTAGGCTGATCGGTTTATAATTCCTGGGGTCCTTGATGGCGTCACCCTTGTGAAGTGGCTTTACTACCGCTATGGACCAAACCTCAAGGCCAAAGCCAGTGAATATGCTCATGTTGAATAACTGTAGGAACAGATCCTCCATGTTTAGTGCCGCTCAGCAGGCAGCTGGCTATGTTAGCAGCTACCATAGAGGATATATTTTTTGTTTTGGACAGGACACTCAAGTTTTCTTTTGTGATGGAGGGGGGGTTTGAGATCCTTGGGTTTATCTAGGTTTTAGATAGATGTCTTTGGGGTGAAATATTCACTGAATTTGTTCAGATAGTTGTGGGTATAATTTCTTAACTTAAATATTCTGGGAAGAAATAGCCAAGGAATTATTATGGCTAGGCTTGTATAGGCCCTAGGGCCAATAGCCTAGTACCAACGTATGAACCTATACAGTTTCAGCCTTCCTTACTTCAAAATCCTTATAGTTTCAAATGGAAATCTGACAACTTACTTGCACAGCATAAACATATGGCTTTTCCAGAGTTAATTTGGCTTCTCTTAATAGTTTTGCACATAGGTTACCATGCCTTATCCCCTCAGAATTTCATCCCTGATAAAAGAATCACACAGTTGCCCTATTTCACTACGTTCCTTGATTTCTTAGAAAAAATAAATATCTCACATATGCTAATTTTTTGTAAATTCTTCTTTGGCTTGCAGTATGCCTTATAATTAAAATAAAATGTGTAACTACATTGGGTCATAACAAAATTACTATTTTAAATTAATGAAAAATACATCAGTTTTTGGGCTGTTCATTTCCTTCTTGAAGTTATAATAAAAGTACAACTTTTTGGAATCTGCTGCTCTGCTTAGTTACAGCTTTTTATAGACAGTGATTTAATTTTACTATTGAGTCAACATTTGCTTTTTTCCTCTTCTTTACGAGAAAATACATTAAATACTTGAATAGGTTTCTGTTACTGCAAAATGTGGAAATAAGGAACACTACACATTCTCTGCCTTGAACAGACACGTGCAGTCTCAGAGAGGTACAGTTTAGAATTTGAATCTAGGACTTACATTTTACTTAGAGGGTTTCCTGTGGCTTCAAATTTTAAAGACATTCAAGTTTGCAGAACTGCCACCATCTCAAAACTCTGTACCCAGCAACCGACATGCTATCACTATGGCCAATGTTATCCACTTGATCTTCTTTATAGGTCAAAAGTATGGCTGTTAAGCAGATGGTGATCAAAAAGATTCACTTTGTATTCCCTCCTCTGTTGTTATATATTTTCACTGATGTCTTAGGTCGGGCAAATGACAGGATATTAAAGGGGTGTCACCTGCTTCTCCAAGTGACATAAAGCTCAAAGACCTACTTCCTTGCAAAAGCACCTGTTTGTGATCCCGGGTTTCCAGTTGGGGATACATGCACATTATGTGTTCACCATAGGTATGCACTTTCATTTCTCGAACAGCATCAAGCAGATAGTGCCCCATCACTCCCTTCTCTCCCTTGTTAGCTCCTTGACTGCCCTGGCCACAGACTGAGTGCAGTTAGTCTCAGGCATATGGCCTTATTCCTCTTCTCCATGCAAATGGCACAACTTCAGCTAAAAAGTAAAGAAAATTACCAAAAATTACACCACTGGTACAATGGAATCAAAAATATATGCTTTCATGTGAAAGCAGGAAAAAAAGACTAAACTCTAGTTTAATGAACTATTTCACCTTTCTGTGTCAAAATCCTAACAGAGGCATTTAAACCATAAGCTTAAACATACAAACTTCCTCCAGCTCTCTATAATAATGCAAATATTATGAAACACTGTGCTTAAAAAATAAGTATGTAAAACACAACAATTTTACAGAGAATCCTTTCTCTAAGAGCAATAATGCCCTCCAGGTATGTGTTAATGGGTACTTAGAGAATGGGCAAACTATACATCAGCACCCTGATTGGAGAATTAATGTTTTTCATCAGAATATTAATGTACAAGTAATGTCCGTTGAAAAACTGGTCCGCTGCTTCACGGCCACATATCAAGCTGCTGTGAACCTTGGACTGCAAAAAAAACTAATGCCTGCCATTACTTTACACTCACTAAGTAGCACTTTTGCTGCTTAGCAAGGATAAAAAAATAAACAGAAAAAAGTTTGTGTGTGTGTGTATGTATGCGTATTGACTGTGTTTATGTTTCTGTCTGCGTGCACGAGTGAATGTGTGAAAGAAAGCAGAGGAGACTGTGTGTGAGAGATCGAAAGAGAGTGAGAGCAATCTTGCATGCATAACATTCAAATGTCCAAATTTTTGCAGAATGTCCAGATTCTTGCCTCATATTGTCTGTTCCTCATAAAATTTGTGGTTTTGTGGCAAATCAGTGAAGAGTGAATTCACTAAATAATGGCAGACATTTGAGTTTCAGGCTTTATATAACCTTCAAAAAATGCATTGTAATACAAGACCTTTTATTTTAGCAACTTTTTAAGTTTATACAAGCAATATTTAAAATGTGTCCCTATTTTGGGGGCTTTGTCCAGATTTTTTTGTGCTAAGAGTTTGAGAGTTATGCTTGTGTGAGTGAATGCAAATGAGAGTATGAAACTAGAGGAGAATGTGAATGTGAAAGCAGAAGAGACTGTGTATAAGACTGAGAGAGAGAGACAGAATAGGCTCCCTGTAAAATTGTTTTACTTATTTATTTATTTATTTTTTTAAGTATTATTTTTTTTTGTACATTTTTGATGGAAAATGCTTCCTCCAACACCATTAACATATACTAAAGAAAGTTTGAAACATTAAGTGGAGCAACTATTTTACATCAAAAATATATCAAAAAAATAATATAGTACTTAAAAAAGAAATAAGTAAGTAAAACACAACAATTTTACAGTCTGCCCATTCTCTAAGTGCAATAATGCCATCCAAGGTGTGTGGCACTGGGCCTCATAACACCCCTGGGAGGACGTTACACACACACACACTGTCATGCATTATTGCTTATGTAATACAAAGATCAGGCAGAAAAATTAAAAAGCAGTTTCCATATTTGATAGCAAAAATGCACTTTCACTGCTGACACCATGTCAGATTTGCAATGGAAGGAGCTTGTTACTTAAATGCTTAGGGTGACACATGTAAGTACAAAATACATGCGTAGCATACACAAACATACTTCCATGCAAATTAGTTCAAAGCCCAGGGGGAAAATTCAACCCCTCAAATGAGTCATGCCCCAGACAACCTTAATCTATTGGGCTAAAAGTGTCCTTATTCCTCTTTCAGACCCATTCTTTCACCTCCTGTTTCACTTTCAGCTTTGCTGAACTGACCTCATTTGTCACTCCTTTTGTAGTGAGCCTGCTTCACCATCATATCTTCTCTTTTCCACTTCCTGTATGCCATGTCTTTTCCCTAATCATTAACTTCATACTCTTCTCTAGACACATTTTTCCTTTTTTTTGCATAGTCTCTTCAATAAACTTTTGCCAGAAACCCAATCCATATGTGACCCACTGGCTTATTCCTTTAGCTTGTTTACTCAATAAGTTTTCCCAAGTCCCCTCACCTTTGACTCTCCTCCACCTGCTTGGAATAATCAACTCCCATAAAATCCCACGTCATCATCTTTTTCTGTCTATTCCTGCCCCCTCAGCCACTCCAAACCAGACAGCGGCATGATCACGTTTGTCTAGCAGCACCTTTACCAAGCATCCATGGCCTCCACTGCCTCAGTCTGACCTAAATACGGAATGAATGTATTTTGGACACTTTTGTCAGTTGCAAGAAAAGTTATTAACAAAAAAATGGAAATCAAACTCAGTTCTACATTCAAAGAATTTTTAAATTTAACAACAATATTGGATAAAACTGAAAAAAGATCTACAGATCTATAAATCATACTAAGACCTTTAGTTGTTGGGCGAACCTTGAAATGTTGATATTGAAATATCAAGATTCTTAATGTGTTAATTGCATAATATTACCTTGATTGTATTCCTATCATTATATAACAATATGTTAAGCTGAATTTCTTCCTTTCTGTGTTTATACTTTAAATATGTTAAATTAATAAAAGTTTTCTTAAAAAAGAGGGTATTGTGTTTGAACGTATGGACGCTGTCTGAAGTTAGTGCACTACACAGGCTGTGCTTTAATTAACTGGAAAAAAGAGAGAAGAAGGGAAGAAAAAAATGTGTTGCCATGTCAATCTAAGGTTTTTACAGATACCTCTGAAGTGCAACAGTACTGAACCAAGAATGTTTATACTGTTAAAACTGTCAGAACATTAAGGCCTTACGTAATCACAATTCAAATGTCAAAGACAGTAACTTTTATGTAATTCACACCAAGCTCTAACCACGATTTACAAATATGTATTATGTCTGCCATTTGTGACTTCACCTGTCTACTCATATTGAAAATTCAGTTGTGAAATCTACATACCTGGGTCTCAGGTACAACAGTGGCCTAGGATGAAATGCCTATTTTTTGACAATTCATAAATTCATAGGAGAGTACTAGGATAGCAGCCCTAGAGCTCTTACAAGCCATCTGTCCTTATTACGTGAACATATTTTGCAGAGGTAGTCTACGGTCAACATCAACTCCCCTTGTCCATGAGGGACATTAGTGTCACTCTTGGGGTGAATTTACAGTCTCCCATCCATTTGTCCAGATTGCACTTGAAAAGGGTCAGTGATGGGCTCTGTTACATGTGAATTGGAAGTTTGTTCCAGATGAGTGGCAGTCTCTGGAAGATAATTTCTCTCTCCAGCATGTTCTGTTAATGTCACAGGCTAGGTTAAGATTCCTAGAGCAAATGACTCTTGTACCATTAGATTTGTGTATTTGAAGCATATCCCATCAGGACAAGGTTGGAGACAACCCTGTTTGCCAGGCACAAGTCTCCACTCAGCAGTCTATACGATACAAAGAATAGTCTCTCTCTCCACTACCCATCTGTTATATCTGTTCCAGTTGTTACTTTCTTGTAAATATTGTAAATTATTTTCTTCTTGTATTTGTAACAACCATAAACATACTATTCTATGAAACTGCTCTCTAACATTTAATCAGCCACTTGTTTCTTTGTGATTCCTATACCTGTAACAACTAGGAAACTTATTGTCTATGAATTTGCTCTATAACATTCTTGTAATCACTCTTATTTTTTTTCTCTTGTTATTTACAAATATGTTAAAATGTCTTGTCTGCAGATGTTAATCACTAACTGTATGGAGCTTTTTTCCCCGGGCCACCACCAAAAATGGGCTTCAGGGCCCAGTGGGCTTTCCCAGTAAACAACTGCTATAAAATAAAATAAATAATAGTGACAGTGTTTTTAGTTTGTCCATGTACATCATGGTTTGGAGGCCCTGTACTTTCTTGGTGAGGAATTTCTGTGGTCTTTCCAGCTGCTGCAGGTGTATGTTGAGGTACATGCAAAAGGGAACCCCTCGGCGAGGAGGGTAACAAAACTATAGGGCAGAGCTAGGACAGAAGGTGTAGAAGGGAGGGACCAAATACTGCAACAGTGAAGAGAAGGACATCTACTGCTATGGTAAGATTTCACACAACTGTATTATGTCCTTCCATATCACTGTTGCAGTACTCCTTACCTAAAGGAGAGAACAAGAGCTTAAGAGAAAGCCTGGGAGGAGGAAGGCAGAACAGCCCTCTACAAACCCACGCAGGACAGCCCTGGCAAAGCTTGCCTTGGCCCTGGAAATAATACTGAACTTGTTATGCTTAGTGAAGGTATGCACAGAGAATCAGTATCCAGACCTTTGATAAAGGAACCACAGGATACAACTGTCCTAGGAGAATGCACCTTTACATATGAGGTAAGACATCTGCCATTAAAAGAATAACAAAAAGAAATAGCATTCCAAACTTAGGAAGAGATGGTTTGCTTAGAATCAGCCAAACTCAAAGACCTGGGATGAAGGGCAAAAAGAAGTTATGTCTTACCATAACGTTCCATCTGTATTGTTGATCCTCGTTCAGTCATTATGTATGGATATTGGTATGGGTATCGGTTTCGACCTCGGAACCGAGCCGGCCATCTTCCAAGCTCACGTCAGCTACAAACTCAGAATTCCCCTCTCCCTGTTACCTTAGACTGAGTTTGCAAGTCAAAAGAAGGTAGAGGCTACCTCTGGTCAAATGACCTAAAAGAACCAGATGGTGAGATCCACTAGAAGCCACAGGAAGGGGGAAGGAGAGAGGGTCGTAATGACTGAACGAGGATCAACAATACAGATGGAACGTTATGGTAAGACATGACTTTTTTATCTGATATTGTTAATCCTTGTTCATTCCTTACGTATGGGACAGAGTCCCCAGCTACCTCTACTCCTGGGAGGCTCTCATGGAAGGACATTCCTGAGCACCACAGAACCAAAATATGCTCTTCCCCTGGAGGCCAAATCCAATTTGTAATGATTGATGAAAGTATGAGGTGTACCCCAAGTTGCAGCTGCACAGATGTCATGTAAAGAAGCTCTGGCATGGAAGACAGCAGAAGTTGCACCAACCTTGTTGAATGAGCCTCCATGGTAGTTGGCAATGGGATATTACTTTGTGTATAAATGAAGGTCACACAGTCTTTCAACCATCTAGCCAATGTGACCTTAGCAACAGCAGATCCTAATCTAGGTCCAGAAAAAGCCAAAAATAACTGGTCAGATTTACGAGAGGACCTGGTCCTGTTCAAGTAGAAGCAGATTTGCCTGTGAATATCTAGGGTATGTAGGCAATACTCCCCTCTGTTTGAATGATTGGGAAAGAAAACTGGCAATTCAATGGTTTGATTAATGGACATTTCAGAGATCACTTTTGGCAGAAATGAAGGATTAGTTCTCAAAGACATTATCTCTATGAAAAATCAAATATGGGCTCTTGATGCATAAGGCTTGAAGCTCAGAGATACATCTGGCAGAAGTAATGGTGACCAAAAACAAGGTTTTCCATGACAAATATTTGAGGTCGCAAGAAGAAGCTGGTTCAAAGGGTGGCATTGTCAGAGCTTGTAGAACTAATGACAGGTCCCATGGTTGAATAGGTTCTCTTAAAGGGGGCTTCAAATGATTCACACCTTTTATGAAGGTCTTGCATAATTTGTGTGACATAAGAGAGGAGGCTTGGACACCCTCATGGAAATTAGATATTGCAGCCAAATGAACTGTAATGGTAGAGACCGATAGACCCGATTGAAATAGGTCGGCCAGATATTCTAGTATTATCGACACCGGTGTTGAGAAGGGATCCACTTGTTTTTCTTTCAGCCAACAGGTATCTTTTCCACATGCTTAGAGAAGTTATTTTAGTGGAAGACTTGTGAGATGCAATAAGAATGTCCCGTACTGGTAAAGAAAGTTCATTCTGCCTGGCAATCAAAGGAATTGGAGGAGCCAAGCTGTGAGTTTCAGGCTGTCCAAGTTAAATGAATCAGGTTCTGCAGATGTGAGATCAACTCTGGGGTTGGATGGAAATCCATGGTTGATCTAGGAGGTGAGGCCAAAGGAAGGGGAACCAAATCTGACAATGCCAATATGGTGCTATGAGGATCACCTTGCTCTTCAACCGACGGGCTTTCTTCAGAAACTGGGGAATGAGGGAAATAGGTGGGACTGCATAAAGAAGACCCGAGGGCCAATCATGGACTACAGCATCCCTGGGTGACTGTCCTGGAGGGGGAATCAGGGCGAAGTAGTTACTGCATTTGTAGTTGGTCGGGGATGCAAAGAGGTCACAGCAAGGATGGCCCCAGCGGTGGAAGATCTCGGCCGCTATCAAGGGATTCAGGGACCACTCATGAAGTTGTAGAATGCACCTGCTGAGTCTGTCTGCTATCATGTTGGAACTCCCGGGAATGTGCGTTGCTAGAAGAAAACGGTTGGTAGCCATCGCCCATTGCCATATCCTCATGGCCTCTCAACAAAGGGGGTAAGATTTGTTTCCACCTTGTTTTTTGATGTACCAGAATACCCCCATGTTGTCTAATTGTATCACAATCGTCCCAGATGGCAGCCGGGGATGGAATGCTTGCAATGCCAGAAGCACTGCCCTCAGCTCTAGAACATTTATATGCAGTTGGGCCTCCAATTCGGACCAAGTGTCTTTGACTGTCTGTCCCTGACGTAGCCCCCCCACCACATCAGGGAGGTGTCCGTGATCACTGTAGCCCTGGGCTGCTGGGGGGAGAACGGGCCAGACCATTGTGATGGGTTGTGGGTCATCCACCAATTTAAATCTTGTTTGCACCTGTGGGTTACTCGAAACTTGGCTGAAAGAGGATGCAGAAAAGGATACCATTAAGTGAGCAGTAGCCATTGTAGAAGCCTCATGTGAAACCTAGCCAGGGGAACAATGGTCATGGAGGCTCCCATGGAACCCAACAGCTGTAGGGCAAAGTGAGCTGAGGATTTCTCCCTTGAAAGGATTGGGATCAGTTGTTGCTTTATCCTCAGAATTCAGTGCTCTGGAATGGTCGCTCTGCAATTCTTTGTATCCAAGATGACCCCTATGAATTCTGTGGACTGAGATGGGGTGGGATTGGATTTTTGCCAGTTTATGGTTATGCCTAGCCTTTGTGCAGTGAGGAGAGAGTATGCCAGGGCTTCTTCCAATAGATGTCTAGTGGGGGCGGAGATGAGACAGTCGTCTAGGTATGGAAACAGCTGGAATCCTTGTAGTTGCAAGTGAGCTGTGACAACTGCCATGCACTTTGTGAACACTCTGGGGGCTGTAAAGAGTCCAAAGGGCAGTACTCTGAACTGGTAGTGACTGGCTCCCACATGGAAGCACAGAAATCTTCTTGATGGCCTGTCCACTTTTATGTGGTAGTACGCATCTTGAAGATCTATCGAGCACATCCAATCGTCTTTTTCCAAAAGCGGGAGGATAGACTGTATTGTGACCATACAGAATTTTTGTACTCTCACAAACTTATTCAATACACTGGGATCCAAAATTGGTCACCAGTCCCCAGTTTTCTTTGGCACCAAAAATAGGCTTGAGTAGAATCCGGATCCTATCTGGTCTGGAGGGACTATTTGGATGACTCTCTTTCTTAGCAGCTTTTCTATCTCTAGTGCGGCTTCTTCCCTTTGAAGGGGGTGGAACGTCGGGAAAGTTTTTGAAGGGACAGGACAAAGATCGAAGGGGATATGATAACCTCTGGTTATAATCCATTGTACCCAAGAATCGGTGGTGATGGTTAGCCAGGCAGAAGGGTACAACGAGAAACAACCCCCAACCACCTCCAGAGGAAAGCAGTTGGGCCGCTCTTAAGGAGCGCTGGTAGGAATGGCAAGGAAAAGAGTCCCTAGAATCCTGGTTACACTGAGTCCCTCTGCCCCGAAAGGGGCGTTTTCCCTGTGAGTTTCCCCCTCTGCCTCTAGGGGAGAACTCAGCCTGTGTGTCACTGAAAGGACCCTGAGACTTCTTGAACCATATCTTCCCACTCTTTTGGTTTCGGGAGAAAGCACATTGAGAAGAAGAATAACGTTCACCTACCGCAGAAAGGGTCTTATCATCCTGTTCACATCTGGCCAGTGTGCTTTTAACTTTGGGTCCAAACAACGAAGAGGCTTCAATGGGAGTGTTAAGAAAGGAAGCCTGAAAGGGTTCCGCAAAATTGCACAAGCGCATCCAGGCTTGTCGTCTCAAGACCACAGCTGAACCCGCTGCTCTAGCTGCTCCTTCTGATGCATGAGATATCAATTGCATAGAGGAGTTAGATATAGACTCAATGGTGGCCAGCTGAGAGGCCACTTTGTCACAGACCTCATCAGACATGGCACCAGCCAAGGTTTCAGAGAGCTCGGAAATTAAATCCCTTTGAAGCCTGGTAAAGTGTGCCATATAATTCAGGGACCTGATAGCAAAGGTCGCTGATGCAAAGGTGTGCTTCCCTATCCTGTCCAGGGCCCGGGACTCTTTGTTGGGTGGATGGACAGTCTGGCTTTCTTCTTCCGCCAGATCCTTTTTGGTTGCAGCCGCCACTACCAGAGCATCCACAGGAAGACCTTTAGACCAATGGGGATCCGTAGCAGGAGGGGACAAAATTTTATCTGGCCTCTGGGGAATAGCCTCAATGGTGTCAGGAGCCTTCCACGCATGCTGCACGATGAGCCGGACAAGTTCATCGGCAGGTGGAGTAACCCAGGAGGTAGGGGGCCGGGCGTGAAAAGCCTGCAGGAACACAGACTCCTCAGAGGTCAGATTAGAGGGCTGCCAGTCACTTCTCTGTTTAAGGATTTCGAGGATATCACCAAAGGATACCTCAGAGGGTGACCGAGGGGATCCTTCCCCATCATCAAAGTCTATGTCTTCAGTGAGGGACCCCTCTGTGGAGTCCATGTGCTTCCTCTTGCACAAACATTTCCGGTGAACTTCCTCAGAGGGGGAAGCTGGGGAAGACAATGGAAAGGGAGTTTTCTGTGGGAATATGTCCTGAGGCCCTTGCGCCCGGTGTCCAATAGGTGTGACTCATGAACACAGCAGTCCAGAGGAGGGCGGAGAGATAGACAGCACAGTATCACCAGCAGAAACCAGAGCTTTCTCCTACAGTTGGAAAGCTGGTCAACCTGAAAAGGGGTGAGTGTCCAGGACAGGGGTCACCCCTCCCCTAAGTAGTTCAGCCTGCTGACCCAGAGTCCCCAGATGGCTGTGAAACAACAAATTACGCGAGTCACAACTATCATCCTGGGTCGTAGCAAAACTCTCCTGCCACGAAGGCAACTGCGGTTCCTTAGTGAGATCCATAAAGGGAACCGTAGAGGGGAAAGACTGTGCTATATCAATGGACTTCAAAGGCAATGAAGGAGGAGAATAAGAAGGGGTCTTTGGCAATGAGTGATCACCTCCCAAGAAAGGATAGGTCTTGGGGGGGCAGGATACCTCTGGCCAGAAGCACTTCATCCACAAGACACAACACGTTGTGTTCAGAAATGCTTCTAGTGGACCTCACGGAGACTGAGGGAGAAACAGGTCTGTCCACAGAAGACACAAGCTCGGTGTCCACCTTGCCAGTCTGCACTGAGAACAACGGTGTTGAGAGAGACTGGACTATGGGTGTCTGCACCGAGGAAATCATTGGGCCGAGGTCACGGTCTGCACTGACAAAAGGATCAGTGCCGAAGTGGTTGCTGGTACCGAAGCTGGAACCGACAAAACTGGTGCCAATAACTGAGGCGTCGGTTCCAAGTAAGATGTCAGAGCCGACGTGGTCAAGTTCTGCGCCGACTGAACAGTTGGTTCCGATGTAGTAGTCACAGTAGTCTGAACTGAGGAGCCACTCTGTACAGATACAGTTGACGGAGCGGAGATCACTGATGGTGCCAAAGGTCTAAGCACCGAAAGCACTGGGGCCGACTGAGTGAGCTCTGAAGCAGAAACTTTAGCCTTCTTAGGTCTTGGTTGGCGGGAGTCCCCAGTCGGGGACGACGGCAGAGACTCGGCCTTTGTAGGATCATCCAAGGTTTTCTTATGGGTTCTAGGAGGGGTTGAAGCCTCTGACCCAGAAATAGGCTCTGAAAAGGGAGATTTAAGAAGTCCCTTCAGCAACAACTTATTTTTCCTTTCAATTAAAGTTCTATTGGAAAAATATTTACAAATACCACAGGGCGGGTCAATAGATAAGTGAGAGACACCCAAGCAATAAACACACACAGAGTGTGCATCTGATGTAGGTAATTTGTGCCCACAATCTGAACACCTTTTAAATCCTGGACTACCTTATTTATATGCCATGATAAAAAAGGAGACAGAAGAAAGGGTACCGGCAATGGTACGAAGGAATACCCGAAGGTAATGAAGAAAAGAAGGGTTTACCAATGAATGGTAAGAGAGAAAATACCTTGAGGTAAAAAGTACAGAGTAAAGAGAAGAAAACTCAAGAAAATATAGTCACTAAATGTGATAGGGTAAGAGACAACAAATTAGAAACTTTTCTGACAGAAAAGGTTATATTAGACTAGTCTGACAACAAATATCTATACTTAGCTCAAGAGAAGCAGCTTGACACAACCGAATGGCGATGCGGCAAACGAAATCTGAGGTAACAGGGAGAGGGGAATTCTGGGTAAGAGTTTAGCTCAAGAGTTTGTAGCTGATGCAAGATTGGAAGATGGCCGGCTCAGTTCCGAGGTCAGAACCGATACCCATACGCAAGGAATGAACGAGGATTAATATCAGATCATAAAGCTGCCCAGATTTGCAAATAACTTTAGTTTTATCCAAATAATATCTGAGCTGTCTATGCAAACCCAAGGTGTGAAGAACCTTCTCACTGGTAGACTGTGAGAAGGAAAACAGGAAGGAAGATGAATAGATGACTTCTTCTTTCAGCAGCTCCCATTAGGGGTCACCACAGCGGATCAACCGTTTCCATTTCTTCCTGTCCACTGCATCTTGCTCTGTCACACCAACCACCTGCATGTTCTCTCTCACCACATCCATAAACCTTATCTTAGGCCTTCCTCTTTTCCTGTTACCTGGCAGCTTCATCCTTAGCATCTTTTTCCCAATATACTCTGCATTCCTCCTCAGCACATGTCCAAACCAATGTAATTTTGCCTCTCTGGCTTTGTCTCCAAACCTTCCAACCTGGTCTGACCCTCTAATATACTTATTCCTAATCCTGTCCATCCTCATCACACTCAGTGCAAATCTGAACTTCTTCAACTCTGCCACGTCAAGCTCTGACTCCTGCCTTTTTGTCAATGCCACGGTCTCCAACCCATATAACATAGCTGGTCTCACTACCCTCTTGTAGACCTTCCCTTTCACTCTTACTGGTACTCGTCTGTCACAAATCACTCCTGACAGTCTTCTCCACCCACTGCATCCTGCCTGTACTCTCTTCTTCACCTCTCTTCCACACTCACCATTACTCTGAACTGTTGACCCCAAGTATTTAAATTCATCCACCTTCACCACCTCTACTCCCTGCATCATCACCATTGACTGATTAAGGGAAATCTCATCAACCACCTTGGGCATAAAGAAGGATTACTAGACACTCTGTCTCTGTAAAAAAAAACTAGTAAAGGGGGAATAGACATGACAGCCTGAAGTTCAGGCACACTCTTGGCTGAAGTGAGAACTAAAAGAAGAACAGTTTTCCAAGTAAAATATGTTGTAAAGGAAGCTGAAGAAGAATGCTCAAAAGGATCCTGGATGAGTTTTTCAAGTACAAAACTGAGGTCCCATGAAGGTAGAATAGTCTTACTGGGAGGCCTGATATAAAGGACGCCTTTGAAAGATAGTTTCATCTCAAATCTAGAGGCCAGAGCAAGAGGCAAGGGCAGACAAGCAGAAATTGCTGACAGGTGAGCTTTAACTGAAGAATATATTAACCCAGCATAGAACAGATCACACAAATAAGACAGAACCATAGGAACCTCCAAAGATAGGTGATCATGCTAGCCAGAAAGGTACCAGACAGAAATTCACTTCTGTTTGGACACACAGGATTTTCTGGCAGTGGGCTTCCTAGACTCCAGCATAACTCTGAGCATGTACTCAGAAAAGAGGTGCCTAAAAGTGATCAAAACGCTCACAGTTTCAGTTGAAGAGTGGACAGTTGTGGAAGGACAACAGATCCATTGTCTTGTGTGAGAAGATCTACCCAGTGAGGTAAATTGTGGTCCTTTCCCCTGGCCAAATGGGAAAGAAAGTGGATCCAATGCTGCCTGGGCCAAAAGGGAGTCACCAGCAAGATTTTGAGAGTTCTGCTTGAACTTGTGCAGAACTCATAGCAACAGAGGAAGGGGACATTTACAGAAACCTCTTCATAGAAAATGCAGGGCATCCACTTTAAAAGCCACAGGACTTGGGACTACCTGAGGAATACCCCACCAATGGACAATGTCCAGGAACACATCTCTGTGAAGCATCCATTCGTGAGATTGCATGCTGGACCTGCTCAAAAAGTCTGTCTCTAGATTGCACTCTGAGGAAATGTAATCACATGAAGAGTCACTTTTTACTAGATAGCTAGATCCCAGACCTGAAGAGACCTCTGCTATGTACCTAACAAGGCATATCCAACAAGTGGAACATCCAGAGAGGTTTCTCACTAAAAGGTTTCGTACCCACTGAGTAGTGCAGAGCTATAGTTTTCCCACTCCACAAGGGGGGATCCACCTAGGATACCGGAAACTACCATCCCATCAGTCTGATGAGCCTCATCTGCAAGGCCATGGAGCGTATTACCATGGAACTTATAAACAAACACATTGGCAACCTTCAAACACTAGACCCCACCCAGTTTGGGTTCAAGAAGGGCCGATCTTGTCTCCTGAACCCGACTGACTTCTTCGAATCAGTCTCCAGAGCCATGGACAAGGGTAAGGTGGTCCACACAGCCTATCTAGACCTTTGACACCTTCCCCCACTCTGGAATCATAGATAAATTTACTAAGCTGGGCATTAATCCCTAGGTCACCCAATGGGTTGCTAACTGGCTTAATGATAGAACCCACACTGTAAACGTAGCCGACTCCAAATCCAGCTCCAGACAAGTGACAAGTGGAGTACCTCAGGGTTCAGTCCTGGGACAGCTCTTGTTTGGCATCTACTTCTCTGAAGTACAGGCCAACACTAAGGGACTCTGGCTAACAAAGTTCGCAGATGACTGCAAACTAGGAGCCAATATTAAATCCCCAAATGATGTGGATACTCTACAAAAGGGCCTTACAGAAACAGATGCTTGGTGTCAGAGGCATGGGCTCAAGCTCAATGCCAAGAAATGTATAGTTATCCCCTTTGGGAAAAAAACATGTACCTGTGAATTACCATATAGGTGGCAGTACACTAAGCACCGAAAGTGTGATAAGAGACTTAGGGACACAGGTGGACAGTGGTCTCACCTTCGATAACCACATCGCCAAAACAGTCAGGAAATCCTTCTATGTGGCACACCTTATCACTAAGGGCTTTTCATCCAGAAAAAAGGAGGTCATTGCCCCACTGTACTCATCCCTCATTAGACCCATTATAGAATACAACGCACTGTTTGGCACTTACCTTTCAAGACATCTGCAACAACTGGAAAGGCCGCAGAAATACCTCACTAAACGAATCACAGGCCTAAAGAAGATGCCCTATGCTGATCGCCTTAAAAAACTCCAGTTATACTCTGTCGCATATCGTCTACTCAGAGACGATCTCTGCTTAACATACAAGGCCATGTCAAACCCAGAACTGTTGGATATGCTACACTTAAAGAAATCCCAATCCCTCAGAGCCACACGTTCCAGGGATCTAGACCTTGTCATCACAATAAACAAAACATGCTGGAGGGATAGGTTCCTGACCCAGAGACTCCCCAGACTCTGGAATAGATTGCCCATACATTTGAAGCAGAGTGCCTCTTTGGCCCTCTTCAAAAGGAACCTTGACGATTAGATGGGAGAAAGGAAATTCACCCCGGGGATCACGTCAGTTGCCCTGCTAGACAGGGGTCCAGGGAAGTGAATAGTGTGGGAGGAAGTAGCTGGGGAATTGTTATGGTTAGGCTTGTATAGGCCCTAGGGCTGATAGCCTAGTACCAACCTATGAACACAGGGCATATGTAATATGTCCTATGCAGACCGCCTCAAGGCCGTATCCCTGTATTCTGTCTCCTTCAGGCTTTTGAGGGGAGATCTATACCTGGCATCCACGTCACTGTCAGACCCAGCTCTAATGGACCTCCTGCATATCCACAAAACAAACAATACCAGAATTACCCATTCTAAAGACTTAAACTTTGCCTTTGATATAAGTAGGACCTGCTGGAGAGACAGGTATGTATCCCAGGGAATGCCTTGTCTATGGAACAGGCTCTCCATCGACGTGAATCAGAGTTCCTCCCTAACGCAATTCAAGTGCAACTTGGACAATTGGATTGCAAACCAGAAATTCATCCCCAGTTTGGCACCTATGTCTCTAATGCAAACAGGTAACCTGTAAATGGTTCATTTCCCAGGCCCATGCTTATACTTATCAATGGTATCAGAACTTGTTAGAGATATGAGATGCATGGCTAAGCTTAAAAGGCCCTTGCAGTCATTAGCCTAGTAAACACCTATGAACCTAAGAGCTAGCCTGCACAGAAGATAGGACCTCATACCCCCATGCTTGTTGACATATCAGATCACTATTGTATTGTCTATGAAGACTTTGAGGGGCCCGGGATGAAAGAGAGAATGAAAAGCTTGGACAGCCATCTCTTTTATGTTGATATGATCTGACATCTGATGAGGCGACAGGATGCACTCTCCCCACCCCCAGTCTGTGGTGTCTGTAAAAAGCTCCTAAGTGGGAAATGGAGCTTGAAAAGGAAACCCCGGACTGAGAGACAGTTGATGAATCCACCACTAGAGGTCGAGTTTGAGAGAGGGAAGAAAAGGTACCAGGAACTCCAGGGGATGGCAATGTTGAAGCCACACTGATATGAGATACCACTGAAGCTTCCTCATATGCAGCCTGGTGAGAAGGAACATGGAAATGGTGGAAGTCATGAACCCCAGGAATCTGAGAAATTCCTTGGCTATGACAGAAGCTAGAGGAAGAGGGGAATGGAAAAGGGTTATCAGAGACAGAGCCTTGGGAACATGAAGGGATGCCAATATGGGAACCATCTGAAGCCTGCATCTGAGGAAAATATGATCCTGGGAAGGAGTCAGAACTCATTTCCGGAGGTTTGTGGTGAACTCCAGACTGTGTAATAGGCAAACAGCAGACTGGAGATCATGAAGCAGTCTGCTGGGAGAAGGAAGATGAATAAGCAGATATTAATACCTTGAAGCCCGAAAAAAGCTATGACAGGAGTGAAGTATTTGGTGAATACCCTCAGGGCAGTAGAGAAGCCAAAGGGCAAAGCAGAGAACTGAAAATGTGAGGAAGAGAAAGAGAAACAAATATTTCCTGAAAAGAGGATGGATAGGGTTGAAGGTATGCATCCTTGAGATCCAGAGACACCAGTAAGGCCTGAGGAAGCAGAAAATGAAAGAAAGTCTGAAGTGATAACATTTGAAAGGAAGGAATCTTGAGAAAGGTGTTTAGCAGGGACAGATCTAGAATTGCTATCCACGTACCCTCCCTTTCATAGGTAGGTACTAGGCTATCTGCCTGAGGGCATTTATAAGCCTAGCCAGAGTGTCTCAGCTTTCGCTGTCCCATTGATTAATTAACTGATCCTCTGTCAAGCAGAGCCAATGAAGTGATCCCAAGGGTGTATTTTCTGTTACCCATCCACTCATCAAGGTTTCTCTTGAAGAGTGTTAGTGAGGGGCTCTGCCTGATGTAATTTGGAATTTTGTTCCAAAGCATGGGGAGTCTCTGTGACAGGAATCTATCATGGGACCAAAAAAGTTCTGGAAGATACATCCTTCCTGACATAGGTGGGATGCACAGTTTGAATCCTGGTCCTAAAGAGAGAGTGGATAATGTCTGAGAAATGTAAAATCTGTTCCTGAGGAGGCTGAGGAATGCCAGAAAAGGGAGGAGGGGGCTTCCAAACCATGAAATATCCCTAAAGGATAATGGACAGTCTAAGGTGATTCATAGCCAATTTGGAAGAGACAGGGAAAGGTGGAGGAACAAGACAACCTGGCTGAGGGAAGGAGGAACTGAACTGTCACACAGAACCAAGTTAGTCTTGAAAAGATTACTGGGTGGTGGGAGTCTGAGTAGACTTAGCAGGATGCACATGCTTAGAACCCTTAGGTAGACGGTGAGATTGCCTATAAACAAAGGCAGACTTGGAAGGATACTTCATCTGAAACTTGGGAACAGGAGAAACAAAAATATGTTTCAGCTCCTGCAAGGCTTTGCCTTGCCATGAAGAGACTTGAGAATGTCAGCAGCAGCAGATCCAAAAAGGCTTTTGTTATCCAAAGTAGCATCCAAAAGTTTGTCCTTGATGTCATCAAGCAAAGCCTGAAGATGAAGTCAAGAATAACGCCTCATAACTGAACCAAAGGTGGCATCCCTTGAAGAGGCATCAGCTGCATCATAGCTGAATATGATGGAATGGTGATCAACTTGTGAAGTGCAGCCCAGCAGGGAAATGGCTGAAGCCTTCCCCTCATAGTGAGGAAGGTCAGAAACCACCTGAGAAACCTGACAAAAGACAGCCAAAACATACCTGGTCATATGAGTCTGGTAATTAATGGCCCTAAAGGACAAGGTGACAGCAGTGTAAACCTTTTTGCTCAACCTTTCCATGGCCCTACTATACTTATAAGAAGGCAACAGCTTGGTGGAAGGCAGCAACATGGATGGCTTGTCAGAAGAGAGAAGAAGGGCATTTGTAAAGAAATTTCCACTCCAAAAAAAAGGCAAAGGAAGACTGCTGAAGAAAAGGCATAGCAGTTGAGAGTCTTCACTACTGAGGGCAATCAAGTAGATGTTGTAGCGATAATTCCATTCCTCAAAACAGGGCTTACAAAGGAAGAAGGATGCACTGCACTGCGGAGGGGGTGGTGTAGGTGGAGTACTCATAGCCTTACTGGGGAGAATGCATCTCACAAACAGTTATTTGTTTGTGTCTTTCGGCTTTTTCTGGTTAGGGGTCACCACAGCGGAACTCCGCTTCGCTAATGATTGGCAGTAGATTTTTACGTGCTGGCTTGCCAGGCCTTACGCACAACCTTCAATGAAGGAACACCCATTTACGCATGTCGCCACACAGAAGACGCTCTGAGAATCAAATGGGCAACGTCTAACTGTGAGGCGACAACGCTACCACAGCACTACCACCACAGCACAAAAACAATAGCACATAGCATATGTTTAACATTTAACCAGTTAAAAATGACACACAGAATTCTATGTGAATCCAGCAGATGCCCACCCGTCTCTCATTTACTTGTAACATATATTCCTCTCAAATACCTAAGGTCTCAGATACTAAAACCTCCTAGAATTTGTCAAATCACAATCACTTTGGTGACTTTTTATACTCTGTTCATGTAACCAAGCTGTGGAATTCTACTCCTGCAGACCAAAGACGATTTCTGTACAATCTAAAAAACTGCCTAACTTCCCCTTGTTCCCATCCTTGCACCTGAATTTCATCTCCATCCATCTTATCCCTTACCTTTGTTCAGGCTAGTTTCTCCCTCTATAATTCAAACTCCTTTAACCATTATATTATCTATATTCTTAATCCTGTATTTAACTGTTAACATATACTGCCAACGTATTTATTTGCATCTTTCATTATTGATGCTTTCTATTTATGTATATATGTATTTTGCAACTGATTTGCAAAGCATTTAAGAATGTTCATGTAGTAGAGACAAATTTTTTGTTACCTCTATAACAGTGAAGCTTTTCTCCCAAGGCCTTCATTGAAAATGGTCTTTTAGCTCAGCTGGATTACTTTTGGTCAAATAATGGAAATACATATATTTTTTTTTTTGTCAGGAAACCAAACAGGCTGTGGACACCCTATCAAAAATTGACCAATTGAAGTGGGTCACCCTGCATGGGTTTTGAAGTAGCACATCAGTGAATGGTATGATGAGGAAAAGCTCTATTGTACTTAGTGTGGATGGTGTACCAATACCACATCAGTCTTATTGGTTGGCTGTACCTTACCATAAGCCAATCAACTTCCATCACTAAGAAGCCAACAAGGTATAGGCTGAGTAGTAGGAAAGCCCTAAGTCTTAACCAGTCTCTTCTCTTCTATGGAAGACAACATGAGGAAAGTTGGGTGGTCTAAGAAGCCAATATAGCCTGTCCTATGACTGTTAAAAATACTCATTCAATCCCTGTCAGCAAAGAGTGAGGGGAAGCAAACTCAAAGGAGGAAGGACATAACAAAGATTAGTTTTGCAATGTTAAACTCACCTGTTCAGATATATTAACATATATTAGCAATGGTGATGAAGGACAAAACATATGCTTTCTTGCAGTAGCAGTTTCCTGGGTTGATTTTTGACTCTCATATGAAAATACCATCTAAAGCTAACAAAGGAAAGACCTTCAGGAAAACAAAAAGGAAAGATGAAAATGTCATTTAATAGCTGATGGTGAACAAAGACTAAAAATGTAAGCTAAACCCATGGGAATAAAACAAAATAAAAAAACACCATGTCAGCCACACTTGCAGGTATTGCCTGTTTCAACTAGGAAATAGTACGAAGATTCAGCTGCCAGTTTCTCCTTGAGGGAATGAAGTGCACATGAACAAAAACTCACCATGAAAGCCACTAGGGGTTACCACCAATCCTTAACAATAAAATTTATACCTGGCTCAACACAAAAATGATGAGTATGCTACAGAATAAGGGATCCCATGTGGGCACTGTTGGAAATGGTATCTTAAAGGTCTGGCTTACAAGAAAAAATGCAATAACTGTGTCAGTGTGGACACTACAGGGTTCATATCAACCATCTCTTTAACAAAAAACACTTACTAGTCACATGAAAAATGCCTGATCAATTCACAGGTCTGTGACAAATCACAGCCAATAAGTTGGCACATGGAAGGAATCCAGTCATGCCCCAACTGGGTGTTTCTATAGTGTGACATCTTAGTTCATTCTTTGCCATCTAAAAGGGCCTATTAGAGCCAGCTTATTCAGTCTCAATAACCAATATTGCTAACATAGTCAAACCTACGGTGGACAGAAATCTTGTCTAGAGTAACCATCCCCCTTTCCTATTATTTATAAATACTTATTTGTCACACAACATAGGAAGTCATCACACACAAACAGCTCCTGTTATTCCATAAAAACAATCACCTAAAATGCATAAAAATTAAAAAATATTCAAGCTGGACATGGTCCTATGACTTGAAATAAGGACTTTACTTATTACTGAAGTGGCTTTTTTTCTGAAAACAGTGTCAGTTTATGGTGGTAACCCAGCCAATGTATTTCTTCATGGCAAATAAATGGGGAGGGCTACATCAGAAAGGGTATCCGGTGTAAAATTTTTGCCAGATGAAATATGCAGACAACAAGACAGATTCCCATACCAGATCAGTCAAGGCTCAGGTTAACAATGACCACCAACAGCGTGCTGGAGGAAATTGGGTTACTGTTTGCCAAAGGAGAAGAAGAGGGGGAAGGCATGTCTGGAGGCAGGAGTAGAGGAGGGAGGTTAGGAGTGTGGAAGTGAGGGTAAGAACTTTGAATACTGGCATTCTGACTCGTAAAGGGAGAGAATGAGCTGATATGATGGAGAAAAGAAAGACTGATATATTGTGCATGCAAGAGACCAGATGGAAGGGGAGTAAGGCCAGGTGTATCGGAAGTGGGTTCAAATTGTACTACCATACTGTGGATGGGAGCAGAAGTGGGGTAGGGGTTATTCTGAAGGAACAGTATGTCAAGAGTGTTTTGGAGGTGAAAAGAATGATGGATAGAGTGATATTTATGAAGCTGGAAACTGATGGCGTGATGATGAATGTTGTTAGTGCATATGCTCAGCAAGTTAGGTGTGCGATGTAGGAGAAAGAAAAATTTTGGAGCAAGTTGGATGAAGTAGTGGAGAGGGTACCCAAGGGGAGAGAGTTGTGATTGAAGCAGATTTTAATGGGCATATTTGTGAAGGGAACAGAGGGGATGAGGATGTGATGGGTAGATATGGTGCTAAGGAGAGGAATGTAGAAGGTCAGATGGTAGTGGATTTTGCAAAAAGGATGGACATGGTTGTGGTGAATACATATTTTAAGAAGACGGGGGAGCAAAGGCTGATGTACTAGAGTGGGGGAAGGTGCACACAGGTGGATTATATCCTATGCAGGAGGGCCAGTCTGAAGGACACTGTAGACTGCAAAGTGGTGACAGGGGAAAGTGTAGTTAGGCAGCATGGAATGTTGGGTCTACGGGATGACGTTGGCAATCAAGAAGAAGAAAAGAGTGAGGGCAGTGCCAAGGATCAAATGGTGGAAGCTGAAAAAAAGATGACTGTAAGGTGGAGTTCAGGGAAGAGTTGACAGGTATCGGGTGGCAGTGAAGAGTTACCAGGCAGCTGGGCAGCCACAGCGGAGGTGGTAAAGGAGACAGTGAGAAAGGTGCTTGGTGTGACATCTGGACAAAGGAAGGACAACAAGGAGACCTGGTGGTGGAATGAGGAAGTACAGGAGAGTATACAGAGGAAGAGGTTGGTGAATAAGACAGGACTACAAGGAGATGAGGTGTAGGGTGAAGAAAGAGTTGGCTAAGGATAAGATGTATGGCGAGTTGTATGACAGGTTGGACACTAGAGAGGGAGAAAAGGACCTGTACCGATTGGCTAGACAGAGGACCAAGCTGGGAAAGATGTGCAGCAGGTTAGGGCAATAAAGGATAATGAGGGAAACATACTCACAAGAAAGGAGTGTGTGTGTTGAGCAGATGAAAAAAGTACTTTGAGGGGCTGATGAATGAAGAGAATGAGAGAGATACAGAGAGAGAAGTTTGGATGATGTGGGGACAGTGAATCAGGAAGTGCAATGGATTAGCAAGGAGGAAATAAGGACAGCTATGAAAAGGATAAAGAAGGGAAAGGCTGTTGGTCCAGATGACATACCTGTGGAAGCATGGAGAGGTTTAGGAGAGATGACAGTGGAGTTTTTAACCAAATTGTTTAACAAAATCTTGGAAAGTGATAGGATGCCTGGGGGGTGAAGAAGTGTATTGGGACCAATTTTTAAGAATAAGGGTGATGTGCAGTGTATAAAATTTATCAGCCACAGCATGAAGTTATGGGAAAGAGTAGTGGAAGCTTGGTTAAAAAGGGAGGTGATGATTAGTGAGCAGGAGTATGGTTTTATGCCAGAAAACAGCACTACAGATGCAATGCTTGCTCTGAACATGTTAATGAGTATAGAAAAGGTTCAAAAGGAGTTGCATTGTGTCTTTGTGAACTTAGAGAAAGCATTTGACAGGGTGCCTAGAGAGGAGTTGTGGTACTGTATGAGGAAGTCGGGACTGGCAGAGAAGTATGTTAGAGTGGTACAGAATATGTACAATGGCAGTGTGACAGTGGTGAGGTCTGCGGTAGGAGTGACGGATGTGTCCAAGGTGAAGGTGGGATTAAATTAAGGATCTGAACCCTTTCTTATTTACAATGGTGATGGACAGGTCAACAGACAAGATCAGACAGGAGTCGCCATGGACTATGATGTCTGTGGATGATATTGTGATCGGTAGTGAGAGTAGGTAACAGGTTGAGGAGACTCTGGAGAGGTGGAGATGTGCTCTAGAGAAGAGAGGAATGAAGGTCAGCAGGCTAAGATGGAATATGTGTGTGTGAATGAAAGGGAAGACAGAGGAATAGTGAGGATGCAGGAAGTAGAGCTGGCAAAAGTGAATGAGTTTAAATACTTGGGATCAACAGTTCATAGTAATGGTGAGTGGGGAAGACAAGTGAAGAAGAGAGTGCAGGTAAGGTGGAGTGAGTGTTTTGTGACAGATGGGTGCCAGTAAGAGTGAAAGGGAAGGTTTACAAGATGGTAGTGAGACCAAATATGTTATATGGTTTGGAGATGGTGGCAGTAATGAAAAGACAGGAGTCAGAGCTGGAGCGGGCAGAGTTAAAGATGTTAAGATTTGCATTGGGTGTGACAAGGATGGACAGGATTAGAAATGAGTATGTTCGAGGGTCAGCTCAAGTTGGGATGGCTTGGAGACAAAGGCAGAAAGGTGAGATTACACTAGTTTAGACATGCTGAAGAAGGATGCTGGGTATATTGGGAGAAGGATTCTAAGGATGGAGCTTCCAGGTAAGAGAAAAAAAGGAAAGCCTGAGATAAGGTTTATAGATGTGGTGAGAGAGGACATGCAGGTGGTTGGTATGATAGACCAAGATGCAGAGGGCAGGAAAAAATGGAAACAGATGATTTGGTACACAGGTTGACACCTAGGTACACAGGTTGACAACAATCTCACATTCAACAATCATGTAGCAGCAGTGGTCAGAAAAGATTTTTACTTGGTTCACCTCATGAGTAAAGGATTGCATCCAAAAAAGGACATTATTACCTCTCTGTACACCTTCCTCATTTGGTCAATAATGGAGTATAATGCCTCGTTTGGTATGTACCTCTCCAAACACCTGCACCAACTGGAAAGGCCACAGAAATACTTCACAAAGAGAATCCATGGCCTCAACACCTGTCCTATGTGGACAGGCTCAAATCACTATCACTCTACTCGGTATCACACAGATTGCTCAGAGGTGATCGGTGTCTCGCCTACATGGCAGTCGCCGACCCCGCCCTAATAGAGATGCTCCATATCTGTAAGTCTAACTCCTCACTCATTACCCGATCAATAGACCTAAATGTAATATGCAACATTAACAAAACCTGCTGGAGAGACAGGCTGTCCCATCTCTGGAATAGACTTTCCATACACGTCAAACAGAGTAACTTGCTGACCCTCTTCATGCGCAACCTTGATGAGTGAATAGGAAACCACAAATTAGTTCCAGGGGTTCCACCTCTGTCCTTCATGACAGTGGCGACAGGTGCTGACTAAGGTTTCTTTTCTGGGGATAAACTCTTGTCTAGGCTTGTAACAGCCCCAGGGCCATTAGCCTAGCAATATCCTATGATCTGCTGTTGTGACCCCTAATGGGAGCACACAAAAGAAAAAGGAAGAAGTGTCAGTTTATGGTGGTAACTGATAATGCTCACAGATTTTACAGAGAATATGCCTTTGGAAGTTTATCTACAACATGGTGCCAACAATTTTTCTGGGTTTTCTGTGGTAACGGTAGAGTTTATGAAGTTGCATTTTCCAAATCAGCATAGAGGAAACAGTAGGCAAACAGTGTATTTCAAATATTATAAAGATTATGTTACATATCTGGTTCTGACTTCTTCAGGGAAATCTTTTGCTTTCAAATTAGTAACTGGTTTTCTGTAGGGATTTTTGTAGGGTAAAATATTTGGTTCTGTCTCACTGCAGAACAGGTTGTCATGTTGGAACATTTACAAAAAAACAGTTACATCTTGTAAACTTCCTTCTGAATACCGAGTGGAACTGACTACTAAAAAGACAGTGAAATCTCTGGCGGTGAATAAAACAAAGGTGCACACACACACAAAACACAAAACACCACACACACAGACACACACACTCAAAAAACACCACACACAACTCCACACACAACTCCACACACAACTCCACACACAACTCCACACACAACTCCACACACAACTCCACACACAACTCCACACACAACTCCACACACAACTCCACACACAACTCCACACTCACACTCACACTCACACACCAGTAAAATGCTACAAGACGTCTAACCTGGTCAGTTTTTGTTGACTGTATTACGCACAGAATCTACTAAGAAAATGCACAAAGACGCAAAATAGTACTGTAGGTTCTTCATAGACAAAGTGGTCAAGACACACAGTCTGTTACTCCTAGGGAAGATGATTCAGATGTCAACTAGATTCCATCCTGTTTTTTAACTGTTTGCATTGGGTGGGGTAAAGACATCAGTTAAATACACACACACACACACACACATATATATATATATATATATATATATATATATATATATATATATAGATATATATATATATAAAATCCCCCCTCCCTGTAGCTGACAATCACTGCCACTGACTCCTCTCCTCAGTTACTAAGCCTACCATACCTGTCTTAACCTTCTCCGGGCTCACTCTTACCCCTTATGGGTTTGATATGGAGATTGAGAATGTTGGTACAGCATCATACTACTGCCAGGGACTGTGCCCTAAACTGGCACTGCCACCCTGAGACAGCTTTGCAACCTCCTAAGTAGTAGACCAGCATTCCCAGTGCAGCAGTAGGTAGAACATGTGCTTGGGTGCAGAAGGCTGTGTGTTCTATTCCTATACCATGTACTTTGGTTAGATTTCCAGTACTGACACCTCAGTACAACATAAGGGGGTACTGCACACCTGAGTGTACCATCCTTCAAATAAGATGTTAAAGAAAGGCCCCCCATCTATCTGAGCTGGCAGCAGCTCAGGAAGAAAGCCCCCCCCCCCCATCTATCTGAGCTGGCAGCAGCACAGGTGGATATAAAAGATTCCAGGGCATGTATCTAAAGGAGTATGGATTGCTTTATTCACATTAATCATACCATTTACATTATATACAAAAATGTACATCATATACACTATTCAGAACATCTACATTTGCAATCTCATATTCACATTTTTCTCACTTTATATGACATATTAAAAGAAACAACTTTAACAAAAATAAATAAAATTTTCACATGCCAAATCCAAGAAACTCAATACCTTTACCTACACCATGCCATTCTCCCTAAGCATCCATTTATTTCTTTCAGTACATTTTCATCTTCAGTATTTTATTATAAAATACACTTCCACATCTCATTTTCCATGACATCCATATTGCAATAAGAAATCTTATCCCATTTTCAGTTTCTCTTTTCTTTTCCTTTCCATACTTACAATATATCACTTCTATGTTTTTTTTCCAATCCTTTCCATTTATACTAGTTTCACAAAATGCTAACCTTTTATACAATTGATAAAAATGTTCTGAAGTTTCCTCGACATTGCATTCTTACACTTTCTCTCTCCCAATACTTTATATTTCATATTATTTTTGACATGTAATTTATGCAAAATTAACCTCCACAAAACTGACTTGCTTTACAAAAAGTTTTACATTTTTTCTTTCTTTCACACAAACTGCTTGTCTTACATCATCCCTTAAGTCTCTCCAAGGATATATTAGTGTTTTCCCACTCTATTTTTTTACCGTTCCTTCCTTTTGTTGCCAGATTTTCCAGAACATCAGCTTATTCCATCTTTTCTATTTTATCTTTTCTTCTTTTTTATCATAATGGCTTTATCTCATACTCGGCATTTCTCCCACCATATTTTTTCTGCTTCATTTACTTTTTTAATTATCCTGAAATAATGCATAGATGCGAAGTATACAGCTGGGTTTTTCAAATGTAACCCTCCTCCTTTTCTAATATATGTCTCTTCTAACAGGATCAGTCTGGTCACCCAAATAAATCTGAAACCACACATCCATTATTTATTTTTCCATGTTACTAGGAAAACATAGTAACTTAATTTCACTAATGTGTAGGTATTTAACATAAGCTTTTTATACAGGATCATAACAATTACTAGGCTAATGGCCCAAATCAGCCTTTTTAAGCAAAGCCATTCTATTCAAATGCAGTGGACTTTTTTGCATCCCACATGTTGTCTCTAGAGCATGTATATGTATGTATGTATGTATGTATGTATATATATATATATATATATATATATATATATATATATATATATATATATATATATATATATATATATATATATCAGGCTGCTCTTGAGTAAGTGTAGGGAAAAACGTTTCACATGAATTGAAGCCAGGTCCAGAGAATGGGCAGTCTCAGACGCATACTATTGCTCCGATGTCTTATTTATGTTGCAGGTGAAGTTGAGGTCCTTAGATTTAGAGTTTCTGATGCCATTTGTTTTTATGAATGTGCAGGTCCAATAAAGTTGCATCAAAAAATGCTTTGTAGGTCAGGAATAAATCACCTCTTAGTATTCTGTAGCAGACAGAGTATACGAGTGTAAGAACCTGGCTTTGAGGTGGTCCACATAGAACATGCTGACTTCACCATGTATTCTTGTTGTGAGGAATTGCTGCAGGTGCTCTATTTGTTGCATATCCCTGATCAGGTGCATACCGAAGGGGGCATTCTACTCAATGACTGGTCTCATTAGGGCTGAGTGCAATTGAGTACAATCGAACAATGACATCTTTGGATCTGGATGCCACATCCTTGCTTATGAGTTGCATAACATAGAAACATTTCTTTACTACATTAGACATATTGGAGTAAAAGGCCAAGTCACAGCCTACTTATGCTACCAAATCCCTGACATTTACCCTTAGAGGTATATAATCAATGTAGTAATTTGCAGAGGTGGCTGTCTTTCTTGCGCAAGACTACTACGTACCACTTGTCGCTGATTTTTAGACTGCGACCCTGGCAACAGTGTTTAGGCTGTTCAGGCTTTTTACAGGGCAATTTGTATCACTGGGAGGTTCCATAACTGCACCTAGTTTAACAGTCATCTGCTAGAGGCCTCTGCTGTTAGCCTCGACTTCAGAGAAGTAGATGTCAAAGAGGAGTGGCCCCAGCACTGAGCTCAGAGGGACCCTCTTACAGACTTGCCATTTAGTAGAGGTTTATTGCCTTACCCTAACATCGTGGGTCCAATCTGTGAATCAGGATTAGGTGGCGTTCCAAGCTTTTATTTGAAAGGAGACAGCTTTGTGATCTGACCTGATCACTTAGGATGTTATACCTGGGGGTGGGGGGTAAAAGTTTCTCTATGTTTGTAAAGACAAGGGCAAGGATGTTTGCACTCCTAGTGAGTGTATTCACTAGCTGGTCCAGGGCATTCATTTTGACAACGTCTGGGAATCTTTGGGCCTACATGTTTGGGGTTGTGTATTTTTCCCTTTTATAGATGGGTAGTTGAAGTCACCCATGAGTGTGGTGTTGGGTAGAATGGATAGTGACTTTAGTTACTTTAAGGAAGCAGTGTGGGCTGTATATGTAGAAGCTCAAAGGTGTCATACTGCTTGACCAACCATGTGTTGTTATTGTTTTTCATGTAAATTAAGACAACTCCACCTTTTGTCCCATTCTGTTCAGTAGCAGGTGTAAATGTGTGTAAAGCACTATATCCTTGCACTTCTAGGGTGTTCTCCACTGCTTTAAAGCATGTCTCAGTAACTGCACAGACTCAATATTCTCAAGGATGACAAGAGCTTGCACGGAGTGGAAATTTGTTTGTTAGACTCCTGACACTATGTAGCATAATGTTTAGATTATCAGGGGGTGAGTTTAGCTATGCTGGATTGTTTATCAGGTTGACAATATGTAAAAAGGCAGTATGAGAGTGAATGACACATTAACCGATATTATGAAGCCTAGAGGGAACAGGTGCAGACCATTTCTAGTGAAGCAAAGTGATTTGTCAAACATATCCATTCCAGGCTGACAAATATTGTACACCCTTCAAATGACACCAAAAACTAAGCCAATTGTTGAAGTCAATTATTTTCTATCCATATTGAGGCATCATCCTTGGAGAAGGTAATATCTTGTTCAGTGCAGTTTTGTACCGGCCTGGGACACACAGTACGAGAGAGGTCTATCATGTCTCTCATCATATAGTGCAGGAAAAGTACATCTTAGGTCATTTACACCTACACGGACTGAGCTACGCTGTTATGTGTGGTTCAGTGACCTGAGTGCATGCATAATGTGGTGAATCCTGGCCCCCTGATAGGCAACTGACTGTGAGCCTCTCTGTTCAGCTTTGTGAACAGGACATCTTTGCGTTTCATAACAGTTTCCTATAAACAAGATATTATGGACTTAGATGTTGAGACACTGAGATGAGTCTGAAAGTGTCTTGGTGAATGTTGCAGTAGTGTGTTTTCCGAGGCATATGTGGGTCTATATGTTTGTCTCCAAACCAAAAAAACAACTCAGCAGTAGCCACCACCAAATTATGAAACTCTCTAAGGATTTAATAACAACAGTATAGCACTTTCATCTGAACATCTCAAGACTCCACCAAAACTAGTAAAAACATGATATGAAGTGAATTACATTGCAAAAACTATTGTTTTGTCTTTATTCATATCTTTATAAAAATTATATCCCAGTCCATCCAGACAGTGCAGAGTTTTTTCCTTTCCTTATTACTTCTTGTAATTCTTTCACATCAGTCTCCTTTTCTAACTCCTTTTTATATAACTTTACATATACTTTCTATACTTCCTCTAGAAAAAAAATTCCTTTTTATGCATCTCATAAACAGAATTATCAACTATTTTTTTATAATTTCTTCTTGTGTGTATAAAATAACCCCTTCATCACCATATACTGCATCCAGTTTTCCTTGACTTACTTTAACTTGTTTTCCTAAGCATGGAATTTTTGTCTAAAGTAACAATAATAATTATATGAAAAAAGAAGAAAAAGTTAGATTATCTTTCTATTTCATATACCATTTTATTTCCATTTCTACCTCAATTTCAGACTTACTCAGTATTTCTGAATATTGACTATTTTTTCTTTGTTTTCTTTCAACAGCTAAATAAATCCTTTTATAATTTATTTTATATACAACTCACCAATATGTCCAGTTCCCATACTATTCTCTCATTGTCATATGCTCATTAAACAATTTTTCTCTTTCTAGCACTAATCTATTAAAATCTCCTTTTAGTCTTTTTGTTCCTTTTCCTTCTTTAATAATATTTTCATTATCGCCTACTAAGGCCTCTATTGCTTTATGATCAGAACAATCTGCAGTTTTCGCACCTCTCATTATTTCTTTCATATCTTTTTACAATAAAACATTGTCTACATTTTTTCTAAATATCCTTATTTTATAATAAGTTTGTTTTCTTTTTCTACCAATAATTCACTACATTTTATAACTTTTTTCATAATTTTAATACCCTGATTTTTTTTCTTTTTTTTTCATTAAATTGCAATTATAATCTATCATAATAATTGTCCAACCATAACAATAACCTTTTCTTCAAACACTTTTTCCTAACCTGCATATTTGTGTATTCATAAATAGCACACAATCTTACTTTTATTTCCCTTCTTATGTCATATACTATCCACCTTCCTGGTATAACTAGTCTTGTTGTCCTTTACTTATTACCTGTTCACTTTTTATCATAACTGCCAGTTATCAGCACCTTTCATTACCCACTGATTAGAATATTTACTTCCCCCTACTGCTCTAATTTTTCTCTTGTTTCTTTTCCAATGCATCTTGTATTTAACACATCATGCCCATGCTTATTCTTTTACACCATTCCACTACTGTCAGGACCCAACGTCATTTCTAGAAGTGTTTACACCTACTGCTAACACCGAAAAATGATTTCTTTCCTTTGTTTGCATTCTGAGTGGTTCCAAGTTTTACTTGTCTTGTAATTAGTTTCACTTTCCCCAATTGATTTTACCTGCTCCTGCTTATTATCTACGCTTGTCTCTATACGTCCAGTCTTCCCCCTTATTTTTGCTTAGTGCGTCATAATTATTTTCCATTAGTTTTCCAGTCTTCAAACACTGCTTCTCTCTTCTGGGTCCCCCTTTTCTCCTACTTGGCTGTACCATATTTCTCTTTGTGTAAAAAAAAAAAAAAAAAAAAACACTTGTTTCTTCATCTAGCTTTTCATCCCATAACAAGGGACACTTACTGAAAACTGCTCCATGTCCCTAAACGACCTATACTTAGGTACGCCTGTTTCTCCATATCTTTTCCATCTCTTGTTTTGCATTCTTGCACTAAGTAGTCCTCCACACTACTATAAAACCAAGCTTTTGGCTGTCCTCATTATCTTCCTGTTTTACCACTCACATTTTATGTTTGAAACATGCTTAAGATCCCCTTCACATACCCACATTTCTAATCTGCCTGACAATCAATTTCTTTCATCAACTTTTTTTTTTTTTTTTTTATTTCATGCACACTATTAAATTCAGATAGAGCTTTCAGATCAGTCTCTTCAGATTCTGAGGCTCTAAACTGAACATTCATTTTCTTCCTCAGCTGCAGACCTAAATTCTGAAAAATATATTATTTCCATGGTGGAGTCATCCTTTTAGGTTCATAGGTTCATACTAGGCTATCTGCCCTAGGGCATTTATAAGCCTAGCCAGAATGTGTTTGGCTTTCACCACCCATTTTAAATTTATTTTGCCATGCCTTTTTCGTATTTGGTATACTGTGCTCTGCAGTAACACAACACAGAAGTGATACCCGGGTAATGACCCTCCATCCACCCCATCATCAAGATTCCTCTTGAAGAGTCAATGAGGACTCTGCCTAACCTGGACTGGGGATTTTATTCCAGAGTGAGTGAGCCTCTGGGTTATGTGAATCTGTCCCTCCAGCATGTCCTATTTATTTGCTGGTTCAAGTCTCTCGGTGCTGATGCCTGTGATGGGATTCAATTTTCTGAGGCATGTCCATTAATTCCAGTCAGACATGGCTTTTGGTTATCGCACTTATGCAGGCGGCTGGAACAGAGGCGGTACATGTATGCTGTGGAGAGCTGGAGTTTCTTTAACCCGGACATGGCATCCTGTTTTGAGCCCTGATCCTTCTGGTCCTGTTGGTGTAGTTTTTTCAGTTGCTGCAGGTGTCTGGGTGTCTGGTAGGTACATCCATTGTACAGCAATTATGGGGCTATGGGCTGATTGTAAGATGAGAGGCAGGTCCCCGCCCCTAGATAGATGGAATCCCTTCGCTTTAGGTGTGGGCTATATAAAATATTTTCTACCACTTTGGCCCACTGGTTGTCAAATGAGAGATTGTTATCAACTCGGGTCCTCAGGTCTTAATTACTTCTTCTTATACTTAGTATTGTGGTTATTTTGTGGGTGGTTGTTTTTGTTTTGTTTGGATGACCAATACACTTTTTTTATTTTTTTGGCATTTAGCTTGAGGCCATAGCTCCTGTTTCTGTTGTCTGTTTTTATGAGGCCCTTGTGGAGGATGAGTGTGGACTGGAGAGAGTCGATTATGGCACCAGTTCGCATCATCACCGAAGCCCTGCGCAGTGCTCCTCCGCCTGTGGCTCCCTCCTCGAAATATACACGAAGAGGTCCCAGGTTGACAGCCTTGACACCTCAGGGGGTTTTGGTGGGGGACATCTGACATGGCTCTGTAATTCTAACCATGTGGGTTCTGTCCTGAGCCAATTTGCAATCCATCTAGTGACATAGGGGTATTATTTTTAAGTGAGAGCTTATCTATAATGCCCAGTGGGGTATTGTATCGAGGCTTTTGGCTGCGAGGACCAGGTGGACCACCTTCGTGGCCCCTAGTCAATGGCCTTGGTGACTGTTTCAACTTAAGACCAGAGGCAGGAGGCAATGCCATAAAACCTTAACAAAGCCGAACTGGGTAGGCCCCAGTGTCCTTGGGTCCCCCCTATATGAGTTATTGGGTCCACCATCATCCTTTCCTTGAGCTATTCGACCCAGCCTAGTTAAGTGATACTTTGTAGTTTCCGGATCCGCAGATTTCCACCTTTATGGAGAGACTGACCTGTTAGCACCACCACTCTTTGAGCACACATTGTGTGTAAAGGCTAGTATGAACAGTAGTTTTTATGTTTTTGTTTAGCTCTTATTGGGTGTGGGTTTATGTGCTTGACTGGACCCGGTCCTGGTCCCATTGTGTGTTTTGCTTTGGCTCTTACCTGAGCATCTGAGATGTCAGGATGTCGGGGGCAACACTGCTGATATTTGATATTTTGCCTTTGGTGGGGGGGTTTGCACTGTCTGCCTGTCAGCTGGGATGTTGGCAATGTCTGTGGGTTTTGTGTATTTTTGGACTAATTTCTGAGCATATCTGGGAATTACCCAGATTTACTTAATAGGTTCTAAAAGAAAGCAAGAAGCCTTGCTCCCAATTGTGCAATTTTTCTCTTTTTTCTCTCAAGCATTTTTTAGACAATTTTATCTTTTGCTAATACTGATGCTTGATGCCTTCCCTTTTACCTTCCTTGCCTCTTCATTTAGTAGCTTCCTCCTTCTTTTGCAGTAGCTTGTTCTATTTGTTGTATGGCTGGGGTCTGAGGTCCGCAGGATCTCTGTTTTTGAGATTGGTTTTTGGTGGTTTTATTTGGATCCATGATGGATGCATTCCCTGAAGGTGTTCACAGAATGTTTATAAAGGAAGTCTGCATCGAGGTTTTCATTTCCCGGGCTTTGGGGGCTGAACACCATGTTTTCAGTTTTTTGTGTGAAATTGGTTTGATTTTTTTTTCACTTTTTTTTTACAGGGGTTTTCGGGATCGGTGAATATCCAGGTGTGTTTATATGGTGAGGTCTTAGTCTTGAGGGTTGAGATACTGGTCTGGTCTGGAGCATAGAGTCCCCATGTTGGTGATGATCATGATATGTATGTTTTCCCCTCTTGTGGGAGTGGTAACAAAGTGTGCTTTTGAGTTTGTTTTCCCAAAATTCTAGGAACCTTTGGGCTTGGGCTAAATAGCCTGAGTAATGCTCCCAGTCTATGTTTGGGTCTCCCAATATATTAATTGTTGGGAGAGACCTTCCATATTTCTGAAATGTTCCTGAGAAGGCGAGAGAGTGGGGTCCTGGGGGTGGGGGGGAGTGGGGTCTGGAAAGGCTATAAACTGGAAGTTAGTTGAAGTTGGATGTTGGATGATGCTATGATGGGTGCCAATTGCTTTGCTTTGGTGCACACATCTTGGATGGTGGTATCTTTGATCCTTAATATTCTCCCCTCCTTTTTGAGGCCGGTCCAAGTTGGTATGAGAGCATGGTATGAGGTATAACCTGGTAGTAGTACTGGGGCAGGTTTCTGCCCTGAAGCAGGTTTTGTGCAGTGGCATGCTAAGGAGAGTTTCCAAAAGGAGGAGAGGAGTTTAGAACATCTTTTGAGTTGAGCTTCTGGTGTTGGTAGCATTACCTTCCAGTTTTATTATTTGTTGTTGACTTTTGGAGGTGGGGTGTCTTTTTGAACCTGCATAAAAGGGGGCACTATGGGGGTAGCCAATAAAGTTGCCAACCCATCAAAAGCCCAGGGTGACGGGTCGCAAGCACATCCTACGCTAAGGAGCATATCATGCTGAGCTGATCATATCCCTACATGACACATTAAATCACACTGAATGACACCAGTTCTTAAACCAATTTGAGAAATTGATCATCTTGTCTTCTCAAGATTGTACTCTTCAAGGTGGTGAAATTGGAGTACCATCTCCAGGTGCTCATTCATACGGCCCTGGGAGTATGTCTCAGGGCTCGCCCATGTCTCTTTTCATCACCAGCATGGCCAGGGAGATGACCTCACCAGCATGGACACCAGCTGGTCATGTGCGGCCTTGATGCTTGTGACATGGGCTGCTCACCTGAGCCCTTGTCTTGTTCCAGCCTGGTGGCGGAGACGCTGTGCTGCTAACCCGATTGTTCAGCTATTACAAGTGTATCAGGTGTGTGTGTTTGGCGTGTATCACCTGTGTGTAAGTGGGGTGTGAGTGTTGTTGTTTATCGCTTACCCTGTTGTTTTGTTGTTTTGGTTGTGCTTTGGCTTCCAGGAAACAAGCTTAAATTGTTTTAGTTTTTTTAATTTTTTTTTCTGTTTCCCAGATGCTCTCTTTGTACACACAAACTTCTCTAATAAAGCAAACGTTTCAAATGTTACCTTAAAAAATCAGTGATCTGATATTTTGCATTTTAATCCACAATAGCATAATTATACTGTCAAGTTCTTTATATCAGCCTCTGTTTTCTTTATCCTTGATTTCAGTCCTTACCACTGGCCATTTTCTTATACTCTGCAGGTAGTTCTCCTTCCTCTATTTTTCTGCCTTTTTATAGGTTCATAGGTAAGTACCAGTCTAGTTGCCCTTCCAAGCCAGTTGAGGCCTAGCCAGTTTTCCTTTTTGTGCTTGAAATAATCTATCACATTGGTTGTAGATTGGCCTTACCCATCCCATGGCTGATAAACAAGTTACGTACTCACTATAAAGATGCATCTGTGCTGTCTGTTTTCATCAGATCTGACCTTGGATTCAACTTTGGTCACTTCAGACTTAGGATCCATAGCTCAAGCTCCTCTTCCTATTAACCATAATCCTCTCCAAACCCTGTATTACCTAACAGGTCGAGTTTGTACCCTCAGTCATAGAGATCCAAAGGACTGAATAACACAGTATTCATACAGGGAAAAAGAGACAGTTATCAAAGATATCAGAATCAAGATCTTGAAATAAAAAGGGGGAAAGCCCAAGACAGAATAGCCCTCAGGTCATGCTAGAGAGCCATATATACATCTTCCATAAATGGAAGGGAGAATGGAGGGATAGAGGTTGAGGAAGGATGAAAATAGACACAGATGCATCATTATGGTGAGTACAAAACTTTTATATGTGATGGTGTCTTTTTCATTAATTCCTCAACCAATGGGAAAGAAAGTGGATGAACCTTGGGTTGTCTTTTCATGAAAAAATATTCCAAAGGATGACAAACCCAAATGCCGCCCTGTCCCTTGAAACAATGTTTAACTTGCAATGAGCAATAAAGGTATTAACACTAGACCAAGTGGCAGCCACATAAATATCATACTTGAAGTTCTTGATAAGAAAGCAGAAGTAGAAACAGACCTTGTGGAATGAGCCCTTGGAGGTGTTTGTTAGGTCAAACCCTTTTCCTTGTAGACATGAGAAATACAATCAGTGGCCAATCTAGCTAAGGTTACTTTAAAAACAGTGACCCAATTTTGCCTTTAAAAAGGAAACAACTGGTCAGATTTTCTGAAATCTTCAGTTTTATGGAAGTAGAATACGAGATGTTTATGTACATCCAACAAATGAAGCATATATCTCTCTTTGTTAGAGAATTTTGGAAAAAAAGACAGGCAAATTAATGGACTGATTAAGCACATTCTCTAAGGCTACTTTGGTAAAAAGAAAGTGTTGGTTCAAAAATAAACTTGGTCTTTATGAAAAATTAAGTAAGGCTGTTGACAAGATAGCACCTGGAGTTCAGATACTCACCTGGTTGATGTAATAGCAACTAGAAAAATAGCTTTCCCAAGATAAATACTTTAAATCTACTTTAGCCACTGGTTCAAAGTGAGATTGTGGTAGGGCCTATAAAAGCACTGTAAGGTCACAAGGAGGACTAGGGTCCTTAATTGGTCATCTGACTAGAAATGTACCTTTAAGAAATGCTTTGCACAGCTTGAGACATGCCAGTGAGGAATGTGATTTTTGCCAATATGAAAACTGGAAATAGCAGCTAACTTCACCTTGACTGTAGAATAGCTTACTCCCTCATGGAAAATTGAAACAAGAAAATTTCGAACAGCTGGAACAGGCTGAACAAGGCTCTCTCATGAGCTTAAATAGAAAGCCTTTTCCATTTGCTCTTGTGTATCTTCCTGTTTGGGAGGAGTGAGAATGTGTATAACTGGAGAAGAAAGCCTGGACTGTATAGCCATCACTGAAAGTGGAGAAGCTGTGTGGTGACCTTGAGGGCTTGGATGTCTGGATGAGGCAGTCTGGACAGGTGAGACAGGAGATCTGGAGAGAGATCCAGTACCCAAACAGGGCAGATTAAATAAGGCCAAAGTAAGTGAAACCACACTTTTGAGGCCAAAATGGAGTGGGGAGGATTACTGTGCTTTTCTGTTGACATGCTTTCTGTAGAAACTTTGGAATAAGGAGGGGGCAGGTGGATAATCATAGAGGAGCCCAGGGGCCAGTAATGGATCGCAAAATATCTCAGTGGCTCCTACTCTGGGGGGATTAGGTAAAACAACCTGCTACATTTGGAGTTGTGGGGAAGAGGCAAAAAGACTGCACCATGGTTGATCCCAATGACAAAATATTAGCTTTGCTACTGACAGACTGAGAGACCACTCATGAGGCAATAGAATAAAGCTGCTCAGTCTGTCCACTAATATGTTGGACTTCCCTGGAATGTGTACTGTTATTAGAGACTGTAAGAGCTTGCCCACTGCCACACATCATTGCTTCTAGCCAAAAGGTATAGAAGCAGGTTCACCCATTTGTTGATGCCCCAGGCTACCAATATGATGTCTGTCTGTATAACAATCATTCCCAGAGGAAAAACACCCTGGAAGACCTGCAACAGTAGGAGGACTGCTCTTATCTCTAGAGAGCTGATGTGCAGACTGGCCTCTGTGGGGGATCACAGGCCTTAAACAGTCTATCCCAAGTACTGCCTCCACACCCCAGATGGGAAATGTCCATGGTCAACAAGGCCATGGGCAAGGGTGGAACAAACATGCAGCCCTGAGGAACTTCTGGAGTGTGGATCCACCACACTACATGTTCCTTCCAAATCTTGGTGATTTGAATGGAAAAATTATTGGGTTGCCTTACTGACCACTGGACAGCCAGTGTCCACTGCAGCAATCTCATATAAAATCTTTGTCAGTGGTACAAGTATTACAGAGGTGGCCATAGAGCCATGGAGCTGTAAAACCAACCTGGCTGGGGTGATCGAAGAGAAGAGTTATGCAGCCTGATGTGGTAAAGTGGACAGTCTGGTCTGAGGCAGTCTTGCTATCTGAGAAACTGTTAACCAGGTAATAACCTATGAACTGCAGGACTTGATTGGGAGAAAGGTGTGATATATTTTAATTGAATATGATGGCCAGGTCAAGGGAGAGATGGAGCTAGTCTTTGGCAAGAGTTAAATGATGCTTGGTGGGACTGGTAAGGAGTCATTTGCCAAGGTAAGTAATACTAGCAATGTCATTTGAGCTGCAACCACTGCCATACATTTGATGAACAACTGTGGTGAGACCAAAGAGCAGGGCCCTGAACAGGAAGTGACTGGACCCCAGCCATAAGTGAAGATACCTCCTGGTATGTATGTCTATTTTGATGTGATAGTATGCATCCTGGAAATCTATCAAGCACATCCAATCATCCTTTTCCAATAATGGAAGTATGGACTGAACCATGATAATTCCAAACCTTCAAGTGTTTTACAAACAGATTTAGATAACTTAAGTCTAAAATTGGCCTGAGATCCCCATTTTTCTTTGGCACCAAGAAGAATCTTGAATAAGTTCTGAAACCTTGCATGTCTAGTGGTACCTTTTGTATGACTCTCTCTGCTGTCAGCTTCTCAGCCTTTAAGGCTGTGTCTTTCTTTTGGTGAGGTGCTACATTGGGAATGTTCTTTGAGCTCACTGGGGTAAGGAGTGGAAAAGGGAATGTAATAGCCTCTGGTAATTATAGTCTGCACTCAGACATCTTTGGTGATGGCTTCCAGGTACAGAGATAAGCTCCCCCTTACTGCCTCCAGAGTACAACAGATGGGGCAATTCTTCTGGAGCACTGATAAGGTTTCCCAGTAAATGGACCTATGAAGCCTTGGTTTTGCAGGCATCTTCTGCCATATGGGCAACATCTACCTTTAGAGTTCTCCTCTCTGCCAGAGGGAGATCTATCTACATAGGGGTTTTGGGAAAACATTGCAACTTTCAGAACCACATCTTCCTACACTTTTTCTGGTTTCTAGAAAAGGCCCTCTAAGGGGTAGAAAACCATATTCCAATGGCAGTTTTTCAATCCTGCTTGCACCTGGAAAGAGTCTCTTTTACTTTGGGCCCAAGCAAAATACATCCACCAAAATCAGCATTGATGAAGGACATCTTGAAAGGCTCCATAAAGTAACAATCACACCCTGGCATGCCTACAAGCCTTAATGCTTGAACCTGCAGCTCTAGAAACACCCGCTATAGTAATTCAGATCAAATGCATGAAGGCATTCGAGAGGGACTGAAGGGTAACCAGTTTGAAAGACATAGTCTTCTTGTCCTCCACAGTCATGGACCATGATAGGGACTTGGAAAGCTCCTTAGTCAAGTCCCTCTGAAACATTATTATTGTTACCAAATAACTCAGCGATTGGACATCAAAGGTCATTGATGCCTAATTTCACTTCACAAATTTGTCCAAGATGCTAGACTCTAAGTTAGGAGGATGGACAGTAGGATATTCCTTGGTGAGTACATTTTAGTGGCTGCTGCCATCACCATAACATCAACTAGGGAGCCCTTGCTCCACTGGGCAAGGTCTTTGGCTGCTACTAGATTTTTGCCTGTTTTGGGGGATGGGCTCTGCCACATCCAGAGCCTTGCATCCCCAATATTAAATCACTCCTCTTGGGAGGACCACCCAGGAAGTAGCTGAGCTGGTTGCAAAAGCCTCAAGAAAAACTGACTCCTCCTGAGAAGGTGCTTTGGAACACCAACCACCTTTCTATCTCAAAAGCTCAAGGATCTTCCCAAATGAAACATCGTCAAGGGGTGACCTGGTGGATCCCATCCCCTTCATTGAAGCCAGTGTCTTCTGTTAGTGACTCCTGCAGGGAGTCAATGTGCCTCCTTGCACATGTGCTTCCAGGGAGCTTTAACTGGGGGGGGGGGGTAATCTGAGGAAGACTCAGAAGTCCTTGAGGAGACCTAGAGGACTGTCTCAGGACTAGAATGGGCCAACGGTTGTGATGGAACAGAATGAGCAAGCTCATGACCCAGGGCAGGCAGTTGTGGAGGGGAAGACCTGAGGGGGGCAAGGAAGTACTCAAATAAGAGTCAAACCCACCTGACTAGGATAGCCCAGGGAATCCCTCTGACCTTGACTTGAAGCATAAATCAGGGCCAAGCTATCTAATCTAGAAACCCTGAAGAAAAGAGATTGGTCAGAGAATCTCAGTGTTAAGTCCCTACCCCAAGATCTGGTGCCAAAGCTACGGCTCTGAGATCACTCTGGCACCAACTCTGTCACAGCTGGCTGGATCACAGAAGATGCCCGAGTCGAACAGGACCAAACCAATGGATATGACACAGATAATCCTGGAAGTCTTGGATCAAACTCATTCAAAGCCAGGAAGTAGAATAGACTAGGAGTAACAATAGGGAATCTGAGATGGTTCCACAGGTCTGATGGGAGATGGAGCACAAAGAAGTCCCAAATGAATCTGGGTCCTGAGGAATTTCCACATCATCTTCTCCACATCCACTTCAGACAGGCTCATCCCTTTTTTAATTTCTATAATTGGGTTTCTAATACCATGACAGGAACGGATTCCATCCCTAAGTCAAAGTACAGTTAAAGTTCATGAAATTAGTATTGTTTCAATCTTTGATGTCAGCCAAAAGTGCTCTTCGCAGCACCTACAATGTGCCCAGTAATGACTCTTTCTGCAATTCGTACGGGATTCCATATATTGGTAACATATCTAAATACGATTGTAAATTCGTTTTTATAAGACCAATTGCTTCTTCTACTATTGAAACTGTATGGGTATCTTTCTTCCACATTGCTCTCATGTCTGCCTGCAAATCTTGATATTTTATGACTTTGTGTGTCTCTCTCTCTGTACACAAGACACTGTAGTCACTGGGTGTAGTGATTTCAATGATCAATGCTGCTTTTGTCTTTTCTCATGGAGCACCTTATCTTTTTTTTCACATCTGTCTTTTGAACTGTTGGTAATGGCTGATCATATGTGATGTAGACTTCATCATTTTCTATAATGCCTTCTGGCTCATGTTGCCAGTGTTTTTCAGCCACTTCAGTACGATAATGTTTGCACAATCCCCAGTGGAACAGTCTTGCCACATTATTATGCCTTTCAGTATACAATCCTTCTGCCATTAGTATGTCACAACCAGCAACAAGGTATGCGACTGTTTCCAGTTGTGTTTTACAAAACCTACATTTGTGTGTTTCTCCCACATGTTCAATGGACTTTGTAAACCAATGTGTACATGCCACCCTGTCTTGGGCCACCAATATTATCCTTTCATCTTTTGGTTTGAATTTTCTTCTCCTTAACCATGCTTGCATTTGATCCTAGAAGAACTGAAGCACAATGAGGTAGATGGTAGTCTTGAAGCCCTATGGACCATTTCTTGAAGGAATTAACAATGTAATCTTGAAGGTATCAGCTCCAGGGAGAATCCTGTTGACCTTCAAGAAGGTGACTTAGTGGAACAGCGAGTCAGATTAGAGGATGTAATTGAAGCTGAGGTCTTCCAAATTTTAGCAGGTGGAGCTGAAGCTTGAGCCAAGTGAGGACAGTGGTCAGGGGAAAGCTTCTTTGGCTCTTTAGATTTTTCAACTACCTTTTCAACTGTCTTTCCCACTTTGTCCCCTTTAGGTTTATCCATGAACTTCATGGCTGAATAGGAAGCTCCAGACACAAAAGAGGAGGAATTAAGCAAACCTTATAACACTAACCTATTTCTCCATTCTACCAAACCTCTATGGTTAAACCCAAGCAAATATCACAATCTACATCAAGTTGTCTGATCGCTAGACAGTATACACACTCTGATAAGCATCAGAGTTAGGGATTTTATTGCCACATGAAATACTTTTTTGAATCCTGTAGGCTTGTCTGACATTACTGGAGAAAGAACAACAGAAAGCAACAACAACAAAGAGAAACAACTAGAGAAAGTCTAATACTAGCAATGGTAACAAGAATATCCAGTATAAGGGGATAAAGGGAGAGGAATACCAACAATGGTACAAGATCTACTAGACTGCTAGTATAGTAAGGGTAGAAGGTTTGAGGCCTAAACATAAAACACTATTACCAATAATTTTTAACTAGCAGGAGGAGGAAAAGGAAAGTAAAGAGTCAAACAACTCCAAGTAAGACTAGAAAAAGAAGCTATAGTATCAAAAGCAATAAATTACTCATCTACCAAAGCTTGAGCTAATTCAACCACGTCTGAAAGCTGACAGTGGCAAACTACATCTAAGGTATTACACGGTTTGGGTAGGATTATGGGTAAGGGGAGGAGCTTGGGTCTGAAAAGTGGCCAGAGTTGGATCTGAGACCCACTGGTTGAGGAACAGATGAAAAAGACAACATAAAATTTATATATTACCCCTAAAAATAGCTGGGATCATACCACAGATAATTTGAGGGGACCCATACATTGGAAAAAGCATTTAGAAGATACCTCTTTCCATTAGCTGTACAGGGGCAGTGCTGGGGTAAATGTTCTGTTTCTCATTCACAGATATAAGGTGCACACGAAAATTGACAGGGATGAACTTAGTTTTATGTGGATGGTGAATATGTTCCACAGTAGTAGTATTCTCTGTGAAATGTAACTAGCCCTCCAAAACATTGTGCTGAAATTGCAGAAAAGGTTTTGATCCATAGACCAAGTATTTCTGATGTCATTTCACTTGCTAATGTGCAGTAAATCCATCCGTAATGGGTTGAGTTGGTCCACATAGGACATATTTTTTAGGCCTTGTATCCTTTTCGTAAGGTATCTCTGTGGTCATTCCAGTTGCTGCATGTGTCTGGACAGATATGCAGCAAATGCATTATATTCAACAAATGGTCTAATGAGGGCTGAGTAAAGGGGGACAATGACATCCCTAGATCTATGCACAATCCCCTTTGTGTATAAGCTGTGCAATACAGAAGGGCTTTCTTCAGTATTTCTAGTCTGGACATCAGTCTTTTTCATTACTTATGCAAAAGTTAAATTACAAGCTGATTTCATGTTGAAACCATGTTGCCATTGCATAATCATAAAGCTAATTTCTGCACCAGATCAGCATGAATGAGATAGACTTTCTTCCAGACACATCTTGCTCCTTTCCTTTTACGATTCTATGTGAATATTTTCCTCTGCTTCTTCACTGATCGCTTGTTCCAGTAAATCACTCTATCTTGCAATCTCAATATTTTCTGGATTGCCCTGATCCATTAAATCCACCAAAACCTGTGTTGATGATAACCCTCCTCCTTGCATGGTTTTCACCACAATCTTCTCACAAAACTTTCAATTTTCATGTGCTCCACTTCATCGTCATAAGTTCCTCTCTTCCCCTTCATCTTGGATCATTCTTCTCACAACTGCAGTACCCTCAGGCACACTTAGTGTTGAAAGGATTAGGGGATGTTCCTCTGTGCCTAGGCCAAACTGCATCTAGTCAATATGAATACAACATAGTATCTCCTGTGAAGAGAGGCCATTAGTTTACTGCAAGTAATCTGGTCAGCAGAGTATATGTAAATAAATAAATGAAATACCGCTTGCAGTGTAGAGCATGTCAAGCTCTTAATGCTGCTATTGTGTGAGCCCTGGTAGTCTCCCTGCCCTCAAGATAGGTAACTTAGTGCTGGGAGCTCAGTCTCATCCTCCCCTTCCTAGTCCCTCCAACTCCCATGCTGCTAGTTGAACATGGGTCATCTGGGTCACAGTAACGGCTTCATCCTTCTGCACAATGGGGCTAGGTGGAAAGTCATGAGTTTTGAACTGCAAGACCAATACAGGCTTCCTACAAACTTCATTAACTTAAACTTACTTTTGTTTTCTGATCTTGCACATTTTAATCTGACTAGGGAAATACAATATTTGGTTACCTGATATGTGTATGTATATGGTAGCTATGTTTGCTTCCCTCTTAGGAAACAGTAGCTTTCTCAGCAGAGGGTGACCTCCAAGTGAGCAGAAATTGAGTTGCAGAGATAAGGAACATTTATCAGAGTTCAACAAATTTAGAAAAGAACTCTTGTAGCTCCTGCATAAGAGAGTCTCCTGTTACTTCTTCAAACACCCCTTAAAGCTTAACGTCAAAATTACCATTACCAGTGCACCTATCCTTTCAAAAATTATTCTTCAGACCTCTATAATCCATAAAAGTTATATGTTACAAAGTATCTTAGACCACTACTAAACATGTAGTAGCCACAAGGTCCTAATCTGTAAAATAATAATCTGTAAATTATATTATTTTTTTAATGTTTTTCATGTTAGATGCTTAACTGTATATAAAGACTCATTCCATGTATACTTTTAAAACCACTGTACAAGTGTATTACTTTACATGTTTACAAATTTTACTATCTTGAACTTAAAAGCTGAAAGAAGATGACTATCTTGAACCTACTCTTTATATACATTGCCTTCTTTATTATTCCCATTGTAACTTTCAGGCTGTAGCTAAAAATAAACGCTGCTACTTTATGTGCTGCCTGCATGACCTTACTGCACTTGTTTAGCTACTCTGAGCTCAGGTTATAGACTGGCCTTTTCCTTTATTATTCTTCACCTTATAATTATTCTACTACGTGTTTTGGGTTCTTTGATCTCAGTCTCAAAACTTGCTCTACAACACAGATGAGCACATCATTATTTTTACACAATAAGATAAAAAAAACTCGCAAATGCAAAAGACATTGTTAGGTTTGCTTTCATTTATTTTTATTTTTTAGGTTCTTTGATCTGTTGATTTAGCTCATCTTTGGTTTTGTGACATGTACATTTATTACATTAAAATCATTTTTTTCTCCTGCCGTCTTGAGTCTATCCTGCCAATTTAGATTTCATCTGAATGGGTTATGCACAACTATTTGTCTGCTTGTGTATATAAATCCATTTATACATTATTTATATTCCAAACTCACCTGTTTAATGAAGACCTGTGTACCTCAGCCTGTATGGAATAAGAAATAGGAAAATCTTTTTGCAGACCAAATGTACACACTAAGCTAATACTTCAGGCCTCCCTTTGTCTATCACCATATAAATCTAAATAAATTACAAAGCCAAATTAAAATCACATACATTTCTTCAAATAAAAATCAAAGTTATGCAACCATAACTATGCATCTGTGTTGTCCATTTTCATTCTTCCTCAACTGATGGGTCTTGGATATGACCTTGGATATGACTTGGCCACATTTATTAGACTCTTGGACCCAACTCTCGCTCTCTCCCCTTTACCCACAATTCCCCAGGCACCCTGCAATACCTCAGATTGAGTTTGCTGCCTGATAACCAAGAGAAAGAACTAACCTTGGGGTAAAACAAAAGGAAGGGTAGTAGAAAAGACTGGGGTTCAAACCTGGGAGGTTCCAAAACAACCATAAGGTCACTCCAGAAATTAAAGGGAAGGAGAAAGGTGGTGGTGCAGTGGTACCATTGTCACCTCATAGCAAGAGGTTCTCCCGTTTGATTCTCAGCTGGAGTGCCTTCTGTGTGGAGTCTGCATGTCCTCCCCATGGTTGAGATTTTTGAAGACAATTAAAAGAAAACCATTCCTGTTACCTTTAGACATTGAAATAGGGTAATAAAACAATGATTTGGTGCACAACTTAAAGAATTGTTTGTCCAGCTTGGTGGCTCCTTGTTCGTTGTAAGATCTGAGGTATTGCAGGGTGACTGAGACATTGAGGCTAAAGGAATGAGCTCGAGCGTTGGATCCATGAGTCTAGTAAAAGCTGCTGAGCTGGATCCGAGACCCATCAGTTGAGGAACAAATGAAAAGGACAACATCAGATACATCTTTGGTAACTTGTTTCCTATAAATGATCACTTGAAATTACATGGTGCAAAGTTTGCATTGCTAAGCACATGGCTCATTATATAATAAAATAACAAATATCTTGGCATCCACCGAAAAGCACAAGTTTCTAAATCACTTGCTCTCAAAGGGTGCAGTAGAAGCTAGCTGAGCAGGACAGACCACACTTTACTTTATTCCTAGCAACAGCATCAAGCTCACTCTGGGAGATCTTCAGGCATTCCTAAGCAAGCCTAAATACACTGAATGTGAGTATACTCTGGAACTGTACTAGGGCCTCCTCCCAGTTGGCTGTAGCTGGCATACCTCTCAGGAAAGGTATGCAGGTCTAGCCTCACAAGGTGCCCAAACCACTCCAACTGATTCCTCTCAACCCAGAGGAGCAGTGGTTTAAATCCCAAGATCCTTCTAGCTTTTCAAGCTTCTCACTGTTTCATGGGTAGTGTGAGTCACTCTGGAACAGGCTACCCATCTATGTCAAGCAAAGTTCATTAGCACTCTTCAAGAAAAATCTTGATGAGTGGATGGGAAATAGGAAATACACCCCGGGGATCACTTCTGTGTCTCTGCTCGACAGTGGCAGAGGAAAATAACTTTCTTGGGTGGCATAAGCCAGGAAACCTTGTTGGCTAGGCTTACGTAGGCCCTTGGGCCGATAGCCTAGTACCCTACCTATGAAACTTGCAAGTGGACCTGATTTCTGCCAGTTGTAGTCACATTACTACAATACGGTCAAGTCTCAAAGCTCATGACCATGTATGGGTGAGGATAGGGACATAATGCTAACAGGTAAGTAAGAGCTTTAATGGAACTCTAGCTTTGCTTCATAATTAATGCCCAATACAAGGTCTGTATCACTGCTTCTGCTGCATCCATCCACTGGTCAGTATCCAGATTCTCTGTATCTTCACTCATGAAGACCCAAAATGCTTGCATTTTTCCAACTGAGGTTGCTGCTCCCCTGACTTGCAGTTAGCAATGCATTCCTTTCTATGACAGAACCTTGACCTTTGACATACAAGTGTGAAATTTCACATAAATGCATCATACGCAGTAGCACACTACAGATAACAGACACTTATGGTTAAGAATATATCATCATTTGGGAACAGCAAAGATGCAACCTTCATGTCTCCAGTAGTGAATGTTCTCTAAGCCTCAGGTGCACATTATATGCAAAATATGGCTAAAATTAAAGTTCAGAATTCCCCTTCCTTCTAATAATGCTACAATAATTTAAAAACTCAGAGGAAAAATAAAAGGTTAGTTAGACAAATAATGTTACATTTTAGACTACATTGATGTTCATATGAAGTAATGTTACATTTTAGACTACATCAATGTACATATCGCAAGATAACAAACATGGGAATATAGCTCCAACTTAATGTTTACTTTTAAATGAAACTCTGTATCATAGCTAGTATTTGGTAAAAATAGTCACAATTCATCCACGTCATCAACAAATCTTGTATCCTTTTAATTCTTTCTGGCATTTATTGCCATTAAAATTGCTCTTTTGACATTGTCTTTTCTGGGAAAGTCCACCTGGGCTGTGAAAGAAGTCCCTTTTCAGTGGCGGCCTGAGAGAAAAGAGCCAATTTACAGTAAAGTATTCTGTTATACATTAATACATTGGTACTAAGTAAAAAATATTGACTAGGCAACAGTAAATTCACTGTAGAAAAGTTCAAGTTTAATGTGAATTACATTGGAATACATTAATACATTGGTATAAGGAAAACATAAAGATCACACAATAGGAAAAGACATTTTGATAGTAAATAGTCAAATGTTAAAGTAGAGAGAAAAGGTGAGTGCTCCATATGTATAGGAAGTAAGCATAGTGATAGCGGGTAAAAGTATGGTGAGGATAGAGTCAGAGGTGTTGTTTTATGGTGCAGGGTGGGAGCTAACTGGGAGGGGAGTTATGGTAGGTCTGAGGCAGAGGGAGTGGGCGAGTGTGGTTAGTTAAAATCAACTTCCATGAAGTGCACTGACTCAAACTTCTTATCTGACTCTGTGGCACAGAGGGATGCAGCCCTGTCTATGACCCAAACGACCCAGGTACAATTAACAGCTCTGGCACTGAAGGAACTAGAGAGGGAGAGAGAAGGGTTAATGGGTTTACCCACTTGCCTCTCTAAGGAGTGAGGGTGTTGATGCACACATTCAGGGCATATGTGCAAAGCATGACTTCCCTGACAGAGGCCAGAAAATCTCTCTGTGGTGCTTAACACTAGATGGCCAGGACTTGTCCTGCTAGCTAAGTCCCTTGCAAAAGTTAGGAGCAGCTCAGTGCCAATACCCATTGCATGTCCACCTTTGTATTGCTTGCTAAATATGTGAAAGTAGTTAGGGGCATAAGCATAAAACTTTAATAGCTTCCTTAATGATGGCTCTTACGACTGACTCCCACTCATGAGGTGCCACAGGCATATGACTGATGGGGAGAACCAGGTTCAAATTTCTCATAACAGTGTTCAATGCACATAGCCCTTTCATCAAGACATCAGGCAATGGGGGTGGTGTGTGACTCTACTTTCTTCATGTTTTTTTCCTGTTTAGGCACACTACCCATACAACTAACTCTATATTCAGCAAAAAGAATGATATGCAGGCAGAAACAACCCAGCACAAGAAATGAAAACAACAAATATAGACATGACTACAAAACTGGGAAAACAGTGATCTCACAAAATTACAAAGCCTTTTATATCACAATCATAACACTGTTCCTGCAATAAAGATTACAACACTATTAATTTCACAGCAAAATGACAAAGAATTCCAGCATGATACTCCTACAAATATATCGGCATTACTGGATAATTTTCTCAAATATAAATTAAGAGTTCTTTAAAAATCAGGTAAAATGAAATAAAGAGCAGGTCAAAAAGAAATACTAGACTTACCAATGAGCAGACCAAATTGCCTGCATGCCATAACAGCAGCAAACACAGTGGCCCGTTCCTCTGAGGAGGTGGCCCGCGTCAGGTAGCCAAAGATGGAAGCAACAGCTCCTGTACCAATTCCTGAAAGGCATAAATGAACTGCTTCAGTAGATAATGTCATCAGGAATGATTTGTGAGCAGAATAAGTACATAATAGGGTGCTTAGATGAGAAAAAGTGAATGTGAAAGGTGCATTGGAGTGAAAAACTAAAGTGAAATCATTGGCGTGGCAAGCAACGTCATAAGTGATATTTATGTTCAAGGCTAAAGGTGCTTTTCATTATCCTTTCACAAACCCTGAAGCCTAATTTCTTAGCATTAGCATTCAAGAAGAAATGCACTCAAAAGTCTAGGACTATACATTAGGTCCATGTACTGCACTACAAGCCGTCTGAAAAGTGTAATAAATGTAACTTAAGAAAGTTAACAATCCTGCTGAACAGCAAACAGAATGTGTGCTCAGGTGCTATGCCTCTCAGCAGTCTTGGCTAAAACTTGTTAAATAATAAAGTTAATGTATGCTGACAAATGTTAACAGCCTACAAGGATATGTTTTTATAACACACTATTTGTGTGATTAAGATTTTCATAATTTGTACATTTCAAGAAGTATACAAACAGTAGTAGAGCACAAAGAGGATTACCAGCCTCAAACAGATGACCTACGCAGACCGTCTCAAAAAACTCCAGCTTTACTCTGTCACGTAAAGCCTACTCAGAGGTGATCTCTGCCTAACATACAAAGCTATGTCAAACCCGGAGCTGTTGGACATGCTCCACGTAAAGAAATCCCAATCCCTCCAAGCTACACGCTCTAGGGACCTAAACCTTGTCACCACAATAAACAGAACATGCTGGAGGGATAGATTCCTGTCTCAGAGACTTCCCGTACTCTGGAACAAACTACCTATCTATATCAAACAAACCTCCTCATTAGCCCTCTTCAAGAAAAATCTTGATGATTGGATGGGAGATAGGAAATTCATCCCAGGGATCACTTCTGTGGCTCTGCTTGACAGGGGCACAGGAAAATAATTTTCTTGGGTGGCAAAAGCCAGGGTACCATTTGGCTAGGCTTATATAAGCTCTAGGGCCAATAGCCTAGTACCTACCTATGAACCTATGTCTGTACAGAATTTCAACATTTTTTCAGTTACCTCCCACATCCTGAAGTTGTGTTGTGCTGTAGGAAAACTGGCAACCCTTCAAACTGGTCATAGGTGTGTGTGTGTGTGTGTGTGTGTGTGTGTGTGTGTGTGTGTGTGTGTGTGTGTGTGTGTGTGTGTGTTTTTGAAGAATTGGTGCTCTGTTTAAGATCAGTTGCTCTACTTACAGCCTTGCACCCAGTGAATGCCAATAGTAGCACTGTTTCCCCTACTATCTTGAATTGAATTAAGCAGGTAATTGAAGAATAAAATAATGAATGATTAGCTACAACTGCTGTACTAGTGATCTCAAATTCAATACCTGAAGGGATTGGCAAAGTACCAAATATCTTATAATACAAAACTCTATACCAAATACAGAAGAAAAATAAACACACTTAGTACTTGCTTAGGCCATACTGACTCAGCCTGTTCCATGATACTTTTGGTTAGTATTTCCAGTGGGTAGTTTGGACTACTATTATTTTAAAGCAGTTTCCAATTTTACCTTTTTAAAGGAATAACA